>NC_091219.1:8337863-8557863 GCF_040958095.1 Procambarus clarkii
GAGAGTGAATGAGAGAGTGAATGAGTGAGAGAGTGAATGAGAGAGTGAATGAGAGAGTGAATGAGTGAGAGAGAGAGAGAGAGAGAGAGAGAGAGAGAGAGAGAGAGAGAGAGAGAGAGAGAGAGAGAGAGAGAGAGAGAGAGAGAGAGAGAGAGAGAGAGAGAGAGAGAGAGAGAGAGAGAGAGAGAGAGAGAGAGAGAGAGAGAGAGAGAGAGAGAGAGAGAGAGAGAGAGAGAGAGAGAGAGAGAGAGAGTGAATGAGAGAGAGAGAGAGAGAGAGAGAGAGAGAGAGAGAGAGAGAGAGAGAGAGAGAGAGAGAGAGAGAGAGAGAGAGAGAGAGAGAGAGAGAGAGAGAGAGAGAGAGAGAGAGAGAGAGAGAGAGAGAGAGAGAGAGAGAGAGAGAGAGAGTGAATGAGAGAGAGTGAATGAGAGAGAGTGAGAGTGAGAGTGAGAGAGTGAATGAAAGAGAGAGAGAGAGAGGGAGAGAGAGAGAGAGAGAGTGAATGAGAGAGAGAGTGAGAGAGAGAGAGAGAAAGTGGTGGGCTGAAGAAATGCCATACAGAAAAAAGCTAACAGAGACAATGGGACAATGAGACAATGAGACAATGAGACAGCTGGTCAGGTGCCGACCGAGTGACCCGCCCGCACCATCTCGGATCCTCCCTGCCCGCCTGCCTGCCTGCCTGCCTGCCTGCCTGCCTGCCTGCCTCCCAGTCAGTCTCTCCCCTCCATGCTTGCCCGCCTCCCAGTCTCTCCCTCCCTCCCTCCTTCCCTGCCTCCCACATCCTTTGTAGATGACACAACATTGAAAAACGCTGGGCATTGTGGGTATAAAAGGGGGGTTCACATCCTGTCCACTTCATTATATATCCAATACGGCCTCTTGCCCACACCCCTCCCTCTGCTTCTGTGTCAAGTAGGTCCTACTCAGGGCTCACTGTATCCTGTGAAATGTAAAAAAATTTATAAGACCAGACTTACCATAACATTAATTTTTATTCATTTTAATATTTCTTTCCTGTTGCAGAAGATGAATGCTGTCATACAATAATACGAGATTGCACAATGCCACGCAAGTCGAAGAAAAAACTAAAACAAGCGCAAGCGGCATATGCTCGCCATATTTATCAACAACAGAAATCTGCTTCAGCTCAAGAGCTGAGACAAGACCCAGATTACAGTGAGTGGCCAGAAATTAATTATAAAATCAAATCACAAGAGACAGTGCTAATAACAGATAGGAAGCTTGAGAAGTACCTTGATTCTAATTATGTGTGTGATTGTTTACATGATAAACTATATCATACAGTCAAGATATCTGATCAACATGATAAATGTACAGTAACAAAAAACTGTAGTCATTGTAAACTTACAGTTACACAAACATTGACTGAAAATCACGAACATGATGATGTTGTAGGTACTTCCAGTGGTTTGAAAAGACGTAAAGATACCGAGAGCAGTGCCACAAAACGATTGAAATTATTTAGACAGGATACAGAAGAAAACAGTGAAGAAGTAACAGCACGTGAGACAGTGCTAATGGTGACAGATAAGGAACTTGAAAAGTACTTAGAAAATAATTATGTAAAATTATGCCATTATTGCTCGCATAATACACTACGTCATATAGTCAGGGTTGATGAACATGATGTGCAAGTGATGGAAAGCTGTAGCATATGTAATCATACAGTTTCACGAGAGTTGATGGGAAATTACGAGATTCTGAAGACATTAGTGTACTTCAACATGCTAAATGGCCAAGGATACATGTTCTACAAGAGTATGTGTGCCATAAATGGAATGGAATTTGTGTCACCACTGGTGTATAGAAGGTGTGAAAATCATATAAGAAATGTAATTAATATGAGATGGCAAGAAGTGCAAGAAAACACTCGCCGTATAATATTTGACCAATATAAAAAACAGTTAAATATAGACCCCATTGATGGCTTCCTTAACATTGATGTGTCCTTTAGCGGATCTAGGAGCCCTTATTCACAAATTAGCACTGCTTTCCTAGTGGAAATGTTAACAGGCATGGTTGTGGACTTCAATGTGTTCTGTAAAAAAACCTGCATTCAGTGCCAAATGCTCAAGCGTAAGAAACGGAATTCGGAAATAAACGAGGCTCAGTTTGATGATGAGATGGATAAACATCTACCACATTGTGATAAGAACTATTACAGCAGTCCCAAAAATATGGAAGAGGATGCTGCATTGTTGATGTGGGGTCGATCACAAAACATCAAACTCAGGTATACAACTTTGGTGGATAACAGTAACTCCTCCTCTACCTACAATAAAGTTTGTGGAATGAACTATGGTGCTGGACCATATGGAGACGTTAAGGTGGAAAAGACTGAGTGTGAAAATTACTTAGTCGAGAGACTTGTTACACAGATCATCCATTTGGAGTCAAAAGGGGAGGCCGAAGGTAATGGAAAGCTAAGTTACGAGACCTTTGGGAAGTTGATGGTTCACTTCAAACGAGCCATCAGGGACAACATCAACACAGACTGGAGAAAAATGAGGAAGGCCTGCCTATCCGGACTGTTCCATGAAACGTCCACAGATGAAAATCCATTACACCATTTCTGTCCTGAAGGCAAAAATTCTTGGTGTTTTTACCAACACGATCTTGCAAATAAAAAGATCCCACGAACACACAAGACCATGAATATCCCACAATCGAATGAGGACGAATTTGAAATCCAAAAGATCTACTTCAAGTTCTACGATGATCTTATCTCGGAGGAAAACATGAAAAAGTGTCTGAAGGGAAAGCCAAATGAGTCTCTACACAACCGAGTTTGGAATAGCGTCCCCAAAGACAGATCTGTAAGTCGTTCAATGGTTGAGTTCAGCATGGCAGTGACGGCCATCAACCACAATGCCGAGTCTCTGGGCAGTCTTACTGGTATACCTCAGCATGATATTACTATCTTGATGATGATGTCACCTTGAGGAACTATATTTCGGACCAATTATAAAATAGTTAGTATAAAATTAGTTGAATAATAAAAGTTTTGTATTTTTTGTCTTCCTTTTTACTATACAACTAGTTAAAAAAATATTGGTTGATATTGAACAACTTTTCTGAAACAGAGGTATGCCCTAATATGTCCCCACTACAATGCAACCTTCGTTAGTAGGCTGAGAAGTGCGTTCTGGCTACTAGACATGAAAACGTGACTTATTATGTAAATCGGGCCTTGTATAGTAGACTGAGAAGTGAGCTCTGGCTACTAGGTACGACATATAATATATATATATATATATATATATATATATATATATATATATATATATATATATATATATATATATATATATATATATATATATATATATATATATATGCAACAATGATCACAAAAACACTGATCCAAGTATGCAGAATAACCACATATGAAAAATAGAAAATGCTTAACGCGTTTTCGGCTAATTCGCCTTCATCAGAGCAAAGTAGAATGAGGATAAGATTGCTGATCAGACCTTTATATCCGCCTGGGCAGATCACCTGACCACCAAAAATAAGTGGAGGAAAGGAATTATAAGAAAGAAGGTAATTGCAGAAGGCCTATTGGCCCATACAAGGCAGCTCCTATTAATATCTCCAAGTGCCATACGTGTTTAAATGATTGCTATATTGTTTTGACGTGCTATATTGAGGCTTAAATAGGGATCCAACTTGTACATACCGGGGCTCACATTAAGGCTGTTGTTACAATGTTTGATCAGAGCAGACTCGATCACGTTTCGTTCAACAAAATCCTTACTTTTAACAATACATTTTGCCCCTGTGAAGTCGATAGAATGATTACATAAACTGGAATGTAAATACAATGCACTGGATTGCTGGGCTGTACGAATAGCGTATGAATGCTGTTTTAAACGTGAGGAAAGAGTTTTACCTGTCTGGCCGATGTAAACACATGCACACTCATTACAAGGGATGGAATACACACAACCTGCTACAGACGAGGGCGAGTTCTTAATTAACATGGACTTAACTGTATTATCATTTTTGAACACTAGATTAATATTAAGGTTCTTCAGGGCTGGGGCAAGATTTACTAGACCCCTCAGAGAGGTTTATGCGAGCGTTCAAAACCCTCAAAAAAGATAACTCTCTACATATCACTAAAGCTGATAAATCCAATGCTGTTGTTATCATGGACAAAGAAGACTATGTCCAAAAAATGAACCAGTTATTGGAGGACAGAGACACTTACTTACCTGTTAATAGTGACCCTATTGAAAGAGTTATTGCTCATTTCAACAAAACTCTTAAAACTGTGCTCAAGAAAGATAAGGAGTTGATTCCTAAGTTTTTAAGTCGTTCCCCTTCTCTCCCATATCTATATGGGCTTATTAAAACACACAAACCGAATAATCCTGCAAGACCTATTATTAGTTCTGTTGGATCTGTGGCATATAGACTTTCCAAATGGCTTGTCCAAGTCTTGTCTCCAGTAGTAGGTTCCATATCCAACTCACACATAACAAACAACTTGGACTTGGTTAACAAGTTGTCTAGTTTGAAATTAAATTATGATTTTAAACTTGTGAGTTTTGATGTGACGGCTCTGTTCACTAGGGTTCCTGTTGATGATCTGTTGTCATTCTTACGGGATCTACTCCCAAGGTATAATTTAACTTTGCCTACTAACACCATTATTGAACTTATAAAATTGTGCATTAAAGATAATTATTTCAGCTTTAATGATTCATTTTATAAACAAACATTTGGCATGGCGATGGGTAATCCCCTCTCCCCTGTTTTGAGCAATCTGTACATGGAATGTTTCGAAACAAATATCCTTCCCAGGATTTTACCCTCAAATTTGCTTTGGTACAGGTACGTTGACGATATTTTGTGCCTGTGGCCGGTTAATCATGACGAAACTGATTTTCTCAATCAAATCAATTCGCTGGTTCCGTCAATTAAATTCACAATTGAGAACGAAGTGAATGGTGTTCTGCCTTTTTTAGACATCATGATTCATAGAATTGGTAGAAGTTTCAAATTCAATGTGTATAGGAAACCTACCAATGTGTGCTCGTATGTACATTTCTATTCAAATCATCATGTTCAGGTCAAGCGGGCAGTTTTTTCTGGTATGTTTCTCAGAGCACTGAGAGTTTGTAGTCCGGAATTTTTCGATGAAGAAATAGCAAATATATTTGAAATTGGGAAGAAGTTAAAATACCCAAAATCGATCTTGGATCTTGCGTTTGGTCAAGCAAAAAGGACTTTCTACAAACAGACTACTAAGTCGAAACCAGAACTGAAAAATTCGTTGGTATTACCATATTCTGAGGGTCTAGTAAATCTTGCCCCAGCCCTGAAGAACCTTAATATTAATCTAGTGTTCAAAAATGATAATACAGTTAAGTCCATGTTAATTAAGAACTCGCCCTCGTCTGTAGCAGGTTGTGTGTATTCCATCCCTTGTAATGAGTGTGCATGTGTTTACATCGGCCAGACAGGTAAAACTCTTTCCTCACGTTTAAAACAGCATTCATACGCTATTCGTACAGCCCAGCAATCCAGTGCATTGTATTTACATTCCAGTTTATGTAATCATTCTATCGACTTCACAGGGGCAAAATGTATTGTTAAAAGTAAGGATTTTGTTGAACGAAACGTGATCGAGTCTGCTCTGATCAAACATTGTAACAACAGCCTTAATGTGAGCCCCGGTATGTACAAGTTGGATCCCTATTTAAGCCTCAATATAGCACGTCAAAACAATATAGCAATCATTTAAACACGTATGGCACTTGGAGATATTAATAGGAGCTGCCTTGTATGGGCCAATAGGCCTTCTGCAATTACCTTCTTTCTTATAATTCCTTTCCTCCACTTATTTTTGGTGGTCAGGTGATCTGCCCAGGCGGATATAAAGGTCTGATCAGCAATCTTATCCTCATTCTACTTTGCTCTGATGAAGGCGAATTAGCCGAAAACGCGTTAAGCATTTTCTATTTTTCATATGTGGTTATTCTGCATATATATATATATATATATATATATATATATATATATATATATATATATATATATATATATATATATATATATATATATATATATATATATATATATATATATATATATATATATATATATATATATATATATATATATATATATCATGCTTAATAGGCTAAATAGATAGACATCATCGTCTACTAGTCTTAATATTCAAGAGCCCTGCAAACTTGGCCTACTGCGATGAGGGTCCTGCATAGTAGGCCAAGAAGTGAGTTCTGGCTATTACATATATATATATATATATATATATATATATGTCGTACCTAATAGCCAGAACTCACTTCTCAGCCTACTATTCAAGGCCCGATTTGCCTAATAAGCCAAGTTTTCATGAATTAATGTTTTTTCGTCTACCTAACCTACCTAACCTAACCTAACCTAGCTTTTTTTGGCTACCTAACCTAATCTTACTTATAAATATAGGTTAGGTTAGGTTAGGTAGGGTTGGTTAGGTTCGGTCATATATCTACGTTAATTTTAACTCCAATAAAAAAAAATTGACCTCATACATAGAGAAAAGGGTTGCTTTATCATTTCATAAGAAAAAAATTATAGTAAATATATTAATTCAGGAAAATTTTGCTTATTAGGCAAATCGGGCCTTGAATAGTAGGCTGAGAAGTGAGTTCTGGCTACTAGGTACGACATATATATATATATATATATATATATATATATATATATATATATATTTATATATATATATATATATATATATATATATTTATATATATATATATATTTATATTTATATAATCATATATACAGGACTATATGCAACTGAAAACTTAGACCCCAGAAGTGACTCGAACCCATACTCCCAGGAGCAACGCAACTGGTAACTACAGGACGCCTTAATCCGCTTGACCATCACAACCGGGCATAAGGAAGTGATAGTCAAAGCTATTTGAACCACTTCCCTGCCGGCACTCGGATGGTAATCTTGGGCATAGCATTTTATCAAATCACCTCATTCTTTGGGGCACACGTGAGGAACATAAATGCAAACAAGCCTGAATGGTCCCCAGGACTATATGCGACTGAAAACTCACACCCCAGAAGTTACTTGAACCCATACTGCCAAGAGCAACGCAACTGGTAACTACAGGACGTCTTAATCCACTTGACCATCACGACCAGACGTTGCGTTGCTCTTGGGAGTATGGGTTCGAGTCACTTCTGGGATGTGAGTTTTCAGTCGCATATAGTCCTGGGAACCATTCTGGCTTGTTTGCATTTGTGTTCCTCAGGTGTGCCCCAAAGAATGAGGTGATTTGATAAAACGCAATGCCCAAGATTAACATCAGAGTGCCGGCAGGGAAGTGGTTCAAATAGCTTCGGCTATCACTTCCTTATGTCTGGTCGTGATGGTCAAGCGGATTAAGGCGTCCTGTAGTTACCGGTTGCGTTGCTCCTGGGAGTATGGGTTCGAGTCACTTCTGGGGTGTGAGTTTTCAGTTATATATATATATATATATATATATATATATATATATATATATATATATATATATATATATATATATATATATATATATATATATATATATATATATATATATATATATATATATATATATATATATATATATATATATATATATATATATATATTTCATTGAATATGACCGCATATTCTGTATTTATTATTTTCTGGTTTAGGGCTTCTATCCCTCTAACTATTTTCTTAGCATCAGGGCTTAATTGGAATAGGAGTTCTCCAAAACTCATTTTCGTACTTTTAAGGTGAAGAAAAGAAGTGATTTACTATAGAGTGTATTACACTTATTTGTATAATTTGCACGACGTTTCGAACCTCCATGGTTCATTCTCAAGTGAACAGATCTTACAATACTAGTTGATTTTATACCCGCATTAGGTCAGGTGATAATACAATGAAGGTGAAAAACATGGGGGGATACATAAGGGATAAACGTAGGGGCTGCAGAAGGCTTATTGGCCCATACGAGGCATCTCCTATCTAAACACAAAGATTAATCCAGTGTAATTGGCCTGTTATGTTGGACATTGTCTTCTGTGTTGGCATCGATATGTTCTTGTCTTGTCCTTACTCTTACTTACCTTGTCTTAGTAAGGACAAGACAAGAACATATCGATGCCAACACAGAAGACAATGTCCAACATAACAGGCCAATTACACTGGATTAATCTTTGTGTTTAGATAGGAGATGCCTCGTATGGGCCAATAAGCCTTCTGCAGCCCCTACGTTTATCCCTTATGTATCCCCCCATGTTTTTCACCTTCATTGTATTATCACCTGACCTAATGCGGGTACAAAATCAACTAGTATTGTAAGATCTGTTCACTTGAGAATGAACCATGGAGGTTCGAAACGTCGTGCAAATTATACAAATAAGTGTAATACACTCTATAGTAAATCACTTCTTTTCTTCACCTTAAAAGTACGAAAATGAGTTTTGGAGAACTCCTATTCCAATTAAGCCCTGATGCTAAGAAAATAGTTAGAGGGATAGAAGCCCTAAACCAGAAAATAATAAATACAGAATATGCGGTCATATTCAATGAAACATGTTTGAAAGAAAACCTGCTGCCAGTATACACCAATATATATATATATATATATATATATATATATATATATATATATATATATATATATATATATATATATATATATATATATTATATATATATATATATATATATATATATATATATATATATATATATATATATATATATATATATATATATATATATATATATATATATATATATTATATGAATATGGTAAAAAAATAACTCATGTTTTCTGTCTTACATTGTCGATGGGGTACAGTGTATAGTATTAGTGTGAAGGAACAAGTAGAATGTTACTAGACATGTGATCAAAGTCTGCTTACCCTGCAGGCGAGGGGTGTGGTGGTGGTGTTCCAATGTGTGCGATTTATATTTAGTGTGTGGGGAATGATTACAGCTCTTGGTGTCCACCTTTTTGCTATGTCCATATGGTGCAGGAATTCTCAGAGATATTTTGTGCTTTGTTACATTAACTTTCAAGACAGATAATGGAACTGGCCTCCCACCATCACCCTCAGCTGGCTTTGATCACATGTCTAGGTCACTTTACTTGTGGCCCCTTGTCATGTTCCATCCCTCTGATACTAAATACATTATATTCCATCCACAATGTAAGGCAGAAAACAGGAGATGCTTTTTCACCCATTGGATTATAAACCCATGGAACCTCTGCGACGCTTGCTTGCTCATTTACTTGCCGAAGCCGTAAATGCCAAGACATTACTCTAGTTCAAAACTCTGTTAGAAAAATGCTCGGGAGCAAGCATCCTGTCACGGTCACTAGAGATATGGTGGCTCTCAGGAAAATTCTGCCTAAGAAAATATTCCCCTAGTATTTGATACATTGACAAGGACCATATGGGACATCATCACAAAGTGATTGATGCTTGTAGGTTAAGGGAACTAAGCCTTAAGTTTTAATTTATGGACCACATGATCTGTTATTCCCGTGTGTGCAGGCCTCTAATTCAAAAAGAAATCATCATTTAATTTTATTCATACAAAATTTTACAGCCATAGCCACTAATAAAGTTTGATCAAATTAATTTGGATGCAGAAATTTAACTGACTGAACAATTCATGAGAAACAAGGAGTGTTCTCAGTCTGGGAACATTTTAGTTCTCACTTCAGGTTAACAATCTATAATGGACAATTTGATTTCAACAGTTTCATGAAAGATAGTGAATAAAAAAAATTTATTATTCCATATAACCTCATTACTGTCCTAATATTTTATTAGTAAAGTTGTGTGAAATTATATGAATTTTGTTTTTTATCCATTATTCCTACTCAGGATATAGATTAGTACATCTGGCGAGAGTTTGTATGAAAGACACAATTTGCCCTTAGTGAAGCATGAAGAAATAAACACCATAGTTTGATATTTATCAAAATATGAACTTATATTTTTAAAATTTCACCAGATGTACTTTTGTTATGTACCGACTACACTGTTAAAAATCTGTAAACTAATAATTGAATACAGAATGGCATACAAAACATTCCTCAAAACATACAAAACAGTTTCATTTAAAACCATAATCTAGGGATGTATCCCCAGAGATCATTCAATAGATGTATTGTAAGAGTACAGAATACTGTAAGAGTATTTGTAATACAACAGGTTATTTTGTTTTTCACATTGTATAAGTAATAATTTTCTGTATTGTCTGTAATCAGTTTCACTTTTTATAATGCTTTACAAGACCTTAGTATGCTGGTCTGATCTTCATCTCGGTTCTCTTGAGGGAGTAGTGATGACCTCGAAAAGCATGCCAGTTGACACCGTCGGCATCAGAGGTGTGGTTACCTTTGTGATATTTGCCATTTAGGTTTGAGTGATGACAGCTCGCGTACCACCAAGCGCCCAGGAAACTGAAATAAAATGATAATCTTAACAACATTCCATTATATCAACTTACAATAGATTTTACAGCTATTTTATATGGAACATTCATTATTTAAACAAAATTTTTGTTCTTATATTGCAGTAAGAAGTTTAACACCATGTACTGTATTGTTATTGGAGTTTGTTAGGCAACATTTCTGAGGTAATTATTTGGAGAGGTATTGATCGTTATCAATATTTACTTAGAGGATAAAGTAGTACTGTAGTTAAAGTAACTGCATAATAATTTTAGTTATTGATATGCTTTATATTGAACTTTGTGTTATTGACAGTTTTCATGTTGATCATCTATGGTGAAACATAGACCATGGTGTACAGAAATGTGATGAACAATGCTGATGAGTTTTGATAGTTGTTACAACTGATATGCGTGGGGCTTCTATGGGGTACTGGTACTATTAAGGGGTAAAGGTAGTTAGAAGACAAAGAGTATCAAATATGGGAGAGCTAAAAGGCCCGGCCCCCAAAATAAACTATCCACAGTAGTAATAACTTGCTACAAGACCATATATGTTAGTCTAAGGGTTGATCACTGCGCTCCCACCTTGGAAGAAGAGATACTCTGTAATTCATGTACTTATTTATTAACCCCTTAACAACCCCCCATATACACTCACACCAATAACAATAATAATAATAACTTTACCACACTATCTTACGTTAAAAGCCTTGGTCCACGTAGGCAGGGTACAAGGTTTACACTAATAACAAGCTAGGGTAAAGTACTACTGGATAAGCACTGAGGCTGGATGCAGCTTAGGGTAGTGAAACCACGTGGGACCCTAATACAAAACACAACACTTAGGGGTACCCAAACACTGGCAAAATACTATCCCCAGGTCTCACCAATCGTTACTACCAGAGTAGGCACACTTACGAATGCCCCGTACTTAGCTTAAGGATACAGGAACTTCAGGTAAGGGAAATAAGTAAGAGGAGAAGGAAGGAGAGTAGGGATACAGCCCCAGAGTAGGTCTTAACCACACGACACCAGCCACAGAGAAGAGCGAGCTCGTCACCAGCTGCCTCCCTCATCGTGGTGCCGGGAGGAGCCTAATTGATCGTGCAGCTAAGCACATTAAAGATCTTCCCCTATGCAACGTATTGTTACTTTATGAATGATTAGAAAGTATTAGTAAGCAAAGTTGGTGCCTATGTTATTATTTAATAATCAACCCCCAGCTCAGTCTTTAAATGCTCTTTGAGAAACAATAATAGTCTTACGTCTGGCAGGGAAGATACAAACAATTTCCATTCGAAATGCGCCAACTGTACTACTTAGGAAGTTTAATAGCTCAATTTTGACCTCTGGTTTCCACTGGAGAACCCAGGGTCGTAACACTCCTCCCCCCTTCAGAGAAAAAAAAAATGTGACTACTAGAATAGTAGTCATATTTTTTTTTGTAAGAGTATACAGAGAACAAAAAGAAAAACATGACAAAAACAAAAAATCAATCAAAAGCAATTTCTCTGCAAAAAAAATACAAAGGAGTTCTCTGAAAGAAAAAAAAAACATACACAAAAAAATTAAAAGAACAGGGAAGTAAATAAATTGGACATGGAATATTTAATGTCACAGGAGAACCTAAAAAAAATTAACTAAAGCATGACGGTTGGTAAATGGCTTTCCGTGGCTCAGATGAATGTTATTCAGGCAACCGGGACAGAGCGTCGGCTATCACGTTGAGTCTGCCCGGTAGGTGGGTAATGGAAAGATTGAAGTCCTGTAGGTACAACGCCCACCTGAGGATGCGTTTATTCTTACCCTTCATCTGAGTCAGGAAGACTAGTGGGTTATGGTCCGTGTACACTTCCACTATATTACCTGTGAGGTAAACTTCGAACTTTTTACATGTTAACACTAGCGCCAACGCCTCTTTTTCTACCACTGAATAATTGCGTTGCGCCTTGTCGAATTTCACAGAGTAATAATATACTGGGTGTTCCACCTGATCATCCCCAGTTTGCAACAACACTGCACCAGCACCCGAGTCAGACGCGTCAACATGAATTTTAAATGGTTGGTCGAACCTTGGACTAGCAAGCACTGGGGCGGAAGCTAAGATCAATTTCAAATTTTTAAATGCCTCTGCACAGTCTGATGACCACTTAAATTTAACGGCTTTCCGCAACAAGTCTGTGAGAGGAGTGGCAACACTGGAAAAGTTCTGACAAAAACGTCGATAGTACGCACACATACCGATAAATCTTTGAACGTCCTTTTTAGACTTTAGTACTGGATACTCCAGAATGGCATTGATTTTAGCTTGCCGAGGTAACACTTTTCCTTGGCCCACTTCATAACCGAGGTACGTCACTGTGCCTTGGCCAAAATGACACTTTTTAGCATTTAAGGTAAGATTTGCCCTTTTCAAAATGGCAAACAACTGGCGTAACCTAGCTATGTGGTCAGCCCAATTACTGTCAAACAGCACGATATCATCTAAATACGCCCGACAATTTGGCACCTTAGCGAGTAGAGAGTTCATGAGTCTCTGGAACGTGGCAGGGGCATTACGCAAGCCGAACGGTAACACTTGATACTCAAAAACACCCTCGGGTGTCACAAACGCGGTGAGCTGTTTAGCACGTTCAGTGAGTGGGATTTGATAATACCCCCTCGAGAGGTCGAATTTCGAAACGTACTTGGCATTTCCCAACTCGTCAATGCAGTCCTCGAGGAGGGGCAGCGGATAGGCATCCACAATGGTCACCTTGTTGAGCTGCCGATAGTCGGTGCATAATCGCCAGGAGCCATCTGGTTTGGGGACCAAAAGGCAGGGCGAGCACCAAGAGCCCTGGCTCGGCCGGATGAGGCCGTGCTGGAGCAAGAAGTCGACCTCCTTCCATACGATGGCCTTCTTTTCTGGACTCATCCGATAGGGTTGAAGGCGAATGGGAGTGTAGTCCGTCAACTCGACATCATGGCAAATGGCATCAGTCTGGGTCGGGACATCCCCGAACAGACTGGAGAATTCAGCAACCAACGACTGCACCTCTTCACGTTGGGCCATCTGCAAATGGGACAGTTCCTCCAAAGCATTCACAGAACTAGAATTATTGAAAATGAGATTAGTTGGGTCCCCAGAGCAATCATCCCCTCTCTCACTGGAAATGGAAACATTGGTTAGTGCAATGGGCCTGGGGCCCTGGAACTTCTTCAGTCGATTTACATGTATGAGCATTACCTGGTTACGTTTGTCAGAGTGCCTCACTTTGTACGTGAGGTCCCCAGTCTTTTCTGTCACAATGTAGGGGCCTTCGTACTTGTGGGACATAGTGTTCCCTAGTCGAGGCTTTAACACCAGGACAGGGTCGCCAGGCTGAAATACCCGTAACTTAGATTTAGCATCGTTACGTTCTTTCATCTTTTCTTGGGCCTTGCCAAGATACTTTAATGCAGCCGCCTTGCAGTCCTTGAGTCTCTGGTGGTGTTGCGCAAAGAAAGCCGAACCTTCGGATAACGTTACGTTCCCTAACAGATTCTCCTGTAACATTTGCAAGGGTCCACGAACTTTATGGCCAAAGACTAACTCAAAAGGAGAACAGCCCAATGAACTTTGTAATCCCTCTCTAGCCGCAAACAAAACATACGGTAAATTCTCATCCCAGAAGGTGTGGGAACTCTCGCACGATGTCTTCAACATCTGCTTCAGAGTTAGATGGAAACGTTCAATTACCCCCTGACTCTGTGGATGGTATGGGCTGGAAACCTTATGAGTTATTCCATGTTCCTTACAAAATTGCTCGAAAACATCAGACTTAAAATTAGTACCATTGTCAGTTTGCACGACCCGAGGCAGTCCAAAAGTGGAAAAAAATTGCAACATACGAGCAACAACAGTTTTTGCTCGGATGTTCCTTACAGCAAAAGCCTCTGGGTAACGAGTAGTGATACACATCATCGTGATTAGGTAAATATTACCAGACTTAGTTCTAGGTAATGGTCCAACACAGTCCATTACCACATGAGAAAATGGTTCTTCCGGCACGACAATAGGCCTTAGAGGAGCTTTAGGTGGAGTCTGGTTTGGTTTCCCAACCAGTTGACAAACAATACACGCATTACAAAATTTTGCCACATCGCTTTTCAGCTTGGGCCAGAAAAAATACTTTAAAATTTTGTTATATGTAATATTAATACCTTGATGTCCCCCCATAGGATCATCATGAGCAGCTGCCAAAACTCTTTCTCTATAGCAGGTCGGCAACATAACCTGGTGGACTACCTCCCACTCATTTGACAAGGGAGCACTCTGTGGTCTCCATTTTCTCATCAAAATCCGATCATTGTAGTAGTACCCAGTTGCTACGTCTACAATTTCCCCCATAGAGACGGCTGTTTCATGACAATCTGCAAGAGTGGGGTCAGCTTTCTGTAACTCACTCAAGGAGGCATCTAGGCCTTGGTCAGATGCCATTGGCCGAGGCTCAACAGTGTTCTCCACCTCCCCACTACTCTCGGTAGATGGCGGTGGCAGGCTCTCCACAATGTCCTCGGCCACGTCATCGAGTCGGGCCATGAATGTGTCCGCGAGGTCCACTTGGCTTTCACCACTCGGAAAGCTCCTCGTGACCTCGGGATTTACCACCTTGGCAAGCACAGGGCTGCCCTTACATTTAAGTCCCATAGACCTGGTCACCGCGCACGCAGGGTACCCAACATTATCCTCTGCGGCGGGTGGATCCAGGCAAACCTTAGGGGTAGGCAACATAATAGGCAGTCTGGAGTCCCCTACCTTATCCCCTGCTAAATCATTACCAACTATTACATCAACATTAGGGAGAGGTAGGTATGAAGTGACTCCAACTGTACAAAATCCCTTGTGGAAATCTGATTCCAGGGTAACCTTATGGAGGGGTACTGCTCGAGTATCACTAGTGACACCCTTGACCAGTACCACCTCTCCAGTGTCGAGAGTGTTGGCACCTTGCAACGCACTCTCTAAAATTAAAGTCTGGATGGCACCGGTGTCTCGGAAGATCACCACGTCCTTCTAGGAAGAACCCTCAGACAAAAGTAGTCTCCCTTTCGATAAGAATGGGGTAAGCAAGTCCAACCACTGTGGGTTGGAGGTCTTACTCCCTAACCCTTCCGAAGGCCTCAAGCCCTGTGTCACAACTAGAGCATTGGGTCTTTTTTCAGGGTGCAGTTGCCAACAACGGCTAATAGTGTGGTTTGGACGATTACAGTGACCACAAAAACGTCGGGGAGAAGAGACATTACTAACAGAATTACCCTTCGGTTCACCTTTAGGTGCCGTTGGGCTAGACACTTTAACAGGGTTAGTTATGTCTGAAACAGAAGGTGCATTAGTTAAAGGGTTAGAATGAGCTGGTCTGGACTGGCTGTGGGTATAAGGTTTGCTACTCTGTGGGGTATAATTATTTTTATTGGGCCTTTTGCCCGCCAATTGGTAGTTTTCTGCCAACTTGGCCAAATCCCCTATTTTAGAATTTAACTCTATTCTTCCTCTAATATACTGTGAAACATTCTCTGGCATCATATTTATAAAATGCTCCATTAAAATTAAGTTCCTGAGAGCCTCGTATGTTTCGGCTTTCGCCGAGCGAATCCATCTATCAAACAATCGAATTTGATCATTCACAAATTCAGTGAGCGGTTGGTTGTGAGTAGGCCTAAGGTTACGATAAACTTGGCGGTGAGCTTCAGGAGTAATTTCATATGCCCGCAAAATACATTCCCTGACTTTATCATATTCGAAACACTCGTCGTCAGGCATGTTTATAAAAATATCTTGTGCTTTACCCCTAAGTCTTCCCTGTAGGATTTTCACCCACTCTTCCTTTGGCCAGTTCATGGACCTGGCCACTCTCTGAAAATGGTTGAAAAACCTTTCAGGGTCAGACTCGGAAAATTCAGGCAAATTATGCTTTTTCTCATAATGCCTGGGGTTTGAATCCCCGGCAGGTGGAGGTCCAGTGGCATTCGCTCTAATTCTAGCCTCCTCGGTTTTGAGTTTTTGCTCCTCTAATTTTATTTTTGCTAACTCTAAAGCTAATTCACTTTCCCTATGAGTTGCACTTTCTGCTTGGCTAGGCTGGCATAAAGGTGTATCACTTGCCAATAGTTGTTCATCAATACAATGTTGTAATATTTCATTCACCAAAGTCCACTTTTTATCTGCGACATTTAATTCTAGGCCAAATTCCTGGCCTAACAATACTAAATTAGACTTTTTAAGTTTCTTTATCTCTACCACTGAAGGCTCCCTTGCCAGGTTCTGCATTTCAGAAGACATCACTAATAATTTTAGCTCCCAGCCAAAGAAAAAATTAAAAAATAAAAATTGGAAAAAAAACAAAAATTTGCACGGCCCCTAACACAAGGCCACACTAACCTTAATCGTGAAGGGATCCAGCTGGGTGTCCAGTCAGTGCAAGAATGTCCTTTGCTAGATGAGCTGGACCCTAGGCTAGCACACAACCGTTCTGCGGAAATAAAAAATTTTAATTTTGGCACTCAAGAATCTAATTTTTTACACTTATAATGTTCCTCCCGGACTGGCCAACCACTTGTTACAACTGATATGCGTGGGGCTTCTATGGGGTACTGGTACTATTAAGGGGTAAAGGTAGTTAGAAGACAAAGAGTATCAAATATGGGAGAGCTAAAAGGCCCGGCCCCCAAAATAAACTATCCACAGTAGTAATAACTTGCTACAAGACCATATATGTTAGTCTAAGGGTTGATCACTGCGCTCCCACCTTGGAAGAAGAGATACTCTGTAATTCATGTACTTATTTATTAACCCCTTAACAACCCCCCATATACACTCACACCAATAACAATAATAACAATAACTTTACCACACTATCTTACGTTAAAAGCCTTGGTCCACGTAGGCAGGATACAAGGTTTACACTAATAACAAGCTAGGATAAAGTACTACTGTATAAGCACTGAGGCTGGATGCAGCTTAGGGTAGTGAAACCACGTGGGACCCTAATACAAAACACAACACTTAAGGGTACCCAAACACTGGCAAAATACTATCCCCAGGTCTCACCAATCGTTACTACCAGAGTAGGCACACTTACGAATGCCCCGTACTTAGCTTAAGGATACAGGAACTTCAGGTAAGGGAAATAAGTAAGAGGAGAAGGAAGGAGAGTAGGGATACAGCCCCAGAGTAGGTCTTAACCACACGACACCAGCCACAGAGAAGAGAGAGCTCGTCACCAGCTGCCTCCCTCATCGTGGTGCCGGGAGGAGCCTAATTGATCGTGCAGCTAAGCACATTAAAGATCTTCCCCTATGCAACGTATTGTTACTTTATGAATGATTAGAAAGTATTAGTAAGCAAAGTTGGTGCCTATGTTATTATTTAATAATCAACCCCCAGCTCAGTCTTTAAATGCTCTTTGAGAAACAATAATAGTCTTACGTCTGGCAGGGAAGATACAAACAATTTCCATTCGAAATGCGCCAACTGTACTACTTAGGAAGTTTAATAGCTCAATTTTGACCTCTGGTTTCCACTGGAGAACCCAGGGTCGTAACAATAGTGTGGAGTTTAGTTAAATGTTGCTTAAAGTGTCTTTGTAGGATTTTTTTTATTTATAAAAAAAAACAAAGTACAAAACAGGCAACAAGTAAAGAACAACATAATGATACAACAATCGTGTCAACATATGAAACAATACAACAAAAAACAAGAAACATACATAATGTATATACAAGGAGGCACAGGAAAGCGTACAATATGCAAGCATTACAAAACTACAAACAGCATGTGACATAACATATGACACAGAAAACAAACAAGACACAACATAGAAAAGGCATAAGTAATAATAACTAAAAAGAACATAAAGACAACCACCCCTATAACATAAAGGGATGCTAAACATAATACTAACACGGGCACCCCAAACCCTCACACACAGAGGAAAATAACAGTGCACAAAAGGCAGGCGCCACATACAAAGGAGCAATAAACTTACGTAACATAAGTAGCATAAAACTTTACAAAGAATAAAATATGTACATTACAAAATAAAGAAGCACACACACAACCTATGTTACAAAAACAGGGAACAACAACACACACAACCCACAACCACACAACCACACTCAATAGAGGGAATAGCTAACCAGGAACCACTGGAAGACTTTGAGATTACCAACGGGGAAGTAAGGAAGTGTTTACTAGAGTTGGATGTGACAAAGGCTATAGGCCCAGATGGAATCTCCCCTTAGGTTCTAAAGGAAGGAGCAAGAGAACTGTGCCTACCACTCTCCATAGTGTATAACAAATCACTGGCAACAGGAGAACTGCCAGATATTTGGAAAGCAGCTAACGTAGTCCCAATATGCAAGAAAGGAGATAGACAGGAGGCACTGAACTACAGGCCAGTGTCCCTAACCTGCATACCATGCAAGCTGATGGAGAAGATTGTGCGAAAAAAACTAGTGGAGCATCTGGAGCGAAGGAACTTTGTAACACAGCATCAACATGGGTTCAGGGATGAAAGGTCCTGCCTCACAGGGTTACTTGAATTCTACGACCAGGCAACAAAAATAAGGCAAGAAAGAGAAGGGTGGGCAGACTGCATATTTTTGGATTGTCAGAAAGCCTTTGATACAGTGCCACACAAGAGGCTAGTGCGAAAGTTGGAGATGCAGGCTGGAGTGAAAGGGAAGGTACTCCGGTGGATAGAGGAGTACCTAAGCAACAGGAGACAACGAGTCTGTGTGAGGGGTGAGGTCTCAGATTGGCGAGACGTTACAAGTGGAGTCCCGCAGGGGTCAGTCCTAGGACCTATACTGTTTCTGGTATATGTAAATGATCTCCCAGAGGGTATAGATTCGTTCCTCTCAATGTTTGCCGACGATGCAAAAATTATGAGGAGGATTGAAACAAAGGATGAGAGTATGAGGCTACAAGATGACCTAGATAGACTGAGTGAATGGTCCAACAAATGGCTGTTGAAGTTCAACCCGAGTAAATGCAAAGTAATGAAACTAGGCAGTGGAAACAGGAGGCCAGACACAGGATACAGAATAGGAGATGAAGTACTTAATGAAACAGGCAGAGAGAAAGATCTAGGAGTTGATATCACACCAAACGTGTCTCCTGAAGCCCACATAAAGAGAATAACGTCTGCGGCTGTTATAATATAAATGGTGGTGGGCTTCTATGGGGAATTGGTACTACTAAGGGGTAAGGGTAGTTAGAAGACAGAGTTATCAAATATGGGAGAGCTAAAAGGCCCGGCCCCCAAAATAAACTATCCACAGTAATAATAACTTGCTACTAGACCATATATGTCAGTCTAAGGGTTGATCAATGCACTCCCACACAGGAAGAAGGGATACTCTGTTCTAAGGTACTTATTTATTAACCCCTTAACAGCCCCCCATATACATTCACACCAATAACAATAATAATAATAACTTTACCACACTACCTTACGTTAAAAGCCTTGGTCCACATAAACAGGATACAAGGTTTTACACTGAACACAAGCTAGGGTAAAGCTCTACTACTGAATAACTTGAAGTTAGAGTCAGCTTAGGGTAGGGGACCACGTGGTTCCAATGGGACCCCCTTTAGAATAACTAGTAATATAAACCCTAAAAAACCTACTACACACAAAATAAGCTACTCTACACATAGAACATGAGTATGTCAGACATGCATAATAATGTGCTCAATATACTTATCTTGAACAAGACACAGAAATAAGGAAACGAAGAGGAAGGGTAGGAGGTACACCACGCCAGCTCAGAAAAAGATGGAGTCTCACTTCCTTCCCCACAGCTGCCGGCAGACTGCTCAACTAATCGTACTGCAGCCCTATACGAAGTTTACTCAGGTTTACTTTACAAATGATTAGAAAGTATTAGTAAGCAAAGTTGGTGCCTATGTTATTATTTAATAATCAACCCCCAGCTCAGTCTTTAAATGCTCTTTGAGAAACAATAATAGTCTTACGTCTGGCAGGGAAGATACAGACAATGATGCATAGGGTTGCGTTCAGCTATACTATAGTTAAGTTTAATAACTCATTTTTGACCTCTGGTTTCCACTAAAGAACCCAGGTCGTAACACTCCTCCCCCTTCAGAGAAAAAAAAATGTGACTACTAGAGTAGTAGTCATATTTTTTTGTAAGAGTATACAGAGAATGAAAAGAAAAAAAATATATGACAAAAAAAAAAAAACAATCAAAAACAACAATTTCTCTGCAAGAAAAATACAAAGAAGTTCTCTGAAAGAAAAAAAAAACAAAAAAACAGGGAAGTAAATAAATTGGACACGGAATATTTAATGTCACAGGAGAACCTAAAAAAAATAACTAAAGCATGACAGTTGGTAAATGGCTTCCTGTGGCCTAGATGAATGTTATTCCGGCAACCTGGACAAAGCGTCGGCCATCACGTTGATTCGGCCCGGTAGGTGGGTAATGGAAAGATTGAAGTCCTGTAGGTACAATGCCCACCTGAGGATGCGTTTATTCTTACCCTTCATCTGAGTCAGGAAGACTAGTGGCTTATGGTCCGTGTACACTTCCACTATATTACCTGTGAGGTAAACTTCGAACTTTTTACATGTTAACACTAGCGCCAACGCCTCTTTTTCTACCACTGAATAATTGCATTGCGCCTTGTCAAATTTCACAGAGTAATAATATACTGGGTGTTCCACCTGATCATCCCCAGTTTGCAACAACACTGCACCAGTACCCAAGTCAGACGCGTCAACATGAATTTTAAAGGGTCGGTCGAACCTTGGACTAGCAAGCACTGGGGTGGAAGCTAAGATCAATTTCAAATTTTTAAATGCCTCTGCACAGTCTGATGACCACTTAAATTTAACGGCCTTCCGTAACAAGACTGTGAGAGGAGTGGCAACACTGGAAAAGTTCTGACAAAAACGTCGATAGTACGCACACATACCGATAAATCTTTGAAAGTCCTTTTTAGACTTTAGCACTGGATACTCCAGAATGGCACTGATTTTATCTTGCCGAGGTAATGCTTTTCCTTGGCCCACTTCATAACCGAGGTACGTCACTGTGCCTTGGCCAAAATGACACTTTATAGCATTTAAGGTAAGATTTGCCTTTTCCAAGATTGCGAACAACTGGCGTAACCTAGCTATGTGGTCAGCCCAATTACTGTCAAAGAGCACGATATCATCTAAATACGCCCAATAATTTGGCACCTTAGCGAGCAGAGAGTTCATGAGTCTCTGGAACGTGGCAGGGGCATTACGCAAGCCGAACGGTAACACATTATACTCAAAAACACCCTCGGGTGTCACGACCACAGTTAGTTGTTTAGCACGTTCAGTGAGTGGGATTTGATAATATCCCCTCGAGAGGTCAAATTTCGAGACGTACTTGGCGTTTCCCAGCTCGTCGATGCAGTCCTCGAGGAGGGGCAGCGGATAGGCATCCACAATGGTCACCTTGTTGAGCTGCCGATAGTCGGTGCATAATCGCCAGGAGCCGTCTGGTTTGGGGACCAAAAGGCAGGGCGAGCACCAAGAGCCCTGGCTCGGCCGGATGAGGCCGTGCTGGAGCAAGAAGTCGACCTCCTTCCGTACGATGGCCTTCTTTTCTGGACTCATCCGATAGGGTTGAAGGCGAATGGGGGTGTAGTCCGTCAACTTGACATCATGGCAAATGGCATCAGTCTGGGTCGGGACCTCCCCGAACAGACTGGAGAATTCATCAAACAACGACTGCACCTCTTCACTTTGGGCCATCTGCAAATGGGACAGTCCCTCCTCTACAGCATTCACAGAACTAGAATTATTGAGAATGAGATTAGTTGGGTCCCCAGAACAATTATTCCCTCCCTCACTGGAAATGGAAACATTGCTTATTGCAATGGGCCTGGGGCCCTGGAACTTCTTCAGC
Organism: Procambarus clarkii; assembly: GCF_040958095.1. Classification (NCBI taxonomy): domain Eukaryota; kingdom Metazoa; phylum Arthropoda; class Malacostraca; order Decapoda; family Cambaridae; genus Procambarus; species Procambarus clarkii. Next base: position 8,360,293 of record NC_091219.1, read on the forward strand.
CGATTTACATGTACGAGCATTACCTGGTTAAGTTTGTCAGAGTGCCTCACTTTGTACGTGAGGTCCCCAGTCTTTTCTGTCACAATGTAGGGGCCTTTGTACTTGTGGGACATAGTGTTCCCTAGTCGAGGCTTTAATACCAGGACAGGGTCGCCAGGCTGAAATACCCGTAACTTAGCCGTAGCATCGTTTCGGTCTTGCATCTTTTCTTGGGCCTTCCCAAGATACTTTAGTGCAGCCGCCTTACAGTCCTTGAGTCTCTGGTGGTGTTGCGCAAAGAAAGCCGAACCTTCGGTTAACGCTACGTTCCCTAACAGATTCTCCTGTAACATTTGCAAGGGTCCACGAACTTTATGGCCAAAGACTAACCCAAAAGGAGAACAACCCAGTGAACTTTGTAATCCCTCTCTAGCCGCAAACAAAACATACGGTAAATTATCATCCCCGAAGGTGTGGGAACTCTCGCACGATGTCTTCAACATCTGCTTCAGAGTTAGATGGAAACGTTCAATTACCACCTGACTTTGTGGATGGTATGGGCTGGAAACCTTATGAGTTATTCCACAGTCCTTACAAAATTGCTCAAAAATATCAGACTTAAAGTTAGTACCATTGTCAGTTTGCACGACCCGAGGCAGTCCAAAAGTGGAAAAAAATTGCAACATATGAGCAACAACAGTTTTTGCTCGGATGTTCCTTAGAGCAAAAGCCTCGGGGTAACGAGTAGTGATACACATCATCGTGATTAGGTAAATATTACCAGACTTAGTTCTAGGTAATGGTCCAACACAGTCCATTACCACATGAGCAAATGGTTCCTCTGGCACAACAATAGGCCTTAGAGGAGCTTTAGGTGGAGTCTGGTTTGGTTTCCCAACCAGTTGACAAACAATACACGCATTACAAAATTTTGCAACATCGCTTTTGAGCTTGGGCCAGAAAAAATACTTTAAAATTTTGTGATACGTAATATTAATACCTTGATGTCCCCCCATAGGATCATCATGAGCAGCTGCCAAAACTCTTTCTCTATAGCAGGTCGGCAACATAACCTGGTGGACTACCTCCCACTCATTTGACAAGGGAGCACTCTGTGGTCTCCATTTTCTCATCAAAATCCGATCATTGTAGTAGTACCCAGTTGCTGTGTCTACAATTTCCTCCATAGAGACGGCTGTCTCATGACAATCTGCAAGAGTGGGGTCAGCTTTCTGTAACTCACTCAAGGAGGCATCTAGGCCTTGGTCAGAGGCCATTGGCCGAGGCTCAACAGTGTTCTCCTCCACCTCCCCACTACTCTCGGTAGATGGCAGTGGCAGGCTCTCCACAATGTCCTCGGCCATGTCATCGAGTCGGGCCATGAATGTGTCCGCGAGGTCCACTTGGTTTTCACCACTCGGAAAATTCCTTGTGTCCTCGGGATTTACCACCTTGGCAAGCACAGGGCTGCCCTTACATTTAAGTCCCATAGACCTGGTCACCGCGCACGCAGGGTACACAACATTATCCTCTGCCGCAGGTGGATCCAGGCAAACCTTAGGGGTAGGCAACATAATAGGCAGTCTGGAGTACCCTACCTTATTCCCTGCTAAATCATTACCAACTATTACATCAACATTAGGGAAAGGTAGGTATGAAGTGACTCCAACTGTACAAAATCCCTTGTGGAAATCAGATTCCAGGGTAACCTTATGGAGGGGTACTGCTCGAGTATCACTAGTGACACCCTTGACCAGTACCACCTCTCCAGTGTCGAGAGTGTTGGCACCTTGCAACGCACTCTCTAAAATTAAAGTCTGGATGGCACCGGTGTCTTGGAAGATCACCACGTCCTTCTAGGAAGAACCCTCAGACAAAAGTAGTCTCCCTTTCGATAAGAATGGGGTAAGCAAGTCCAACCACTGTGGGTTGGAGGTCTTACTCCCTAACCCTTCCGAAGGCCTCAAGCCCTGTGTCACAACTAGAGCATTGGGTCTTTTTTCCGGGTACAGTTGCCAACAATGGCTAATAGTGTGGTTTGGACGTTTACAGTAACCACAAAAACGTCGGGGACAAAAGACATTACTAACAGAATTACCCTTCGGTTCACCCTTAGGTACCGTGGGGCTAGACACTTTAACAGGGTTAGTTATGTCTGAAACAGAAGGTGCATTAGTTAAAGGGTTAGAATGAGCTGGTCTGGACTGGCTGTGGGTATAAGTTTTGTTACTCTGTGGGGTACAATTATTTTTATTGGGTTTTTTGCCCGCCAATTGGTAGTTTTCTGCCAACTTGGCCAAATCCCTTATTTTAGAATTTACCTCTACCCTTCCTCTAATATACTGAGCTACAATGTCTGGCATACTATCTATAAACTGTTCAATTAACATAGTAGTCTTGAGTGCCTCGTATGTTTCGGCTTTAGCCGAGCGAATCCATTTATCAAACAATCTAATTTGATCATTAGCAAATTCATTGAGCGGTTGGTTGTGAGTAGGCCTAAGGTTGCAATAAGCTCGGCGGTGAGCTTCAGGAGTAATTTCATATGCCCGCAAAATACGTTCCCTGACTTTATCATATTCAAAACACTCGTCATCAGGCATGTTTATAAAAATATCTTGTGATTTACCCCTAAGTCTTCCCTGTAGGATTTTCACCCACTCTTCCTTTGGCCAGTTCATGGACATGGCCAATCTCTGAAAATGGTTGAAAAACCTTTCAGGGTCCGACTCGGAAAATTCAGGCAAATTATGCTTTTTCTCATAATGCCTGGGGTTTGAATCCCCGGCAGGTGGAGGTCCAGTGGCATTCGCTCTAATTCTAACCTCCTCGGTTTTGAGTCTTTGCTCCTCTAATTTTATTTTTGCTAACTCTAGAGCTAATTCTCTATCCCTATGAGTTGCACTTTCTGCTTGGCTAGGCTGGCATAAAGGTGTATCACTTGCCAATAGTTCTTCAATGTTGTAATATTTCATTCACCAAAGTCCACTTTTTATCCGCGTCATTTAATTCTAGGTCAAATTCCTTGCCTAACAATATTAAATTAGACTTGGTAAGTTTCTTTATCTCTACCACTGAAGGCTCCCTTGCCAGTCTCTGCATTTCAGATGACATCACTAATAATTTTAGCTCCCAGCCAAAGAAAAAATTAAAAAATAAAAATTGGAAAAAAAAAAAAAAATTTGCACGGCCTCTAACACAAGGACACACTAACCTTAATCGTGAAGGGATCCAGCTGGGTGTCCAGTCAGTGCAAGAATGTCCTTTGCTAGATGAGCTGGACCCTAGGCTAGCACACAGTCGTTCTGCGGAAAACAAAAAATTTTAGTTTTGGCACTCAAGAATCTAATTTTTTACACTTATAATGTTCCTCCCGGACTGGCCAGCCACTTGTTATAATATAAATGGTGGTGGGCTTCTATGGGGAATTGGTACTACTAAGGAGTAAGGGTAGTTAGAAGACAGAGTTATCAAATATGAGAGAGCTAAAAGGCCCGGCCCCCAAAATAAACTATCCACAGTAATAATAACTTGCTACTAGACCATATATGTCAGTCTAAGGGTTGATCAATGCACTCCCACACAGGAAGAAGGGATACTCTGTTCTAAGGTACTTATTTATTAACCCCTTAACAGCCCCCCATATACATTCACACCAACAACAATAATAATAATAACTTTACCAAACTACCTTACGTTAAAAGCCTTGGTCCACATAAACAGGATACAAGGTTTTACTCTGAACACAAGCTAGGGTAAAGCTCTACTACTGAATAACTTGAAGTTAGAGTCAGCTTAGGGTAGGGGACCACGTGGTTCCAATTGGACCTCCATTAGAATAACTAGTAATATAAACCCTAAAAACACCTACTACACACAAAATAAGCTACTCTACACATAGAACATGAGTATGCCAGACATGCATAATAATGTGCTCAATATACTTATCTTGAACAAGACACAGAAATAAGGAAACGAAGAGGAAGGGTAGGAGGTACACCACGCCAGCTCAGAAAAAGATGGAGTCTCACCTCCTTCCCCACAGCTGCCGGCAGACTGCTCAACTAATCGTACTGCAGCCCTATACGAAGTTTACTCAGGTTTACTTTACAAATGATTAGAAAGTATTAGTAAGCAAAGTTGGTTCCTATGTTATTATTTAATAATCAACCCCCAGCTCAGTCTTTAAATGCTCTTTGAGAAACAATAATAGTCTTACGTCTGGCAGGGAAGATACAGACAATGACGCATAGGGTTGCGTTCAGCTATACTATAGTTAAGTTTAATAACTCAATTTTGACCTCTGGTTTCCACTAAAGAACCCAGGGTCGTAACAGCGGCATATGCGAGGCTGGCTAACATCAGAACGGCGTTCAGGAACCTGTGTAAGGATTCATTCAGAATCTTGTACACCACATATGTAAGACCAATCCTGGAGTATGCGGCCCCAGCATGGAGCCCGTACCTTGTCAAGCACAAGACGAAGCTGGAAAAAGTCCAATGGTATGCTACTAGACTAGTCCCAGAACTAAGAGGCATGAGTTATGAGGAAAGGCTGCGGGAAATGCACCTTACGACACTGGAAGACAGAAGAGTAAGGGGGGACATGATCACAACCTACAAAATCCTCAGGGGAATCGACCGGGTAAACAAGGATGAACTATTCAACACTGGCGGGATGCTAACAAGGGGACACAGGTGGAAGCTGAGTACCCAATTGAGCCACAGAGACATTAGAAAGAACTTTTTCAGTGTCAGAGTAGTTAGTAAATGGAATGCACTAGGAAGTGATGTGGTGGAGGCTGACTCCATACACAGTTTCAAATGTAGATACGATAGAGCCCAGTAGGCTCAGGAATCTGTACACCAGTTGATTGACAGTTGAGAGGCGGGACCATAGAGCCAAAGCTCAACCCCTGCAAGCACAATTATGTGAGTACACCAACACGCTCGCTACCCCAACACACGGGGCGCGTGCAAGACAAAACACACTTAACCAACCAGAAGCCCACGCAGGAGCCAGGAAAGGAAAACATGCCCACACACACTCACACCAAATCAAACCCGAAGGTAACGGGGAGAACAAGCACACAAGCACAGGACCAGCCTCAACAGAAACAAAACACACTCATCCCGCCCAGCCCCTGCCGAGGAGGCCCCCTGAAGGGGCGGGGCCCCAAGGGGAAGCCGAACAGATCTACCCCCACCCCAACCCGCAACCAGGAGCCAAGAACCCAACCCTAACCATCCTGCACCCCGAGACACGAAGACCCCCCCATCTCTGTAGGAAGTAGTGCATATCGTGCACGTTAAATATGCAACCAGTAATTTGTGTGCGTGAAGTCACATTTGTCATACAACATATACACAGATGGGATAATTAGCGATGTCAAGGTAAGACTCAAAAAGGGGTATAACCACTAGTGTATAGACCAAACACAAGTACTGTACGGTAACTATGGTATGATATATTTAACACGTGCAGACAAGTCAGTACTTTTAGCAGTTAGAGATTCATGTAGCTACTCTTTCACTCTCACCTTGTCTGCCCAACTTTTCAATCTATCCTTTCTTCACCAGTCTATCAATTGTTTCATGAATATGGCCAAACCGTCTCGATAAACTTTATAGTACAGTATATACGATCTGGTGATGTACCAACTTTTTGACCCTGAATCTTTCCATTAAATTTGAATCACTTGCCCAATCTATTCTCCAAACAACACACGTGCATCTCTATTTTTAATTTCTACTGGTCCAGTTATTTGTAATTTCATGTTCATGTAATTCATGTTTTCATGTAATTTGAACCACCACTACATGGTTGTTCAAATTACAACCATAATTTTATGGTTGTACACCTGCGCATTCCAGCTAGAGTTTTAACTTTGTATATATTTGTTATGAAAAATATATCAACATAATAAAGCTCTAACAGATGAAACGTCATTTTCCATAAAGTATACTTTAATTTTAGCGTTTTTGTAAATACTTTGTGAACTGGCAACATAACAGCATTTCTTTAATTCGGATATACAATGTTGTGTGTGTGAGCAATTTTGTTCAAAATGTATTTGGAACACAAGGCACCCTAATTGTCCACTAATTGATACCACCCTAATTGATACCAATTGTTACCACGTTTTAACTGATGTTGTGTAACCTTATATACAGCTGTGCTTTAAATATTAAAAAAAAATCTAATTATAAAGCTTTGGAGCTCTAAGAGTTCTTGGGGATTATGAATTCTTCTTTGCAAATATTGCACTCTCAAAATAAATTAATAATAAAACATGTAGGAATGTTGGTCAACATCAGAACATATTAACCACTTCCAGTTTCTCTTCATTCAAATACAAGCACATAGATGTACAATATTTTAGTGCTCTTACCTTATAGCACAGTTCTTTGCGTAAGTGTCAAGATCCTTATCCTTGGTAGTAAATCTCTGGCCATTGACACCACTGAAGCTATCACCAGCATCTCCAGTATACCCATTAACCTCAACTTTATAAGAGGCACTCCGGTCATGGACATAAAAGAATTGGTACTGTGCCCATCGGATGGCATTGTCAAAGTCTGCCAGGTCAAAGTGTATTTGGTTGAGTGTCTGATCAGTGAGGGCGTGAATGTGGTCGAGTCCAAGCCAAAACTCGCCAGAGAGATTACCAAAGCCCAAGGCGTATTCCATCCATGTGCGGTAGAATTCTTCCCGCGGGAGTATATCTTCTCGACGCTGAATTACAGTCAATCCTCCCCCATTAGAGTCCATATCACAATAGACACGGACAGGACGTTTTGGGCAGCAGTCGTACGGATAAATGGTGTAAACACCACTGGTTTTGTGGCCGTGATCTTGCAGTTCACGGCAATTACGATTTTGGAAGCCAAGCCCTAGCCACAAAGGCTCTGTCAGGTACGAATTAACAATGGTGTCCTCTGCCGCCACCAACAATAACATACTCCATGTGTTTACTACCACCAGCATCCACAGTGGCTTACCCATCATCCACTTGATAAATCTGAAATATATGAGATTAATAAATACTTATTCTTAAAAGTTATCAAGTATAGTTCCTCTATTATACTAGATGTGATACCTGACACTGGTCAGATGACGGAGGCCATCTGGGTCGACCTAGTGCTTTAATCAATCTAGCATGAAGGCTGACACTAAATCACTTATGACTCACCAGTCAGAAATTTAGGAACTTGGCCAGTCACCTTCCAACAATTTCACTGAGGGGAGCCACAACGAGACTGACCCCAACCCGCCAATGTTGGGCACATAACCTACTGCAATCACTGTGCGAGGTTGGATCAGGGTAGCCTCCAAGCATACAGACTTCAGACTCTGTGGTATAGGTATAGGCAAGGCAACTTACATTGCATTCATATCCTAGACCAGTGATATAAGTGAATTTGTGAGATCTTACCAGAGCACTTAAGAGACTCCATTGGGATTCTGATCCTAAATTCACCGAAGGCGTCAGCCAATGGAATACTCTTGCAGGCTCTTCACCCCAACTCCAGTTGACTGCAAACAGACCCACTGCAATAGGCCAATAATGGAGAACATTGCTCCAGCAATGCTGGAGGCAGCTTCTGGGAAGAATACAGCATACCTCACTGTGCAAGCCCCTCATGTTGGGGACTTCCTGTTGGCTATCCCTAATTCCTCCATGGGCATCCATCTGGGCCATCAGGTCTTAAGTATTGGTGTTGCTCTGATCTTTGCCATCCCTCTCTCCACCGAGCACTGATGTATCTGCAGCTATGCATCAACAGACCAATGCGGCAACAATGGTCTCATCTGTTGCAAGTCGAGAAGATTGCCAAACATAAAACAGTCAATGACATTACGAGGGTTGACTACAGCCAAGTGTCCAGCACAAAGGGAGCCTCAAATTTGCAGACCTAACAACAGTCACAAGTGCCCAAATGGAGCTACCCTGTAACCTTGGAGAGACGGTGAATAGGTTGTGTGGGACTACATGTGTGCATTTATATTAGCTAATACCAAACAATGGCACATTTAAACTGAAGGTGGTGGGGCTGCCACCTTCACCCAGAAAACCATTAAGTATGAGGACTTTAGTTCAGGACTGCCATGGGTGAACTGATTCCTATCGACCAAGATACAACCCACATCACTTCTGCGAACTAAAAATGTGACATGACAACCATTTGGAAATGCAGGATGCAAGAACTAACAGCTGGATCCATCAAGTACAAATAGATGAATACAAATATGGTTACTAAACACTATTCAAACACCAGTAAACTATTTAAAAAAAAAGGTATCAGCTATTTTAAATGAAGGTACTGCTATAATGTACACCTTGTCATGGCTGGGACCCCAACCCTACTGTCTCCTGCCACTCTGTACATAACTTAGTAAGAAAAACTACACAGGGATCACATAAGATGAAGCTTTCCACCAGGGAACAGAAAACGGGATCAGGCGCGCTCAACAGATGGTGTTGACATCGTCACATCTCCCTTCCTAAGAGAATTAAGGTCGGATGTTTGAATGGGCGGGTCGATATTCATTTGATCAGGGGTGGTTTAACAATTAATGACAAGTTCTACTAGTACTACTATAACAAGCTAAAAATAAAACACTTACCAAGGGTAGCCCCAGTACATGGTTCAACACTTATCGAGGGTGGACTCAGTACGTGGTTCAACACTTGTAGAGGATGGACCAGTACTTTCCAAGGGTGGACCCGGTACGTGGTTCAACACTTGCAGAGGGTGGAACAGTACTTGCCGAGGGTGGACCCGGTACATGGTTCAACACTTGCAGAGGGTGGACCAGTACTTGCCGAGGGTGGACCCGGTACATGGTTCAACACTTGCAGAGGGTGGACCAGTACTTGCCGAGGGTGGACCCGGTACATGGTTCAACACTTGCAGAGGGTGGACCAGTACTTGCCGAGCGTGGACCCGGTACATGGTTCAACACTTGCAGAGGGTGGACCAGTACTTGCCGAGGGTGGACCCGGTACGTGGTTCAACAATTTACTTTAGGTATTGTATGTACTAGCTCTATCTATAATCTAACATTATGTTTGTGAATCAACTATGTATATACTTTCCTGAATAAAATTTACTTTGCTTATTTGCTGAGAGTACACCAGTACTTGTCGAGGGTTTACCCGGTACGTGGTTCAACACTAGCCGAGGGTGGACCCGGTACGTGGTTCAACACTTGCCGAGGGTGGACCCGGTACGTGGTTCAACACTTGCCGAGGGTGGACCGGTGCGTGGTTCAACACTCACTGCTTGCGAGAGTAGAGGTTATGTTGGAGATGAAGTGAGGCTGTGCTGATATATATAAAAGTGGCGCGCATTTTGTTCTCTCACGTCTCGCCTAATACAATGTAAAGTCTGTCCTGACATTCTCAGAAAGAACTCCTCTGCCCCGCCTACCACCTTGGGAAACCCTGCTAGGCTGGGGAATCCACACATTCTCCATCTCCACAATCCACCCAAGTTTTAATGTAGCAAATAAATTTTTCTTGTAACTTTGACTGGTCAGTATAAACACGGTGTTGCTTCTTACAAGTCGGCATTCGGTCAACGATAGTAAGTGTTTGGACGGCGTTCCTTTATCCCAGCTTCTATCCTGCCATTATATACCACTTTTAAGTGCTATATCATCATGCTGGTTTAGCGCTTTCTCGTGGCAATAACCCTGCAACTTTATCACTTAACACGAAAGTCCTTGTATACAAAATAGGATATTTTGGAAAATCATATGCATCTGTTTAATTGTTTGTAATAATATATTAGTGCAGTGCGTGTAGTTTGCTAAATGAACACAAATCTTTGTGTGGGTTGTACATCATCTCATGGTCTCCGACTCTCCCCCCCCCCTTCCCCATTAACCAAGAAGTTTTCCTCTCAAGCCTTACTGTGTACTTCCCAAGAGACACTCCCGGGCCTCCTACGTTGCTACACGGACTCTTCTCCCTCTCTCCCTTCCCCGACGTTTTGCGTCGTTACAGTGACCCTCGGGACCCATGAATTACCCAAGCAACCCCCCCTCCCCCCGGCACCCACCCCCAAGTTGCCACAGAGTCGACACAGTTTGTCGTTTGTTGTTGTTTTAGACTCGGTTATTTGGAACAAAAAGTTCAGAGCAGCACAGGCTATGGTGAGCCCCTAGTGGACAAAAAATTAAGTTTCACGTATCGCTGCTGAGATCCTCAGGGATTTTTCATCCCCCATCATACAACTTAGGCACTAAACTTTTTTATTTACTATATATATATATTGTGACGGGAAAGTGTAGGAGTGTAGATGTTCAGCAGTCCTCCAATGGCTGGTGTCAATGTCTAGTCACACTTACAAAAAAAAGATAGACTGCTTGGATGTTTATCTGTGATAAAGTAAGGGAAGATACGCAAAACACATAGTATGAACAATGAAACTTTAATTAATATAGAAAACAAATTAAAAACAAAGACAAACCTTTTGCTATGTACAGTGCAAATAAACAAGTCAAAAACATATAACATAAATGAAGAATAGGGATGACGTTACGCTATAATAATATAAAGACAAAGTCAAAAATAACCAGGTGCTGAGAATATAGCACTAGCTGAGAAACGTCCACCTGATAGACAGCGTATAACAGTTAGTTGTTCACGGCTTGAGAGCACAAGGATATTCTGACTTCAATGGCTGGTTCAAGCCCAGACATCGACTTGTAGAGGGCGCTGAGGTGCAGGTGTGCAGTCGGCGGGACACCAATCAGAAGCAGGCAAGCTGGGAATGGTAGTTTGCTGGTTGATGATGGAGCCGGCATGGGGGGAGTGTGGAGTAGGGGGGAGTCTTGGGTACGTTTGCCTCCTGGTCAAACCGTTTGTGCTACTGGTAGACGTATCTTGGAGGTAGCATCTTATTGTTGTGTGATATACATAACTTTATGTGGAGAAGAGCAGGCTCAATCTCTCTTGAAAGAGATTATCGTCACAATATATATATATATATATATATATATATATATATATATATATATATATATATATATATATATATATATATATATATGTCGTACCTAGTAGCCAGAACTCACTTCTCAGCCTACTATGCAATGCCCGATTTGCCTAATAAGCCTAGTTTTCATGAATTAATGTTTTTTCGACTACCTAACCTAACCTAACCTAACGTTTTCGGCTACCTAACCTAACCTAACCTATAAAGATAGGTTAGGTTAGGTTAGGTAGGGCTGGTTAGGTTCGGTCATATATATACGTTAATTTTAACTCAAATAAAAAAAAATTTACCTCATACATAATGAAATGGGTAGCTTTATCATTTCATAAGAAAAAAATTAGAGAAAATATATTAATTCAGTAAAACTGGGCTTATTAGGCAAATCGGGCCTTGCATAGTAGGCTGAGAAGTGAGTTCTGGCTATTAGGTACGACAAATATATATATATATATATATATATATTTATATATTGATAGATATATATCTATATATATCTATCTATATATATATATATATATATATATATATATATATATATATATATATATATATATATTAGTATATTTTGGTAGCAGTCTTTCCTGTAGACATATATTATTAAATATGACCGAAAAAGTAAGATTAATAATTCTAACACGAATTTTCTCAATCTTTCGTACATTTCTTTTCACTGTTGGAGGTAAATCAAAAATCAATTCTCCAAAATTCATTTTTATTTCTAGTCTGACGCGACACGAGCGCGTTTCGTAAAACTTATTACATTTTCAAAGACTTTAGTTCACAAATACACAACTGAACAGAACTTACGCATCTCAGATTTTATATCTACATTTGAGTGAGGTGGAAGGGGTGATGTGGCATTAACACAAGACAGAACAAGATGTGGCATTAATAGGGTATTAATTTCATCAACACAAGACAGAACACGAAACAATGGATATTGAATAGAAGTGTTTGTAGAAAGCCTATTGGTCCATATTTCTTGATGCTTCTATATTGGAGCGGAGTCTTGAGGTGGGTAGACTCCGCTCCAATATAGAAGCATCAAGAAATATGGACCAATAGGCTTTCTACAAACACTTCTATTCAATATCCATTGTTTTGTGTTCTGTCTTGTGTTGATGAAATTAATACTCTTGTTTATATATATATATATATATATATATATATATATATATATATATATATATATATATATATGTCGTACCTAGTAGCCAGAACGTTCTTCTCAGCCTACTATGCAGGGCCCGATTTGCTTAATAAGCCAAGTTTTCCTGAATTAATATATTTTCTCAATTTTTTTTCTTACGAAATGATAAAGCTACCCATTTCATTATGTATGAGGTCAATTTTTTTTTATTCAAGTTAAAATTAACGTAGATATATGACCGAACCTAACCAACCCTACCTAACCTAACCTAACCTATCTTTATAGGTTAGGTTAGGTTAGGTAGCCGAAAAAGTTAGGTTAGGTTAGGTTAGGTAGGTTAGGTTGTCGAAAAACAATTAATTCATGAAAACTTGGCTTATTAGGCAAATCGGGCCTTGCATAGTAGGCTGAGAAGTGCGTTCTGGCTACTAGGTACGACATATATATATATATATATATATATATATATATATATATATATATATATATATATATATATATATATATATAGCTGTTCCCCTATATAGTAGCTGTTCCCATATATAGTAGCTGTACCCGGCCACACATTGCTGAGCCACAGCAACCTTTCCCTGTCTCCCAGTCCTCCCAACCATTCCTCACTCCCTCGTCCGTTTTTTCTCCCCATCATCCCCCCCTCCTCCTGGCCATTCTCCACTCCACCGTTCTCTCGTCATTGCCACTATCTCCCACTCCCCCATCTCCTCGTCCTCCTTTCCATTCCCCCCATCCCCCGTCTCCTCGCCCTCCCCACTATCCCCCACTCTCCTGTTCCCTTGTCCTCCCAACCATTCTTCATTCCCCTTTCCCCTCGTCCCCACCATTCCCAAATCCTATTCCACCATTCCCAAATTCCAGGGCCCCTCTTCCTCCCCCCCCTCCCCTGTCCCCTCGCCCCCCCCCCCAACATCCCCCACTCCCTCGTCTGATGATCAAATGATCTGATGATCCCATCAGAAAATTGGGAACATCCAAAGATCTGGGGCTAGATTCACGAAGAAGTTGCACAAACACTTACGAACCTGTACATCTTTTCTCAATCTTTGGTGGCTTTGTTTACAATTATTAAACAGTTAATGAGCTCCGAAGCACCAGGAGGCGGTTTATAACAATAACAACAGTTGATTGGCAAGTTTTCATGTTTGTAAACTGTTTAATAAATGTAACCAAAGCCATCAAAGATTCAGGAAAGATGTACACCTTCGTAAGTACATGCATAACTGGGGCCAGATTCACGAAAGCACTTACGAATGTGTACATCTTTCCTCAATCTTTGACAGCTTTGGTTACATTTATAAAACAGTTTACAAGCATAAAAACTTCCCATTCTACTATTGTTACTGTTATAAACAGCCTCCTGGTGCTTCAAAGCTCATTAACTGTTTAATAACTGGAAACAAAGCGGCCAAAGATTGAGAAAAGATGTACAGGTTCGTAAGTGCTTGCGTAAGTGCTTTCGTGAATCTGGCCCCTGCTTCGTGAATCTGGCCCCAAATGTTCTTATCACTGAAATATATGAAAAAACATCAAAACATGAAATGAAAAATGAAAAAAAAAATATAAAATATAATATACTCACGAAATGAACGGTATGGTAAACAACACAGCTCAGGTCCAATGCAATGTCACACAAAATAATTTAATCAAAACGAAAATAAATCGAAATCTATGAAAATTCAATATCAATGAAATCGGAAACATTGAAATGGAATTATAACATATTTAGTATAGCGTGTGTTGGTCTTAAGTGCAACAGATGGCGCTGTTTTTCAAAAACGCATGTTTTTACCTGCCACAGAGGTGGCATCTATATAGTAGCTATATAAAAACATGCGCGTATTCGAATGGAACGTTGTGTCAAAATTTCAAAGCAATTGGTAAAGAACTTTTGGCGATTTCAGCGTGTGTTGCTCTTACATCGAACAGATGTCACTGTTTTTTCAAAAAAACATTTTTTTCCTGTCACAGGTGAGGCATGTTTATAGTAGGTATAAAAAAAGACGTGCATATTCGAATGCAACATTATGTCAAAATTTCAAAGCAAAGGTTTGATAAAGATAAAGAGGTTTTGAAGATTTCCTTCACATGAAAAACATGTGAAAATACAGTTTTCAAAAAAAACATGTTTTACCCCATCGCAGACGTGACATCTAAATAATATGTATATTAAAACCGCTCAGATGCGAATGGAACGTGTGAAAATTTCAAAGCAATCGGTGAAGAACTTTCGGAGATTATCGATTATGAACTAACGAAGATTTCCATTTTTATTTATGTAGATATAATGAATATGATGAACAAATAACTCCTGTTTTCTGTCTTACATTGTCGATGGGGTACAGTGTATAGCATTAATGTGAAGGAACATGACAATTTGCCACAAGTAGAATAACCTAGACATGTGATCAAAGTCTGCTTACCCTATAGGCGAGGGGTGTGGTGGTGTGGGGCATGTTCCAATGTGTGCGATTTATTTTTAGTTTGTGGGAATGATTACAGCTCTTGGTCTCCACCTTTTTGTTGTGTCCATTTAGTGCAACAATTCACATCAACTTTCAAGACAGATAATGGAGCTGGCTTCCCACCGCCACCCTCAGCTGGCTTTGATCACAGGTCTAGGTCACTCTATTTGATGCCCCTTGTCAGGTTCCATCCCTCTAATACTAAACACATTGTATTCCATCCACAATGTATGACAGAAAACAGAAAATGCATTTTCACCAATAAGTTTATAAACCCATGGAACCCCCCAACTTGCTAAAGCCGTAAAGGCCAAGACATTACTCTAGTTCAAAATTCTGCTCCGAGATTCAAAATCTCGGGAACAAGCATCCTGTCAAGGCCACTAGAGATATGATGGCTCTCAGGGAAATTCTGCCTATATTCCCTAGTACTTTATTCATTGACAAGGACCATATGGGACATTATCCCAAAGTGATTGATTCTTCTAGGTTAAGGGAACCAAGCCTTAAGTTTTAATTTGTGGACCACATGATCTGATATTCCCGTGTGTGCAGGCCTCTAATTAAAAAAATCTTCATTTCATTTTATTCATACAAAATTTAACAGTCATAGCCATTAATAAGGTTTGATCAAATTAATTTGGATGTAGATATTTAACTGACTGAATAATTCCAGAGAACCATGGAGTGTTTTCAGTTTGGGAACTTTATAGTTCTCACTTCAGGTTAACAATCAATAATGAACACTTTGATTTCAACAGTTTCATGAAAGATAGTGAATACAAAAAGGTAGGTATTCCATATAACCTCATTACTGTAACAGGTGTCCTAATATTTCAGTAGTGAGGTTGTGTGAAATTATATGATTTTTTTGTTATCCATTATTCCTACTCAGGATATGGACTAGTATATCTGGTGAGATTTTGTATGAAATATTAAATTTGCCCTTAATGATGCTTGAAGAAATAAATACCATTGTTTGTGATTTATTGAAATATGAATTTTAGTTTCAAAATTTCACCAGATGTACTTTCTTATGTGCTGACTACAATGTCAAAAAATTGTCAACTAATAATTTAATACAGTTCATTACTTCTTTCCGGCATACACAACAATTTCTCTTATAACCATAATCTATTGATGTATCCCCAGAGATCATTCATTAGATGTACTAGTGTAAGAGTATTTGTAATACAACAGATTATTTTGTTTTTCACATTGTACAAGAAATAATTTTCTGTATTGCCTGTAATCACTTTCACTTTTTATAATGCTTTACAAGACCTTAGTATGCTGGTCTGATCTTCATCTCGGTTCTCTTGAGGGAGTAATGATGACATCGAAAAGGATACCAGTTGACACCGTCGGCATAAGAGGTGTGGTTACCTTTGTGATATTTGCCATTTAGGTTTGATTGATGACAGCTCATGTACCACCAGGCGCCCAGGTAACTGAAATCAAATGATAATCTTACCAACATTCCATTATATCACCTTAATACATAAAGCTTTTACAAGAATGTAAGAACAATAGATTTCACGGATATTTTGTATGAAACATTCATTATTTAAACGAATTTTCTGTTCTTATATTACAGTAAGAAGTTTAACAACAAGTACTGTAACGTTATTGGAGTTTGTTAGGCAACATTTTTGACGTAATTATTTGGAAAGTTATTAGTCGTTTTCAATATTTATTTATAGAGGATAAAGAAGTAATTAAAATAACTGCATAATAATTTTACTTATTAATATACTTTAGATTGAACTTTGTGTTACAGACAGTTTTTATGTTGATCATCAATGGTGAAACATAGATCATGGTGTACAGAAATGTGATGAACAATGCTGATGAGTTTTGATATTTGGAATGTATGGAGTTAAGTTAAATGTTGCATAAAGTGTCTTTGTAGGAAGTAATGCATATCGTGCACGTTTAATATACAACCAGTAATTAGTGTGCATGAAGTCACATTTGTTACCCAACATATACATGGAAGGGATCATTAGCGAGGTCAAGGTACGATTCACGAGGGGGTATAAACCTATTGTATAGGCCAAACACAAGTACTCTACTGTAACTAGAGTATGATATATTAAAACATGCAGACAAGTCAGTACTTTTTAGCAGTTACAGATTCATGTAGCTACTCTTTCACTCTCAATTTGTCTGCCCATCTTTTCATTCCACCTATCTTTTTTTCACCAGCCTATCAATTGTTTCATGAATATGGCCAAACCCTCTCAATAAACTATACAGTACAGTATACTCGATCTGGTGATGTACCAACTTTTGGACACTGAATCTTTCCATTAAATTTGATTCACTTGCCCAATCTTTTCTCCAAACAACACACGTGCATCTTTATATTTAATTTCTACTGGTCCAGTTATTTGTTTTCATGTTCTTGATACATTATATGGTTGTACAAAGCACAATCATAATTTTATGGTTGTACACCTGCTCAGTCCAAAGAGTTGTAACTTTGAATATGTTTGCAATGAATAAAATATCAATATAATAAAGCCCTAACAGTTGAAATGTCATTTTCCATCAAACATACTCTAAATTAGGCATTTTTGTATATACTGTACTTTGTGAACTGGCAACGTAACAGTAGTCCTTTAATTCGGATATATAATGTTAAAGTGTGTATGAGCATTTTTGTCCAAAATGTATTTGGAACAGAAGGCACCCTCATGTCCACTAAATGATACCCATGTTAATTAAATAACTTATTATCAAGAACTAACTAAGAAAATTAATCAGATAAAAAATATCATATTAAAGTCAATTAAAAAATAAGTAGAAATATTTAGTATGTACAGAATTTAAAAAGAATTTAAGCTGCTAGGATTTTTCCACATAAATATGGTCCTATGAACCTAGATATAAGCTCCTGATTAGAATCTATATATATAACATTAGTGCAATATTTACACAATATTTACATATACATTAATTATAGCAGGAAGACACTGCTATACATTTTATATTTTTCTAGCCTAACTTTTTCAATTTCAGCAAATTGTAAACAGAACTTACAACAAGCACTATTATTGTTCCGTGGCCTGTACCAAAAGAACATTTAATTTAAGTTTTCAAATCAAATTAAGTTTTTCATGCCTGAAACGCTTTGCGTAATAGTGGCTTTAGGCATTGTATGTACTAGCTCTATCTATAAGTCCACCAATCTTTGTAAAAATTTCTTGTATGTATGTACCTTACCTAAATAAACATTTATTTATTTATTTTATTTAACAATTGTGCTTTTTCATTACAAGAGGTTGATAAGAGGCTAATTTACTTATAAATTCATATGCTTTTTATAATTTTAAGTGTTAATATAAACATTACTTTTAATATTTTAATTTATTTTAATATTTTTATTAATATTTCTTTTTCCGAACGCTCATCCGCTCCTGACGACCCTGCTGCCCCTCCAACTTTATCAGCTGCTCCTTGAGCCCACAACATCCCAAACATGATGTAACAACCCCAGAAGGCAGCTAAGTACCCAGTGACCTAAATGTGACCGAAATATTCGACAAATCCTAGCCTACTAGCTCATCTCGACCTCATTAGTGTTGCTCCCTGGAGGAAGCTAACCTGACGTTTGCTGCTGCCATATCAACGAGTCTACCCCATCTGCCTGCGTACATCTCTGCTGCTACCATGCAAAACAATTCTAAGCTCGGTAAGGCCGCAAAGAAAGATAGCACACCTATCAGGATGAACCCAACCAGCCAAGCTAGCAACAGGAATAACGCGGCTGTCTCCCCCTTAGTGGCTACCGGGGGGAGTACCGACCCTCCCTGCGTCAACAATAACAAACCTTCTCAGCTGATTGAAGCGTCGTCACTGACTCGAGCCTTACAACAGTTATGTAACCATATGGAGCAACTTAAACGAGCTGCCTCCCCATGTTCTGACTTTAAGCGTCTCGCTGATAATCCATGGCTCAAATTATTGACTCAAATACATGATGACCAAAAGTCTATAATCTGAGAGCAGTCGGACCTGATAATGAAGCTACAGAGTAATGCTTTAGCCATGCACAAGATTTACCAAGATCTGTCTGTCAGAGTCGACCACCTCGAACAGGAATTAAGCTCTCTTCAGATCTCGGTTACTAACTTTAAACCAGCAGAAACCTCTAAGAAGCAAGAAGAGATGTTACAAAAGTTAGAGAACCATTTTAACTCCCTACAACAGCAACACACTGCAACTCGAGACGAATCAGACCAACTTAAGCTCCTTGATTCTGTCATCATCTCATCACATGATTTTCCCCATGAAACTGACAGAGAAGACTGTGCTGACATCGTGATCCAGGAATTGCGTACTAAGTTGAATTATTCAATCGAAGCAAGAGACATTAAGTCAGCTTATAGAGTGGGTACCAAATCATCTGGTACAAATAACAGAAAGATACGTGTGAAGTTAGATAGCTGCTCCCGCAAGTCAGACCTTATCACTGCTGCAGTCGCTAGGAAATCCAATGTTTATGTGAACGAATGTCTAATCAGATTCAGACAAAATCTCTTATTTAAACTACGTGGAATCTGCAAAAGATCCACTGCTATTAAACATTGTTTTGTGCGCGATGGTAAAATAATAGCTAGGAAGACTGATTCTGGAAAAACTTATGTCATAACCAACTGAGGCACACTTCACTTCTTTCCTGGATGACTGTGGGATATCAGCTGAATAACCAGAACATAATTTGTAGTCTCACATACAACCAAAGTGTACTTAAGCTCTGCCTTTCCTTTCCAAAGGTTTTTATTTTTATTTTTATTTTATTTTTTTGTTTGTCATCTTTGCCTGTTTTATACTCTTAATTATTTGATCTTAGTTAATCCCCTTGTCACTAAACCTAGGGCTTTTTATTACCCTGTTACTTAAAGTAACTTGGTATTTGTTTCTTATAATCATTTATTTGAATTAATTAACAGTATAATTGTTTATATAAGCATCTACCTCAGTATCTTAGTAAAATCTTCCACATGAATATACTCTCACCCTGTTTATTTTTACACTTAGATTTATATTAGAGTAAATTTCAAGATTTAATTAGATTTACATGTTATCTTATTTTTGTTTTCTTTTTTTTCTCTCGGAATTATCTATTTGAGCTCACTGTTTTCTTAGGTTCATACCAATTATAGGATTTTAATTAACCATTACTAAGCTAATTATCTTCAAGATTATTTTTATGATTATTATTTTTCTTATTATTTTTTATTTTACATTTATATTGTCAGTCTCTACTGATTTTTTGTTTTTATTTTATGTAACTTCTGTGTCCTCCCTGGCTATCTATTGGATCTTTATTTTACTTTTAAATTGTTACTATTTTATTGTATTTGCTTTTATTCTTGTGTTCTGCTTTATCGTGTATCTTGTATCGTGATCCCTCTGCATCTCTATGCACACTGATATTGATCCTGATCAAAATCTTCTGTCTCATATCTACACCAACCAACACATTGATCATCATTATTGCAAGTATTTCACAGCACACCAGGCTAAAAATAAACTCCAAAATGGCACCTGTCTATCAGTTTACAACCAAAATGTTAGATCACTTGGTAAACATTTTGATGATTTAAATGCATTACTCACAGCACTAGGTACTAACCTATCGTTCATTATTTTAACAGAAACTTGGCTAAATAAAGACTATACCCAACTCTACAACTTAGCTGGTTATAAAGCCACTCATAACTGTAGGCCTAATAAAAAAGGTGGTGGCACAGCTATATATTACCGAGATACATTTATCTGCAACAGTGTTATTAGTTTTATTAAACCTCTGCCCGAAACGCTGCGCGTGCTAGTGGCTTTACAAGACTGTAATTACCATATTTGTATCCTCACATTCCTTATGTACATTCTTGTATATGCATAAATAAATAAATAAATAAATAAATAGTGACAGAGATGACTACTGTGAATATACTTTTGCTCAGTTTACAATTAAATCCCTTTAATCCTCTTTGACTATTGGAGCCATCTATAGATTTCCCAATACTAACATAGCTTCTTTCTCAGACAACCTAAGGAATCTTATTATAAACAACAATCTCAACAAAAACCACATCATTCTGGGAGGAGACTTTAATATTGACCTGGGTCAACAAAATTGCTCTCAAGTTGACTATTTCCTTAACAGCATGAACTCCTGTATGCTAATCCCGACAATCACCAAACCTACCCGAGTCACTCAAACATCAGCCACTACCTTGGACCACATATGGACAAACATAACAGCTCCCCTTGTATCAGGTATAATCTACGACAGAACAACTGACCACTATCCTACCTTTCTCATAGCGAACATGGACATAACACCACCAAAAAGCAAGAAACTTTCATTTAGGCTACACAGTGAATCAGCTTTAGACAATCTTACAGATGCACTTCACAATATTAACTGGGATTCTGAATTCAATATTACCCATGATATAAATTCATTAGCTAACCTCTTCCTCTCCAAAACTCTAAGCCTCTACAACCTTCATTGTCCCCTTCTTACCAAGCAAGTAACTGACAAAAGATTAAACAATCCATGGCTTACAAGTGGCATTCTCAACTCAATCAACAAGAAACATGAATATGAAAAGAAACTTAGGATTGGCCTAGTTTCAAAGGAAGTACTCATCAAAGCTAAAAGGTACTCATCAATGCTTACCAGTATCATAAGAATGGCAAAACTTGCATATTATGTGAATAGAGTCAATGAAGCAAAAGGCAACATGAAAAGCACTTGGAAAAGAATCTCTTGTATCCTAGGAACTAAACAACACTCACATAACCAAATAAAACTCTACAAGGATGGGGATGTACCGTCAGCTGATTTAGAAATGGCAAATGAATTTAATAGTTTCTTTTCATCGGTTGGTGCTAATCTTGCCAGTAAAATCCCACAGACTCAGATACATATTAACACATATCTCTCAGGCAGCTATCCAAACTCTCTTCTCCTTTCACCAGTCAGCCCGGCAGATGTTGTGTCCATCATACACTCTTTAAAAACCAAGGCAGGGAACACCAGTGAAATTCCATCCATTGTGTACAAGAGAGCCTCCCATGCCCTTGCCCCACCCATAGCCCTACTGTTCAACAAATCTATAGAGTGTCACACCTTCCCTGATATCCTCAAAAAAGCAAGAGTAACGCCAGTCCATAAAGGAGGCAATCCGGCGGACATAAACAATTATAGACCAATATCAAATCTACCCATTCTATCAAAAATATTTGAAAAAATTATTTACAAACAGCTCTATTCCTACCTCGTAAAATTCGACATACTCAGCCCCTACCAGTTTGGCTTCCGGTCCCAAAAGTGCACCAACGATGCAATCAGTAGTCTCCTTGACGTTATCTACTCAGCCCTTGACAAAAATGAGTTTCCAATTGGACTCTTCATTGACCTAAGAAAAGCCTTTGATACTGTTAATCACAACTACCTCTTACTTAAACTCCAGCATTATGGAATCCGAGGCCTTGCCCTTGACTACATCCGATCCAATCTCAGTGACAGACACCAATATATAACCATCAATGATACAACTTCTTCCACTCTACCAATTACCGTTGGAGTGCCACAGGGCAGCAACTTAGGACCTCTTCTATTTCTTATATATATAAACGATCTGCCTAATGTCTCTAATATTCTCAAACCTATATTGTTTGCTGACGATACTACCCTTATCTATTCAGACCTCAACCCACATACACTAAATAATGTTGTGAATAAAGAATTAAAAAAAGTCCACTTATGGATGTCAACGAACAAACTAACATTAAACATCGAAAAGACTTACTACATCTTATTTAGGAGTAAATCATCAAATGCAATTCAGCTACAGAGAGACAACATTAACATCAGTAATAAAAATGATGGCAAGTTTCTTGGCCTATTCCTAGACAAGAGACTCAACTTCAGCACCCACATTCAACACATAACTAAGAAAGTCTCTAAGACAGTTGGTATACTCTCCAAAATCAGATATTATGTTCCTAACTCTGCTCTCCTCTCACTATATTATGCACTAATCTACCCTTATATTAATTATGGTATCTGTGCATGGGGGTCTACCACTGCAAACCACCTTAAGCCCATCATCACACAGCAAAAATCTGCTATCAGAATAATAACTAACTCGCTATCAGAATAATAACTAACTCTGCTTTCAGACAACACTCAGCTCTCTTGTTTAAATCCCTAAACTTGCTAAATATTAACTCCCTCCACACATTCTCTTGTGTCAACTACATTTACAAAACCCTGTTCTTAAATGCAAACCATGCTCTGAAACTCTCCCTGGACAGATGTAATAGGACCCATTATCACCACACCAGAAATAAATATCTCTTTGATATCCCCAGGGTCAAACTTAATCTGTGTAAACACTCTATGCAAATTAAGGGACCTAGTCTATGGAACTCACTCCCTAGTGAATTGAAAAACTGTAAAACTTTTGCCTTATTTAATAGCAAAACCAAAAAGTACCTAATTTCATCTTCTTAGTTTCCTATACTGAGCTTTAAATTTGCTCTGTACCTAGTGTTACCCAATCTCCTAACTTTTATGTAGTATCAAACAACCTTATCATTGTGTTCATTGCTGTCTTCTTTTATGTGCTAGCCATATGCTGTATTGTGATTACCAATTTTTGTCAACTACCATTCAAGCTGTCATTGCAATCATTCTTATATTGTTTCTGCTGTATTGTGCCTACCAATTTTTGTCAACTACCATTCAAGCTGTCATTGCAATCAATCTTAGCTACCTATGTGCTTTAATATACTGTACCTACAATTTTCTCTCATCTTCTTTTTTTCATTCCATGTAACTGTTATCATTTTTTTGTCTATAAATTTTGCAAGTATTTACCTCCTTAAAATTTTCTTAGATTAAGGACCTGCCCGAAACGCTACGCGTGCTAGTGGCTTTACAAGACTGTAATTACCATATTATATCCTCACATTCCCAATGTACATTCTTGTATATGCATAAATAAATAAATCAATAAATAAATAAATAAAAAATAAATATTGCACCATTACTGTAATAATTAATGCATCCCACATTATTTACAACTAATTCTTGCACAAGGGTAGGATATTTTAGGCTGGTGTTGTACAGCAACCTAGTCTAATTTATTGTGCTAACCTGATGTAAGGGTAAGAATTTTACACTTGTCTAGAGATGAACATATATTACAACCTAGCAAGCACATTTTTATGCAGTACTTATGATAACCCGAGATGTGTTGTCTACATAATATTACCTTAACTGTAGTAATAATTTAACTATAATCATTTCACCTTTGAGTGTTAACCTGTGTCTCTGTACCAACCAAGAGTGATAATGAAGGGCTAACTTAAGGAAATTCTAGCATTGATGCAGACTTACCACTCAAATTATAGTGTGTATGATTATATAATGTAACTTTTTTTAAATGATAAACAACTCTAGTTCGGAAACTAGTGGCTCTACTAACTCAAGTGCCAGAAACAGTCAAAATCAGAGTTCAACAACGCTTAGTATTAGTACATTACATTCATTAGTACATTACATTACATTAGTACATTTACAGTCTCTGTGGTGTAGTGGTAAGACACTCGCCTGGCGTTCCGCGAGCGCTATGTCATGGGTTCGTATCCTGGCCGGGGAGGATTTATTGGGCACAATTCCTTAACTGTAGCCTCTGTTTAACGCAACAATAAAATGTATACTTGGATGAAAAAACGATTCTTCGCGCCAGGGGATCGTATTCCAGGGACCTGCCCGAAACGCTACGCGTACTAGTCGCTGTACAAGAATGTAACAACTCTTGTATATATCTCAAAAAAAAAAAAAAAAAAAAAAAACATATGCAACACGGCTAGCAAATTCAGCCATTATGTCTCCTGCCAAAAATGTAAAAGCAATCCTCACTGGTATGAAGGGCCACTTAACCCAACAGATAAAATAATGAGGATTTAAGTAATCCAACTCCAGTTAATTATATAGACCTGGAAGGCCATTATAAGGTTGCACAGATCAAATATCAACATGTGCTCTTGCATATCCTGAAATATCAGGATATCCTCGCAACCACCAATATCAATGAAGAGGCAATGGACATTGCAATACAAGAACATGCAGATTACGAAGATACAATGCATACAAAGTTACAACACTTTGACAATTTAATAACCACACATAAGGCCAATACAAATATTGCAGCCACAGCTTCCCAAAACCAGACACAACCAGAAGTCAAATTACCATCACTCAGTCTCCCAACTTTCTTTGGTACCGAGGACGAGAGTTGGGACAACTTCTGGAACAAATTTGTCGACTCTGTGGATTCTAATGCCAATGTAGCAAAGACAAAAATATTTACATATTTGCAAGGTGTCTTAGAGAATGAAGCGTTACAGGTGGTCTGTAATCTGACCTTTGCAGATGACGGTTATGAAAATGCAGTACAGCTCCTTAAGGATAATTATGCTAAACCAGAAAGGACTATCCCACTTCTGACCCAGAAGCTGTTGGATATTAACCCTCCAGATAGTACAGCTGACTCACTCCAAGCCTTTAGATTGGAGGTTGAGTCCTTGCTCAAGGCACTTAAGAACAAGGTCAACTTGGACGAATCCGACTGGATAATCCAAGTCCATATGAAACGCAAATTACCCAGTGACGTACTGGATAAGTTGTTTGTCTTATATAACAAATCTTCTCTGATTGTAAAGGAGATATCCAAAGGTTTGCGTTCCATCATAGAAAGACAAAGAGATAACCCAGATGGAAAAGTGACATCTAAACCTTCTTCTACCACTAATAGTAAACAAGAGAGTACAAACAGTACTCCAAATAAATCTAAAACAACTTCCCCCTCCCCAAAGTGGAAACAAGGCAGTGTAGGCACATATGCAGTTGGTCCCTCCAAACCTACAGTTAATGCATCTCCCAAACCGGTGACTCCCCTAGATGCTGTTAACGTCTGGACACCATGTGTGTTCTGTGAACAACCACATTCCATATACCATTGCAAAGCTTACCCCGATCGTGCTACATACATAGAACGACTCAAGGAGTTACGTAAATGTACCAGGTGTATAAGGACACATAATCCCGACACCTGTACGACTCAAACACGCACCTTCAATAGGTGCCATAAGGGTCAACACCATACAGCAGTTTGTGGGGACTCAAGTATAAAGTCTCCCAAACCACAGGTGGAGGAAGGAACTTCCAATTCCGTACAGCTTTGTTATGTCTTACAGGTTATGTCTTACCTGACATAAGTGTCTTCTCAACAAGGTCTGATCATAAATCAGCTCTTCCAACTGCTCAATTGATCATTAAAAATGGAGAGTCCAAGCCACCATACATGGATTATTTGACCAAGGATCTCAAATAACTTTTATCTCAAAGGAGCTGGTAGATGCCCTGAAATTCAAACCTGTACGAGAGACACGAATAGTCTGTCCTGCCGAGTCTGTCCTGTCTGTGGGTGCAGTCTATTGAATTTCTAACACTGATGTGTCTGAATTCAATTCAAACCTTAGAAATCTAATACTAGATAACAGACTACAAAAACCATCTAATTATCGTAGGGGACTTTAATGTTGACCTCTGGGAGCCTGAACACCCTACTGCTGTTAGCTTCCTCAACTGTAAGAATTCCTGCTTCCTCATACCCTTAATCACTAGACCAACTAGAATCACTGATAGTACTGCTACGACTCTAGATCACATCTGGACCAACATAACCTCTCCGCTTACTTCAGGTATAATCACCGATAGCACTACAGACCATTACCGCACATTTCTCTTAACTAACATTATCAAACCACCTCTTGAGTCAAGGGAGTTAAGCTTTAGGCTGCACAATGAAACTGCTATAAACAATTTTATAACTGCTGCTGATAATGTCAACTGGGAGTCCAAGTTAGGTAACATAGGGGACATCAACCTAGCAGTGCAATCTTTTCTACAAACAACTCTTAGCCTTTATAACACCCACTGTCCTATGCTTACAATACAAGTCACAAACAAAAGGCTTAACAGTCCATGGCTTACAAAGGGAATACTTAAATCCATTAACAAAAAACACGACCTTGAGAAGAAGTATAGGCTAGGAACCGTCTCCAAAGAATTCTCAAAGAATTACTCGTTATTGCTATCTAAAATAATTAGACGAGCCAAAACTAAATACTATGAAGATAAATTTACCCAAATAAAGAGCAACATTAAAAAAAATTGGAGCACAATTTCGCAAATATTGGGATCAAAGAAGATTTTAAATAACAAACCAACACTCCTTTCCAATAACGTTGGTCAGCTTTCAGCCTCTGATTCTGCTATTGAGTTCAATAGGTTCTTATCTTCCATTGGGTCATCCCTTGCAAATGATATTCCATCTTCCAGTACTGATGTTAAGGACTATCTTACAGGTAACTATCCACAGTCTCTGTACCTAAAGCCTACTAATTCCACTGATGTCAATGAGATAATCCTTTCCCTTAAAACCAAGTCTAGTGCCCTCGAGGAGATACCAACTTTAATTTACAAAAAAAACTCTAGATCTTTAGCCCCTGCTATTGCATTGCTCTTCAACAAGTCACTTGAACTCCAAACCTATCCACACATTCTAATAAAAGCAAGAGTAACCCCAGTCCACAAATGTGGTGATCTCACAGATGTTAACAACTACAGACCTATATCATTCCTGCCTAACTTGTCAAAAATATTCGAAAAACTAATCTACAAGCAGCTTTACTCTTTTCTAGCCAAACACAATATACTTAGCTCTTGTCAATATGGCTTCAGACTCAAAAAAAGCACTAACGATGCACTTATTAGTATGATTAACTTGATTCACGCAGCTCTTGATAAAAAGGAGTTCCCTGTTGGGTTATTTGTGGACCTGCGTAAAGCTTTTGACACTGTCAACCACCAAAACCTTCTTCTTAAATTACATCATTATGGAGTCAGAGGACACTCCCTGCAATACCTCAAATCTTATCTTACTGACAGGCTCCAGTATGTTTCTGTGAATAATACAATTTCTCCCACCCTACCCATCAACATTGGTGTTCTTCAGGGCAGCATACTTGGCCCTCTCCTCTTTCTCATCTACATTAATGACCTTCCAAATGCCTCCCAACACCTCAAACCAATTCTATTTGCTGACGACACAACCTTCATTTACTCCAGTCCTGACCCCCTTGCTCTAAATGCCACAGTAAATACTGAGCTAGAGAAAGTCCATCTTTGGCTAACTGCCAACAAACTCACCCTTAACATTGACAAAACGTTTTATATTCTGTTTGGCAATAAATCCTCTAATCAAATAATTCTCAAAATAAACAATACCCAAATTTGTAACAAATTAGATGGCAAATTCCTTGGCGTTCTCATCGACCACAAGCTGAATTTCCAGGGACACATTCTAAATATATCAAAAAAAGTTTCAAAAACTGTTGGCATTCTTTCTAAGATCAGATATTATGTACCCCGCCCTGCCCTGGTGACTCTCTATTACTCCCTCATCTATCCATATCTCAACTATGGTATTTGTGCTTGGGGTTCTACTACCCAAAATCATTTACGTCCTCTAATTACTCAACACAAAGCTGCTATTAGGACAATATCCAACTCTAGCCCCAGACATCACTCGGTACCCCTACTCAAATCTCTGAATATGTTAGATATTAAGTCATTGCACATTCTCTCATGTGTATTATACATATATAAAACGCTGAACTGTAATGCCAATCTTGACCTCAAAAGATTCATTGAAGGTTGTAACAGAACCCATGAGTACCACACCAGAAATAAATGCAGTTTTGATATTCCTAGAGTACGACTTAATCAAACTTGAAATGCTCTTCAAATCAAGGGAACCAGAATGTGGAATGATCTTCCCAACCATGTTAAAGACAGTACCTCTCTCAACCAGTTTAAGATAAAAACGAAGCACTACCTAATAAATTCCCTGTAACCTACCTTACCCCTCTGTTGTCAACCCATGTATGTTTTTTTTTTTTCAAAACAACGCTGTTTGAATGTAATTTTCTGTAATAATTTGTAATTGTATTTGTGCTGCTTTTTCAGCCATGTTCCCCCCTCTTTTTCCTATATTTTTATTTGTTCTCAACACATTTTATTCTTTTTACCCATTAGTATTAAGCTTTAGTCATTAATGTTTTGCCTGCCCGAAACGCTTTGCGTAATAGTGGCTTTAGGCATTGTATGTACTAGCTCTATCTATTAATCCAACAAACTTTGTAAAATCTCTTTATGTATGTACCTTACCTAAATAAACATTTATTTATTTATTTATTATTATTTATAATAGACATAGCAGGACTCCTGACTAACTCAGGAGCCCGAGTCTTCAAGGTAGTTCAACCTAAAGTACGTTTAGGAGGTTATGTCCGAATGATACAAGCTCCAGTAGTAGATAGATTCCCAACGGACCTGTATGTATACGGTCTAGGGACAACAGCCAAATTCCTGAAAGAAAAAGGAATCCAGTTGGCTGACAAAATCACATCAGACAACCTTTCCAATATTGGAATCCTTATGGGATCAGATGTCTATCATAAGTTTATCAAAGGAAAGGAAGAGAAACAAGGTATGAACTTGTTACCATCTGCAGGTGGCTATTTGCTAACAGGCCCAGTATTACGACTGAAGCAGCCCGCACCTGTAGACCACCAACATGCCAACCCAGGAATGGTTGCATGACTAGGAGAACAGTCTCCACTGAAATTCAGAGACATGTCCAAGGATGAGCTTGATCTCCCTGTTCATAAGCTATGGGACCTGGCAACTCTCGGCATTGTCCCTGAACAACCTAACCCAGATGACGACTGGACTTACAAACAATATACGGACTCAGTTATCTACAGAGATAATCAATACTGGGTCAGGTTACCATGGAAGCTGAATCACCCTCAGCTACCCGTCAACCATTTTATGGCACAAACCAACTAAGATCACAGGTGTTGCGCTTACAAAGGCATCCTGAAAACTTGAAATTGTACCATGAAATAATACAGAAGCAACTCGATGACAAATTTATCGAAGTTGTCACTAATGATAACTCAAAGGAAGGACACTACCTGCCACACCACCCTGTACTGAAAAATTCTGCTACTACTCCATTACGGATAATATTTAATTGCAGTGCTAAGACAAGACTGAGTAGTGTTTTGTTAAATGACTGCCTTCAAACTGCCCTAGCCTGACACAGACTATACGACGTGCTGTTAAAATTCCGTATTGGGACTTACGCATATACGGCTGACATCAGCAAGGCTTTCCTTAGGGTAGGTCTCCAAGAAGAAGACCGGAACTACACAAAGTTCCTATGGATCAAGGATCCTAATGATCCAGACAGTGAATTAATCACTTACTGGTTTGCGTCTGTTTTGTTTGGGGCCACGTTTTCACCTTTTCTGCTTCAAGCTACCTTAGCAACCCGCTCTCGCACACGACACCACATATATGACTTATTGCATATAGACAATATTTTGTTTATGAATTAGCACATATGTGGTATATTCCCAGTTATATTTTTTTCAAGGCCCAAACCGCTTCCTCACATACCAATGTACGTCTCACTATACCCATCCATCGCCGTAGATAGCAGAATAGTCGTTATTGGTTCAATTATAATGAAAATTGTAGTTTTCAGGTCCCACATGGGTTGTGAAATTGACCTACTATTGTCCATGCTCGTAGAATATTACAGATTAGCTACATCCTATTGAAGGCTCGTAGTTTTGTTTTGAGAAGTATTAGTTGTTCTTAGTAAATTATAAAAAGCACTATAATTTATTACATAAAATAAAAGTGCTTCACCGATCAACATTATATACACTAGTCTGTGCTCTAAAAATCTTTAAAGAATGTATTGTAGGAATGTCAACAGAAAACAATGTTACGTTGGAATGTCTATGGGGAAAACTACTGCAAACAGGATGATATAATTTCTACTACCTACTGTTGGATGGGTGTAGGGTCCACTACCACCTGATAGGTGGGTAAGGGGTCCATACCACTTATAGGATGGGGTCTGGGCTCAAAAACTGCCCATAGAATGGGTATGGGGACCACTAACATCCACTAAGGATGGGTATGGGATTCACTACTGCCCACAGGATGGGTTTGAGGACCACTATCATCTACAGGATGAGTATGGGGTCCACTACTGCCCACTGGATGGGTATATGTTCCACTTCTGACCAAAGGATGTGTGTGGCATCCACTATTCCGCCCAAAGGATGGGTATGGGATCTACAATCACCCACAGGATGAAAATTGTGTCTACTTCCGCCTTTAGGATGGGTATGGCCTCGATTGCCACCCACAGCATGAGAATAGGGTACAGTACCGTCCATGGAACGGGTATATGCTTAACTACCGGCGACAGGATGAGTATATTGTCTACTACCGCCCACAGGATGGGTATGGGGGTTACCTACCACCCATAGGACGCGTATGGGGTCCACTATAACCGCCCTCAGGGTGGGTAGTGGGTCCATTACCGCCCACAGGATATGTATGGTGCCCACTGCCGCCCACATGATAAGTATGGTGTCCACTACCGCCCAAAGGATAGGTATGGTGCCCACTGCTGCATGCAGGATGAGTATAGGGTCCAGTACCACCCAAGGGATGGGCATGAGTACAGTACCACCCAAGGGATGGGCATGGGTCCATTACCGCCCACAATATGCCTATGGGGTTAAGTACCGCCCACAGGATAGGTATGGGGTCCTCTACCGCCCACAGGATGGCTTTGCGGGGGACCACTATCATCCACAGGATGGATATCGGGGTCCACTAAAGCCCACAGGGTAGGTATATGCGCCACTACTGCCCTCAAAATGAGTATGGAGTCCATTACTGCCTACAGGATGGGTATTGGGTAGACAACCACTCACAGGATACAGGAGTACTCAGAGTATGGGTAACGATGTTTATCAGTGCTATACCGACGGCTATGTAGAAGAAGGTGGACGATGTACCGGATATGCATGTATTATATTTGAGCAATCCTCTCTCGTACATACAGCAATGAAGCACGTTAATGACTGGGCAAGTACAACTCAAACCGAACTTGCAGGCACATACCTTGCCACTGAATTTTTAAAAGACAAAGGCAGTGGACTTTAATACTGTGACTCACAGAGTACACTCCTGGCATTGAACGCACATAGTAATAACACCGAGAAAATAGTCAGTGATATTCGAATGAATGTTTTAGCCGCTAAAGAAAACAGATTTGAAATCAAATTCCTATGGATATCATCACAGGTTGGCATCTCAAGGCATGACACTGTTGATATGCATGCAAAAACAGCCAGTGGTAGAAAATGATATGGGTGTTTCATTAGCAGTGACAAAGAGTAACACTTAAACAAATATCTAATGAAGTTCTCACCGACCTAACAAATTCACAAAGACCTGTAAGTTGTAGCATTAAATATTATGATTGATATCGTGAGGGGACATTCACATATGGGCCTAATAGAACAAGAACCAGCCTAGAACCAATGATGGAATCGGGTTCGTAACACAGATACATTGCAAGAGAAAAAATGAGATGAGAGAGATTAGTAAGTATATTAAAGCACATTGGTATATTAAAGGTCTGATTGTTTACATTGACAGCTTGATTGGTAATTTAAACAAGATTAATAGGCACCATACAGCAGATTGATAGCACATATAAGACAAGCAATGATCACAATGGCAAAGCTGTTCGGATTGGGTACATGAAGAATGGGAGATTGGGTAGCAATAGATACAGTGCAATTTTAAAGCAACAAGGTAAAAAACTATGAAGATGAAATTAGGTACATTTTAGTTTTGTTTTTGAATGACGCGAAAAGTTGAACAGCTTTTCAATTCATTAGGAAGTGAGTTCCATAGACTGGGTCCCTATATTTGCATAGATTGTTTACACAGATTAAGTTTGACTCTGGGGATATCAAAGCGATATTTGTTTCTGGTGTGGTGATAATGGGTTCTATTACATCTGTCTAGGGAGAGTTTCAGAGCAGTATTTGCATTTAAGAACAGGGTTTTGTAAATGTAGTTGACAAGAGAATTTGTGGAGTGAGATTATGTTTAGCATGTTTATGGAGTTAAACAAGGGGGCTGAGTGTTGTCTGAAAGCAGAATTTGTTATTATTCTGATAGCAGATTTTTGCTGGGTGATGATGGACTTGAGCTGCTTAGCAGTGGTTGAACCCTATGCATAGATACCATAATTAAGATAGGAATAGATTAGTGCATAATATAGAGAGATGAGAGCAGAGTTAGGTACATAATATCTGATTTTGGAGAGTATACCATCTGTTTTAGAGACTTTCTTAGTTATATGTTATATGTGGGTGCTGAAGTTGAGTCTCTTGTCTAGGAATAGGCCAAAAAACTTTCCATCATTTTTATTACTAATGTTTACATTGTCAAACTGAAGCTGAATTGCATTTGTAGATTTGCTTCCATATAAGATGTAGTTGATCTTTTCTATGTTAAGTGTTAGTTTGTTGGTTAAATGTTATTCAGGTAAAAATACATACATAGAAGATTGAGTTACAAACATAATGTTGGATTTATAGATAAAGTTAGTACATATAATACCTAAAGTAACTAATACAGTGTTTCGGGCAAGATGTGGGGAGAAAAAACCCTTAGCCTAGAGATTAATACTAACTGAGATTAGAGTATAAATTGTGTTGAAATAAGGAAAAATGGGGGAGGGGAAACATGGCAGAAATCAGCAATTATACAACTTGGTTAACAAACAGTATTGTTTGAAAATAGCAAGACATAGGTTGACATTTAGGGAGTAAGGTAGGTTACATGGAGTTTATTAGGTAGTAATAGTTTTTCTCTTAAACTGGTTGAGAGAGGTACAGCCTTTGACATTATTGGGGAGGTCATTCCACATTCTGGGTCCCTTGATTTGTAGAGCATTTCTAGTTTGGTTGAGCCGCGCTCCTGGAATATCAAATAGGTATTTGTTTCTGGTGTGGTACCTATGGGTTCTGTTACAACCTTCTAGGAAACTGTCAAGTTCAGGACTGACATTACAGTTCTGAGTCTTAAATATATAGAGAACGCATGAGTGGATGTGCAGTGACTTAATATCTAACACATTCAAAGATTTGAGTAAGGGTACCGAGTGCTATCTGGGGTCAGAGTTAGAAATTGTTCTAATAGCAGCTTTGTGTTGAGTAATTAGAGGACGTAGATGATTTTGGGTAGTAGAACCCCAAGCACAAATACCATAATGGAGATAAGGATAGATGAGAGAGTAATAGAGTAATACTACTGCAAACAGGATGGATATAGGGTCCAAAACAAGTCACACAATGCTTATGGGATCCACTATACCATCTAAAAGTATAGGTATTGGGCCATCTAACACCATTTGGACAGGTATGGGGTCCACTACCACCTATTGGATAGGTATGGGGTGCACTACAACCCGCAGGATGTGTATAGGGTCTATTACCACCCTCATAATTATTATGGGGTCCATTACCGCCCACAGGATGGTTATAGGATCCATTGCCGCCCACATGACGGGAATGGGGTCCACTACTGCCTAGAGAATAGGTATGGGATCACTACCACCCACAGGATGGGTATGGGGGTTCATTAGCTACCACCCATAGGATGGGTATGCAGGGGAGGCCCACTACCGCCCACAGGATGAGTATTGGGTCCCCTACCACTAACAGGATGTGTATGGGGTCCACTACCACCCACAGGTTGGGGTATGGGGTCAACTACCACCCACAAGATGGGTATGGGGCCCACAACCACCCACAGGATGGGTATTGTTGGGATTGAGTACTACAGATGTTGGAGGTAGCATGTTTGGAGCAGATGCTCTTTTATTTATGATCTTGTTAATAATATTTCATGTACCTGATAATTGTTTTGTTGTTGTTACTGGCGGAGAATAAAACCATGTGGACGAAGATTGTTTCTCTTACCACAACCATAACAGTGGCGACGAGGATTAAACATCTCCGGCAGAGAGCCTGGGTACGAGACGTGGTATGAGAATCAAGAGAGAGCAGGGTACGTCGTGTGGACGAGTGGTCGCTTCGCATACAACAGTGGAGTGTGCTACCACCGTGGCCATGGCTACGCCGCTCATGTCAATGGAGCCGTTAAACACTGCCTGGATCTCGTTGGACCTGTGGCTTAGCCTGCTGGAAGCAAACTTTCAGTACCGGGAGATTAAGGAGGACGCCAACAAGAAAGTGGTACTCTTAGTTTCACTGGGTTCTGAAGTATATAGTGTTCTCGGAAATTTGTGTGCACCTGAGCTACCTCACACGAAGACCTATGTAGACCTGATTGCTCTGCTTAAACGTCAGTATGGGGTGAAACCATCATATCACAGGAGTTTGATGGATTTCCAGAAGAGGAAGAAAAAGCAGCAGGAATCCGTACAGAATTTATTTGCGGAATTGAAGGCTTTGGCTAACCACTGCAACTTTGGAGCACAGTTGGACGGAAGGGTTATAGACCAGTTGTTCATGGCAGTGGAAAAGGAGAATTATTTCCCTAACCTGGTGGCAGAAAATTTGGATCTACAATCGATGACTTCATGGACAGTGCTCGAGAAGATATTGAACCGTGAAAGGGCTTTTGGAAGTAAGACTTCTACTCAGGAAATTATGGTCGTACAGGGCCAGACCAGATGTAAACACTGTGGATACAATCACATAAGTAGCAAGTGCAAGTTTCGTGCCTATATATGCAACTTTTGTAACAAGGAGGGACACTTGCAGAGAGTGTGTAGGGAATATCTGAACAGGAACAGCAAGGCCTGGGAGAGGAGACGACCAGGGAATGCAGGAAGAAGAGGTAGTGGTACTGTGGTCAAGGCAGTAGAGGAAGGTAACCAGTCTGAAGAAGCGCCAGGTGAGGAAAACCGACTATATTCGGTAAAAGAAAATGTATGTTCAGTGAAGTCACAAGTGGTAAATTTTGTAATTAATGGGAAGTTAGTTTCCTTGGAACTGGACACTGGTGCTGCAGTGTCAACATTATCTAGAGATTGGGCAGATACCTCGCAATTGAATGTAAAACCAGATAAAAAATCATTAAGTGCTTATGATAATGTATCGATTAAGGTCTATGGCAAGATGTCGGCAAAAGTAGGTTATAATGGAAAATAAATTGTCCAGGATTTTTATGTAGTGGATTCACATAATCTTAGCCTATGTAGTAAGGATCTCATGGAAAAAGTGGGAATTTTCTTGGCAGGCCTAGATGTACTGTCGATAGTTAAAACAATTAAAAGTGCGAACAAATGTTAGATAAATATTCAGAGGAGGAAGATAAGCCAATTTATAGCATGGTGGCAAAAATCAACCTGAAAAGTTGGGCTTCACCTAAATTTTTCAAGGCAAGAACAGTGCCGTTTCATTACAAGCAATTGGTAGAATCAGCCCTGGAAAAGCACGTGGCAGAAGGCATCTTAGAGCCAATTACACTAGTGAGTGGGCAGCCACAATTGTACCAGTGTTGAAGGCAGATCGGAAATCCTTGAGAATCTGTGCAGACTTCAAGGAACTGAACAACCGCATACACTGTAAGAAGTACCCTTTACCTAAGATAGATGAGTTGTTGTCAGTGGTCTGCAAGGGGGCAATTTTTTCTAAGATTGACCTGAAAGATGCTTACTTGCAAATTCCTGTAGAGGAGGAGAGCCAGAAATTGTTAGTGATTAATACCCACAAGGGGTTATTTAAGTATAAAAGACTTCCTTTTGGACCCTCCTCATCTCCAGCAATTTTTCAGAGATTCATGTCCCAGTTGTTAGTTAACATTGAAGGTGTGGCTAGATTTTTAGATGACATTATTGTATGTGGAGAGAATGAGGTAGTGCATGATGCTAGATTAGAACAAGTGTTGAATCTTTTGCAAAAGCACAATGTGAAGATTAATAAGGGAAAAACAACGTTGAAGACCAAGGCCATTGAATTCCTGGAGTACCATATTTCAGGTAAGGGCTTTACTCCTTCTCACAAAAATGTAGCAGCTATAATAGATGCACCAGCCCCAACATCAGTTGGGGAAGTACAGTCTTTTGTTTGGATGGTTACATATTTTTGTAAGTTCGTGAAGAACTTTTTAACAAAATTAGCACCCTTGTATGAATTGTTGAAAAAAGGGGCTAGATTTAAGTGGGCAGCAAGAGAAGAAAATGAATTCAGGAATATTAAGTAGGAATTGATCAATTCTCCAGTGCTCACTAATTTTACAGGTAGACTCCCGTTAAAACTGGAGGTAGATGCTTCCCCAGTAGGAGTGGGTTGTGTATTATTACAGGAAGTAGATGGTCAGGATAAAGTTGTATATTTTGCTAGCAAGAAATTATCTCCTGCGGAACAGAATTATTCTCAGTTAGATAAAGAAGCCTTAGCTTTGGTATATGCTGTAAAAAAACTGAGGTATTTTCTGCTGGGGGAGGAAATTTCTTGCTAGAACAGACCATAAACCCCTGCTAGGATTGTTTGGCAGAGGTAAGCAGATTCCAGTTAATGCCAATGCTAGAATTCAAAGATGGGCATTAGTACTCTCGCAGTTTGAGTATGATTTAGAGTTTAAGCCAGGCAAGGATAATGTAGTAGCTGATGCATTAAGTAGATTGCCTGTGACAGAAGAATTAAATTCCAGTATTCCAGTGAAGTATGTTAACCTGGTGGAATCTGTCTTTTGAGGGTATTTCATTCCAGACTATTAGGAAGGCAACTGGTAAAGATCCCAAATTAAGTCTGTTGATGAAATATGTCAAATATGGTTGGAATGATAATTTGTTATTGTCAGAGTATGCTGCAGTAAAGGCTGACCTTAGTATTTACCAGGATGTACTCTTGTATAGGAATAGAGTGGTGGTGCCTGAGGAACTGAGATGCAAGATTTTGGAACAGCTGCATGTAGGCCATAATGGCATAAATGCTATGAAAGCAGAAGCTAGAAGTTGGGTTTGGTGGCCAAAAATAGACCAGGATATTGCTGAGGTAACAAAAAATTGTCATATTTGCTTTAAGAATTATCAGAAACCACAGGCCCCAGTACTTTTTTGGCCATGCACTGGAAAACCCTGGTCTCGCCTTCATGTAGATTATACGGGACCTATGGATAACAAATATTACCTAGTGGTGGTGGATTCATACACCAAATTTCTGGACCTGCATGTGTGAAATTCCACCACATCATCTGTAACTTGTGAATTACTAAGGAAAACATTTTGTAATTTTGGATTGCCAGACATAGTTGTCTCAGACAATGTTCCTTATTTTGTTTCTGTGGAAATGGAAGATTTTTTTTTCGTAAAAATGGTATTAAACATGTAACACCTGTTACATGTTTACCTTACAGGTAACCTTAGACGTTCTGCGGTCCACTTGGGGGTGGGGGGGTGGGGGAGGTCAAACCCACCCACGCGTTGTTGCTACAAGGCCTCCAACATCTGTGCATAGTATCAGCAGCCTCCACAACACTCCCCCAGCTGGTGCCTCAAATAACCTCACCTATGTCACACATTAACCATCAGTTCCTGTGATATTTAAACTCCTCATCACTGTGGCGTTTCACCAATATAAACTGTATAGGATTTTGTCACGAAATAGCTATATGCTGACTGGACGTGTATGTATGTGTATCTGCCCGAAACGCTTTGCGGAATAGTGGCTTTAGGCATTGTATGTACTAGCTCTATCTATAAATCCATCAACTTTTGTATCTTACCTTGTATGTATGTACCTTACCTGAATAAAAATTTATTATTATTATTATGTGTTCACCACCTAGTTGACCTAGTTGTGTTTGCGGGGGTTGAGCTTTGCTCTTATGGCCCGCCTCTCAACTGTCAATCAACTATTTACTAACAACTTTTTTTTCCACACCACACACAAACACACCCCAGGAAGCAGCCCGTGACAGCTGACTAACTCCCTGGTTAGTCAGGTACCCCAGGTACCTATTTACTGCTACCTACCTTACCTTGAGGTGCTTCCGAGGCTTAGCATCCCCGCGGCCAGGTCGTCGACCAGGCCTCCTGGTTGCTGGACTAATCAACCAGGCTGTTGGACGCGGCTGCTCGCAGCCTGACGTATGAGTCACAGCCTGGTTGATCAGGTATCCTTTGGAGGTGTTTATCCAGTTCTCTCTTGAACACTGTGAGGTGATTGCCAGTTATGCCCCTTATGTGTAGCGGAAGCGTGTTGAACAGTCTCGGGCCTCTGATGTTGATAGAGTTCTCTCTCAGAGTACCTGTTGCACCTCTGCTTTTCAATGGGGGTATTCTGCACATCCTGCCATGTCTTCTGGTCTTATGTAATGTTATATCTGTGTGCAGGTTTGGGACCAGCCCCTCTAATATTTTCAACTTGTAAATTATTATGTACCTCTCCCGCCTGCGCTCAAGGGAGTACAGTTTTAGGCTCTTTAGTCGGTCCCAATAGTTTAGATGTTTTACTGAGTGGATTCTAGCAGTAAAGAATCTCTGCAAGCTCTCCAGCTCAGCAATTTCTCCAGCTTTGAAAGGGGCTGTCATTGTGCAGCAGTACTCCACTCTAGAGAGCACAAGCGTTTTGAAAAGTATCATCATCGGTATAGCACCTCTAGTATGAAAAGTTCTTGTTATCCAACCTGTCATTTTTCTTGCAGTTGTGACGGCTACTTTATTGTGTTCTTTAAAGGTAAGGTCTTCCGACATGAGTACACCCAGATCCTTGACATTGCCTTTTCGTTCTATGTCATGATTTTCCTGAGTTTTGTACGTGGTTTCCGTTTTTATTTTTTCATTTTTTCCATAGCGCATGAGCTGGAACTTTTCTTCGTTAAACACCATATTATTTTCTGTAGTCCATAGAAAGACCTGATCTACATCTGACTGGAGGTTTGCCGTGTCCTCTATGTTGCCTACTCTCATGAAGATCCTAGTGTCATCTGCTAAGGATGATACAGTGCTATAGGTTGTGTTCCTGTCTATGTCCTATATGCGGATGAGAAAAAGTACTGGAGCATGCATAGTACCCTGGGGGACTGAGCTCTTCACGGTTGATGGGCTGGATTTTAGTTTGTTGACTATTACACATTGGGTTCTGTTGGTCAGAAAATTGTAGATCCATCTGCCTATTTTTCCGGTAATTCCTTTTGAACGCATTTTATGTGCAATTACACTATGGTCACATTTATCAAAAGCTTTTGCGAAATCTGTGTAAATTACATCAGCGTTTTGTTTGTCTTCTATAGCATCTAATGCCATATCATAGTGGTCCAGCAACTGCGACAGGCAAGAGCGCCCTGTTCTGAAACCATGTTGTCCGGGGTTATGGAGATGCTGTTATTCCATGTATTTTGTGATCTTACTTCTTAGCACTCTCTCAAAAAAATTTATGACGTGCGATATTAGTGCTATTGGTCTGTAATTTTTTGCCTCTGCCTTATTTCCTCCTTTATGAAGTGGTGCTATCTCTGCTGATTTTAGTATATAAGGAATAACGCCAGTATCTAGGCTTTGTCTCCACAGAATGTGGGGGCCTGCGATAGTGTTTTTTACAGTTCTTGATGAATATGGAGTTCCAAGAATCCGGGCCTGGTGCAGAGTGCATAGGCATACTGTTTATGGCTTCTTCAAAATCCAGTGGGGATAAGGTGACATCTGATATATGATTTGATGTTGGTATCGTATCCATGACAAATTCATTTGGGTTATCAATCTTTAGTGTCTTTAATGGCTCGCTGAAAACAGAGTCGTACTGCTTCCTCAGTAGCTCGCTCATTTCTTTGTTGTCATGGGTAAAAGTTCCATCTCCCTTTCGCAGGGGCCTGATACTAGATGTGTTTTTTTTATCTTGATTTTGCATAGGAGAAAAAATATTTCGGATTTCTCTCTATTTCACTGATGGCCTTTTGCTCTATTTGCCTCTCCTGGGTTTTGTATGATTCTTGTAGCTTGCGTTCAATTGTTTCTATTTCTCTACCTAACCTTCTTCGCCGTTCTTGAGATAGGGTGCGACTCTCAAAATTGTTCCGCGATTGGGTTTCTTGGCCTATATAGGAAACGACGTTCCCGTTTCAGTCTGCATCTCTTCCTCTTTTTTCTTAGGGGTATGCGGTCTGAACATATTTTTAGTGCTACTGAGCTTATTTTTTCCACGTACTGGTTCAGGTTTGCATTTTCCAGTTGTTCTTCCCAGTTTATTTCTGTGAAGTCCTGGTTTATTTGCTCCCAGTTTATCTGTTTATTATTGAAGTTGAATTTGCTGAAATCTCCTCCACCGGGAATCTGGACTGGTTTTGAAGGTCTACTCCCCATGGTTGTCATAACTTCAATTAAGTTGTGATCTGAGTAACAGGTATTTGTAATCATTATGTTTCTGATCAATTCATCATTATTAGTGAAAATGAGGTCCAGCGTGTACTCCTTCCTAGTTGGTTCTACTATTTGCTTGTTTAAGGCAAACCTGTCGCACATCCGTAGCAGGTCATTTGCATGTGCCTGTTCATTTAGGCTACTCCCTGGTATTCTTTCTGATATTACTGTATTAGCCAGGTGCTTCCATTTCATGTGCCGTAGGTTGAAGTCCCCAAGCAGGATGATGTTCGGAGCTGGATTTGTGAGGTTTTCCAAGCAGTGTTCTATTTTCATTAGTTGGTCTTTAAACTGCTGAGAATTTACCTCCGGTGACTTATATACAAGGACAATAACTACATTT
Source organism: Procambarus clarkii (assembly GCF_040958095.1). Lineage (NCBI taxonomy): Eukaryota > Metazoa > Arthropoda > Malacostraca > Decapoda > Cambaridae > Procambarus > Procambarus clarkii. Next base: position 8,401,693 of record NC_091219.1, read on the forward strand.
AGAATCTCTATGTAGTTAGGCAACATCTCTATGTGTGCTAGGCAACAGGGGCATTTAGGGTGAAAGAAACTTTGCCCATTTGTTTCTGCCTCGTGCGGGAATCGAACCCGCGCCACAGAATTACGAGTCCTGCGAGCTATCCACCAGGATAGTATGTATGTATGTATATATGTATGTATGTATGTATGTATGTATGTATGTATGTATGTATGTATGTATGTATGTATGTATGTATGTATGTATGTATGTATGTATGTATGTATGTATGTATGTATGTATGTATGTATGTATGTATGTATGTGAGTATGTATTCCCAATCACGTTAAAGATTCCCCCTCTTTCATCCAGTTTAAGAGAATAGCAACTAAGTACTACATAATCAACTCCTTGTATCATACCTTATCTCCTATATGTCAACATATGTCAGTTCAGTTCATGCTGTTGATCTCAATTAGTCTTAAGTCTTAGTTTTTAAGTTTTTCCCAGATCTTGCCTAAAACGCTGTGCATATTAGTGCTTTAGGCATAGTATATACTTGTTCTGTCTTGAAATCGAACATTCTACTTGTGATATTATTGCTTCTTAATTACAATTATTACTTAACCTATTCCGTTGATAGGTTAAGTAATAATTGCAAATAAGAAGCAATAAGATGCTTATCTTAACATACTAAGAAGGTTAGGTGAAGTCGGTGTTTTCTATGAAGCTTTTCAAGGTAAACTAAAATATTCACAATCAATTAGTATGTCACATATGCACTTATTAAATAAGCCAAAATTAACTGTAAGCAAGTGCGAGAACGGGTTGCACTTGTAACTCCCAACCACTCCCAACACCACCACCACTCCCAACACCACCACCACTCCCAACACCTCCACCACTCCCAACACCACCACCACTCCCAACACCACCACCACTCCCAACACCACCACCACTCCCAACACCACCACCACTCCCAACACCACCACCACTCCCAACACCACAACCACTCCCAACACCACCACCACTCCCAACACCACCGCCACTCCCAACACCACCACTCCCAACACCACAACCACTCCCAACACCACAACCACTCCCAACACCACCACCTCTCCCAACACCACCACCACTCCCAACACCAACACCCCGTGGGAAGTAGTGGAATTTATATCAATCCTTGAGCTGTAGTTGACCCCCATACCCATCTTGTGGGTGGTAGTGGACCCCACACTTATCCTATGGGTGGTAGTGGACCCCATACCCATCCTGTGGGTGATAGTGGACCCGATACCCCATCCTGTGTGTGGCAGTGAACCCCATACCCCTCCTGTGGGTGGTAGTGGACCCCATACTCATCCTGAAAGTGGTAGGGGACCCAATACTCATCCTGTGGGTGGTAGTGGACCCCATACTTATCCAATGGATGGTAGTGTACCCAATACCCATCCTGTGGGTGGTAGTGGGCCCCCATGCATACCCATCCTATGGGTGGTAGGTAATGGACCCCCATACCCATTCTGTGGGTGGTAGTGATCCCATACCCATCCTGTAGGCAGTAGTGGACGCCATTCCCCATCCTGTGGGGGGGAATGGATCCCATAACCAACCTGTGGGCGGTAATGGACAACATAATAATTCTGTGGGTGGTAGTAGACCCCATACACATCCTGCAGGTTGTAGTGGACCCCACACCTATCCAAAAAGTGGTAGTGGACCCCATACCTATCCAAAAGGTGGTAGTATACCCAAACCTATCCAAAAGGTGGTAGTGGACCTCATACCTATCCAAACGGTGGTAGTGGACCCCATACCTATCCAAAAGGTGGTAGTGGACCCCATGCATGGGGTCCACTACCACCTTTTCCACTACCCCATGCATGGGGTAGTGGATCTGTGAGATTTTTTTCCTCCCCTAAGAGGTGGACTACAAGTTTAAAGGCTGCTCACGGCAGTTAAGCATGAGTCCAATAGAAAAAGGAAAAGTGGGAAAAAAACCGCCAGGCTTCCACGACTAGGGGTGAAAACCTGTCCACATAGGCCGCTGGTTCCTCCTAGTTAAACAGGACGTTAAAACTAATAAAGGATAACCAACGGGTTCTCACAATCAAATATTTATATATGATGTGGCGCTATGAATTGGAATTCGAGTTCCCAAGAACATCTGTCATATCAAAAGATCACATCAACATTCAATCGTATAAAGCAGAACATGTGTGGAAATGAATGGTTGAAGGGTTGACATCAAAGACCGTTTTCTATAAAATAACAATTTATTAATAACAAGAGACTAAACTACTACATTATCGAGTTTACATTACGTTAATGTCCATCCAGTGGCACTATAACAAATAGCTAAATAGCAACCCTTGTTGTGCACCTGCATACTGAACTAACCTGAATACAGGTGTGCCCACTGATGACTCAATAATGCAAATAAAAAAATATCACAGACTAAGTTACACTACAGAGAGTGACTTGTTACTTTATCGTCTATCAAGTGGCATTTGCAACACAGCTATTCAACAGCCCCTCGAGAAGTGACAGCAGGCTCCATCTTGCTGACACTTCGGGCTGACAACATGAACTAACTGAACAAATGAAGGATGCCCACTGATAACACAAGCTTGCAATCAATATTGTCATGGCATCACGGTAACAGATACTATAACCACAATCTTAAGGGTCCTCCTTCCATAACAGGAGTGACCCCCATAACTAGGCGGGTAGTCCAACAGTGACTTCCCCTATCACAACCTAATGTGAACACTCTTTGCAACCCCCTGCAAGGGGTTGCACTGTAACAGTAAACGAAGCCCGGCAAAGTGGGATTCTGAGACACAGCTCCAGCAATCCCTAAGTTACTTTACTCTCGTCACCAGACGATAAACAAAAGAAATTGCCTTAATCAATTACCAAATTGATTATGTGATTAATTACGTTAATTGACTGATCACAGCAGTCAGCAACAAAGTACTACGTTAATCACAACAATTGTCTCTCTTAGACAACAACATGATGGTACTCTATGTTAATCATCAACACTTGTTTCCTTTAACACAAGTCAACTTGTTAACAATAACTCAAAACTCTCTTATATTACATCACACTTGACTCCTTGCAAGTATTCAGTGAGTAATTCTTAATTTAGGTCAAACGGACCACTAATTACGTCCCAATTGAGTTACGTTAACTAAGCCTACCCTAACTTGGTAGCTTCTCAACAGTCTGTGTCAAAATTTACTTTACTGAGTGTTAATTACCCTAATTAATTCCGAGCAATTAATTAACTGTCACCAGGACCGATAATTAATCATACATAAATACGTCTCACTCCCCACTGCCTAAGCAGGTCTCATCAAACACTGTGAATTCATGGGAGAGGAGTTAATTACTCCCCTAATTAACAAGAGTGCATCTTAATCCACTGTCCTCAGACAGGATATGATTAATATAACGATTTATGCTAGCTCCATGACCTCGCTTTACCGAGTCATCTCAGTCCTCAAGACCCCAGACGTTAATTACTCTACTAATTATCATGAGCAACTAATTGCAATACCCCAGAAAGGTAATTAGTCCCGAGCAAATTACGTTAACACAAACTCTGACAGATCCTTTCCCACTACGTGAATTCATGATGAGAATGCTAATTACATAATTAGCTATAGTGGTCAATTAGTTGTCACATGGACAATTAATTGCACCTGAAATGTATTTCAACAAGCTAAACACTGTTTTTCTATAACAGCTCTCACTCACTCAACAATAAGTGTGCACCCCTTATCCAGTTAATTACCCTTTTAATAAACTCACTGAATCCTTAAGTCCTCAACACAACTTAAGGAAACAAAGTAACCCCAGTGTTACATAGGTCACATTTACTACGGCATGCATAACAACATAAATGCACAGCCCACATATGGTTGCTGCTACTACAACTCGTTAATTACTGTGCCCACACAGTAATGACACACGGTTATGCAACAACAAGAGTATACCAATATTACTGCCCCCCTTATCTTGCAACCGGTGCAAGGGACTACTGTGAGCGTCACAGCTACTTTAGCAAGGCAATTTACGTTAATACAATGCACCATCGCTACGCGGACAGCTGGCACTAGTTCTCTTAATTAGGCAATTAACAAATCAATTGCCTGCTCTCATTAAGTACTGTGAATTCCCCTGAATAATCAAAGAAGCCCCTTAAAGCCTAAACACAGTTCCTAGGTTAGTAATATTGTATACCTGATAACAACACTGCACAAACCTACAGCATAATGATGCCGTCAGCATACCCCATATGCTAATGACATCATTACGCAATCAGTCAACAATCTCATCTACTGACTCACCACACAACACAGTACATAAAAACATGCAAATGAACACATAGAAATGGCATTCACATAATCAATGAAAATTATATCACCAGATAAATGTATCCCTAACTACACAAACCTCAGGGTATCCACTGACATCCCTGCAACACTGGCCTGCCTACCTCTGCAATGATATAATCAACATGCGGTACTATGGCATTAATCAAGTCTGAACGAATATATAGAATCGACAACTGGATCACTTATATGGTAAATCTCTACACTGACCGGTTACATACTCGAGTCAGTCTACACACTTATATATATATATATATATATATATATATATATATATATATATATATATATATATGTCGTACCTAATAGCCAGAACGCACTTCTCTGCCTACTATGCAAGGCCCGATTTGCCTAATAAGCCAAGTTTTCATAAATTAATTGTTTTTCGACTACCTAACCTACCTAACCAAACCTAACCTAACTTTTTCGGCTACCTAACCTAACCTAACCTAAAAAGATAGGTTAGGTTAGGTTAGGTAGGGTTGGTTAGGTTTGGTCATATATCTACGTTAATTTTAACTCCAATAAAAAAATATTGACCTCATACATAATGAAATGGGTAGCTTTATCATCGCATAAGAAAAAAAATTGAGAAAAATATAATAATTGAGGAAAACTTGGCTTATTAGGCAAATCAGGCCTTGCATAGTAGGCCGAGAAGTGCGTTCTGGCTACTAGGTACGACATATATATATATATATATATATATATATATATATATATATATATATATATATATATATATATATATATATATATATATATATATTAAGGCGTCTTGTACATACCAGTTGCGTTGCTTCTGGGAGTATGGGTTCGAGTCACTTCTGGGGTGTGAGTTTTCAGTTATATATATATATATATATATATATATATATATATATATATATATATATATATATATATACATATATATATATATATATATATATATATAACTGAAAACTCACACGCCAGAAGTGACTCGAACCCATACTCCCAGAAGCAACGCAACTGGTATGTACAAGACGCCTGAATCCACTTGACCATCACGACCGGACATAATGAGGTGATAGTCGAGGCTATTTGAACCACCCCACCGCCGGCACTCGGATAGTAATCTTGGGCATAGCAAGTGGATTAAGGCGTCTTGTACATACCAGTTGCGTTGCTTCTGGGAGTATGGGTTCGAGTCACTTTTGGGGTGTGAGTTTTCAGTTGCATATTGTCCTGGGGACCATTCAGGCTTGTTCGCATTTGTGTTCCTCACGTGTGCCCCAAAGAATGAGGTGATTTGGTAAAATGCTATGCCCAAGATTACTATCCGAGTGCCGGCGGTGGGGTGGTTCAAATAGCCTCGGCTATCACCTCATTATGTCCGGCCGTGATGGTCAAGTGGATTAAGGCGTCTTGTACATACCAGTTGCGTTGCTTCTGGGAGTATGGGTTCGAGTCACTTCTGGGGTGTGAGTTTTCAGTTGCATATTGTCCTGGGGACCATTCAGGCTTGTTCGCATATATATATATATATATATATATATATATATATATATATATATATATATATATATATATATATATATATATATATATATATATATAACTACAGTGTGGTACTGTGTACAACATCCATCTCCAGGTACCGCCCAACCAGTCACCTGGACGTGCTACAGACAGCTGTCTCTCAGCTGCTTCCCTAGCCTGGCTGGGCTATGGGACAACACAGCTTTTACCGGAATTTCCACTAGTCCTGAGACACTGTTACACTAACAACTATTATTGTACTCACGGCTCTTTAAATCCTCAACACATACATTTCCCTGGTCACTACCACTCTGGCTGTAGAACACCTAGCTTGCTCCTCGTGCGTCGACTAGGTGGGGCCCTAGGCTGTCCAGGGAAAGTGGCCAAAGGGAATGGCCAAGGTATGTGGCCACCACGTGCCCCTAAGGGGGGGTGCCACGGGTAGTGCGGAATGTCACAGCGCCCCACCCGAGCTGGGGTGGCACGGCCCGGGGCAGGCGGGGGTGGCCACCGGGCGGCTGGCCAAGGTGCGGTTATCACGTGGCCCCACTGTCTTGCCACTGAGCGGCGCGCACATGGGGCTTGCCTCAGGCTGGCTGGCTGGCGCCCACAGGCATACAGAATGGGGATTGGAGAACCCTCAAACACCCCCATTAAAACAGAGCATGCCTCGCTCGTACACTGGAGTGACAATGGCCGGCGGCGTCACCACATGGCGGAACCAACAAGGTGGAATTCAAAGTCCAACAGGAGCCTGTAATAACACCACAATTACACTACCCATATTCCACAAATTGTCCATTGTCCATTAACACTAGACAGGATACTCAGACCCGATGTGAGTGATCAATCTGATACACCATGAGGCCTGCCAGCTGCCTCATGGGTGAACACTGTAACTGTCTTTTAGTTTGTTACTGTTCCTACCATACTCATCGGCTCCAATTTCATGCAAATTGGACCTTGACACAACCCAGGATGGCAGGAGTGCCATACACGATGAGTAATCAGGATGACACAGCAATTAACGGGGGTGGAGGTGGCAGGCTGCCACCTCCACCCAAAGTCACCATTTCAGTTTGCCGCCCAGCTCAGACTGACTATATGGCGGTCTGGGGAAAACTCAAATGCCCATCTATCCCCCCTACCTTATCTGGACCAATCAGTACAAAGCCGGCACTGCTCTCTCGTGCCGCTACCAATAACAGCAATTTGCGCCAAAACTCAGCTAAGAGCAGAGGTGCCTAAACTAATCACTAGACGGCCTCGCCCTGCGGCGTCCCGTGACGTCACAAGGAGGAGGAGGCCTAAAGACAGTGGCGCAATGCCTCACATGGTTGGGGGGGGGCGACGTTCACCCCACTGTCCCCACCACCTCTAATGGTTTGAGTCAAGTATCCTCTCACACCACTTCATTCTCAACTCTCATCCTATTTCACAGGAACAGGAAAAAATCTGAAAGTCCCTCTACAGAGTAATCACAGACTTCTAGCTAGTCTTACATGATAGTCCATAACATGAGCTTTCATCCAACACCCCACAAGTGTATGTAAGTTTGAAAACTTCTTGACTAGAGTCCCTAGAGCGACTAGCCTAATCTAGAAAACTAGGAAAACTAGCTGAGGGAATCTTCATTCCCTCACACTATCCTAAAAGGTGGTAGTGGGCCCCATACCTGTCCAAAAGGTGGTAGTGGACCCCATACACATCCTGCGGGTTGTAGTGGACCCCATACCTATCCAAAAGGTGGTCGTGGACCCCATACCTGTCCAAAAGGTGTTAGATGGCCCAATACCTATCCTTTTAGGTGGTATAGTGGATCCCATAAGCATCGTGTGACTTGTTTTGGACCCTATATCCATCCTGTTTGCAGCAGTATTACTCTATAAATCTCTCATCTATCCTTATCTCAATTATTTATATATTTATTTATTTATTTATTTTTATTTATTTATATATATACAAGAAGGTACATTGGGTTTGTGAGAATACATTGGATAGTACAGTATTTACATTCTTGTAAAGCCACTAGTACGCGCAGCGTTTCGGACAGGTCCTTAATCTAGCAGATAATTTTAAGTAGGTAATTTCTATCAGAATTGATAAATGATAAAGATACATTGCAAGAGAAAAATGAGATGAGAGAGCTTAGTAAGTATATTAAAGCACATTGTTATATTAAAGCTCTTGATTGATTACATTGACAACTTGATTAGTAATTTACAAAAAAGCCTCCAGATCTTTAGCCCCTGCTATTGCTTTGCTCTTCAACAAGTCACTTGAACTCTAAACCTTCCCAGATATTCTAAAAAAAGCGAGAGTAACGCCTGTCCACAAATGTGGTGATCTCACAGATGTTAACAACTACAGACCTATATCTATCCTGCCAAACTTGTCAAAAATTTTTGAAAAACTAATCTATAAGCAGCTTTACTCATATCTAGCTAAACTCAATATACTTAGCCCTTGCCAATATGGCTTCAGACCCAAAAAAAGCACTAACGATGCATTTATTAGTATGCTTAACTCGATTCATGCAGCTCTTGATAAAAATGAGTTCCCTGTTGGGTTGTTTGTGGACCTGCGTAAAGCTTTTGATACTGTCAACCACCAAAACCTTCTTCTTAAATTACATCATTATGGAGTCAGAGGACACTTCCTACAATACTTCAAATCCTACCTTACTGACAGGCTCCAATATGTTTCTGTGAATAATACAATTTCTCCCACCCTACCCATCAACATTGGTGTTCCCCAGGGCAGCATACTTGGCCCTCTCCTCTTTCTCATCTACATTAATGACCTTCCAAATGCCTCCCAACACCTCAAACCAATTCTATTTGCTTACGACACAACCTTCATTTACTCCAGTCCTGATCCCCTTGCTCTAAATGCCACAGTAAATACTGAGCTAAATAAAGTCCATCTGTGGCTAACTGCCAACAAACTCACCCTTAACATTGACAAAACTTTCTATATTCTGTTTGGCAATAAATCCTCTAATCAAATAAATCTCAAAATAAACAATAACCAAATTTGTAACAAATTAGATGGCAAATTCCTTGGCATTGTCATTGACCACAAGCTGAATTTCCAGGGACACATTCTAAACATATCAAAAAAAGTTTCAAAAACTGTGGGCATTCTTTCTAAGATCAGACTATTATGTACCACGCCCTGCCCTGGTGATTCTCTATTACTCCCTTATCTATCCATATCTCAACTATGGTATTTGTGCTTGGGGCTCTACTACCCAAAATCACTTACGTCCTCTAATTACTCAACACAAAGCTGCTATTAGGACAATATCCAATTCTGGCCCCAGACATCACTCGGTACCCCTACTCAAATCTCTGAATATGTTAGACATTAAGTCACTGCACATTCTCTCATGTGTATTATCCATATATAAAACGCTAAACTATAATGCCAATCCTGATCTCAAAAGCTTCATAGAAGGTTGTAACAGAACCCATGAGCACCACACCAGAAATAAATACAGTTTTGATATTCCTAGAGTACGACTTAATCAAACTAGAAATGCTCTACAAATCAAGGGGCCCAGAATGTGGAATGACCTTCCCAACCATGTTAAAGACTGTACCTCTCTCAACCAGTTTAAGTTAAAAACGAAGCTATACCTAATAAATTCCCTGTAACCTACCTTACCCTTCTATTGTCAACCAATGTCTGTTTTTCTTTAAAGAGCGCTGTTTGTCGACATAATTGTATTTGTGCTGCTTTTTCATCTATGTTTTCATTTCTTGTTTTCATTCTACTCATTATGCTCAATTAGTATTAAGCTTGTCATTTAAGTTTATCATGCCCGAAACGCTTTGCGTAATAGTGGCTTTAGGCATTGTATGTACTAGCTCTACCTATAAGTCAACCAATCCTTGTAAAAATTTATTGTATGTATGTACCTTACCTAAATAAAATCGTATTGTATTGTATTGTATTGTATTGTAATTTAAACAAGATTAATAGACACCATACAGCAGATTGACAGCACATATAAGACAGCAATGATCACAATGGTAAAGATGTTCAGATTGGGTACATAAAGATTGGGAGACTGGGAAGCAAAAGATACAGATAAACAAGATTTATAAACACCATACAGCAGATTGGCAGCACATATAAGAAGACAGCAATGATCACAATGGTAAAGATGTTCAAATTGGGAACATAAAGGTTGGGAGATTGGGTAGCAATAGATACAGTGCAATTTTAAGGCAAAAAGTGAAAAACTATGAAGATGAAATTAGGTACTTTTTAGTATTGATTTTGAATGATGTAAAAGTTGGACAGCTTTTCAATTCAGAAGGGAGTGAGTTCCATAAACTGGGTTCCTTTATTTGCATAGAGTGTTTACACAGATTAAGTTTAACTCTGGGGATATCAAAGAGATATTTATTTCTGGTGTGGTGATAATGGGTCCTATTACATCTGTCCAGGAAGAGTTTCAGACAAGCATTTGCATTTAAGAACAGGGTTTTGTAAATATAGTTGACACAAGAGAATTTATGGAGTGAGATTATGTTTAGCATGTTTAGGGAGTTAAACAAGGGGGCTGTGTGTTGTCTGAAAGCAGAAATTAATATTATTCTGATAGCAGATTTTTGCTGGGTGATGATGGACTTGAGGTGGTTTGCAGTGGTTGAACCCCATGCACAGATACCATAGTTGAGATAGGGATAGATTAGTGCATAATATAGAGAGATGACAGCAGAGTTAGGTACATAATATCTGATTTTGGAGAGTATACCAACTGTTTTAGAGACTTTCTTAGTTATGTGTTGTATGTGGGTACTGAAGTTGAGTCTCTTGTCTAGGAATATGCCAAGAAACTTTCCATCATTTTTATTGCTAATGTTTACATTGTCTATCTGAAGCTGAATTGCATTTGTAGATTTGCTTCCAAATAGGATGTAGTAGGTCTTTTCTATGTTAAGTGTTAGTTTGTTGGTTGACATCCATAAGTGGACTTTTTTTAGTTCATTATTAACAACATCATTTAGTGTATGTGGGTTGGGGTTGGAGTAGATGAGGGTAGTATCATCAGCAAACAAAACAAGTTTCAGAATGTTATAGACATTAGGCAGATCATTGATGTATATAAGAAATAGAAGAGGTCCCAAGATGCTGCCCTGTGGCACTCCAACGGTTATTGGTAGAATGGGAGAGATTATATTAATGATGGCTACACATTCGTGTCTATCATTTCTATCTATCGTGTCTATCTATTCGTGTCCAGTGCATGGCCTCGGATTCCATAATGATGGAGTTCACATAAGAGGTAATCGTGATTAACAGTATCAAAGGCCTTTCTCATGTCAATGAAGAGTCCAATTGGAAACTCATTTTTGTCAAGGGCTGAGTAAATTATATCAAGGAGACTAATAATTGCATCGTTGTACTCTTTTGAGAGCGGAAGCCAAACTGACAGGGGCTAAGAATGTCGAATTTTACGAGATAGGAGTAGAGCTGTTTGTAGATAATTTTTTTCAAATATTTTTGATAGTATGGGTAGGTTCGATATTGGTCTATAGTTGTTTATGTCTGCCGGATTACCTCCTTTGTGAACTGGCGTTACTCTTGCTTTTTTCAGGATATCAGGGAAGGTATGACACTCAAGAAATTTGTTGAACAGCAGAGCTATAGGTGGCGCAAGGGCATGGGAGGCGCTCTTGTATACAATGGATGGGATTTCACTGATGTTCCCAGCTTTGGTTTTTAGTGAGTGTATGATGGACACAACATCTGTCGGGCTGACTGGTGAGAGGAGAAGAGAGTTTGGATAGCTGCCTGAGTGATATGTGTCTGAGTCTGTGGGATTTTACTTGCAAGGTTAGCACCAATCGATGAAAAGAAGCTATTAAATTCATTCGCCATTTCTAAGTCAGATGACGGTGTAAGGCCATCCTTAGAGAGTGTTATCTGGTTGTGGGAGTGTTGTTTAGTTCCCAGGATATTAGAGATGGTATTCCATGTGCTTTTCATGTTGCCTTTTGCTTTTTTGAATCTAGTCTTATAATATGAAAGTTTTGCTTTTCTTATGATACTGGTAAGCACTGATGAGTACCTTTTAACTACTTCCTTTGAAACTAGGCCACTCCTAAATTTCTTTTCGTATTCATGTTTTTTGTTGAATGATTTAATTATGCCACTTGGGAGCCACGGGTTATTTTTTCTTTTATCAGTTACTTGTTTGGTAAGGAGGGGACAGTGAGTGTTGTAGAGGCTTAGAGTTTTGGAGAACATTTGGCAACATTTGGCAACATTTGTCTCGTTGTGGTAAACTTTGGTGGGAATCTCAATTCAAAAATAAACTATATTATACACTATGTTTGCATCCCATCCTGGCCGAACATTTGAAACTCAAATGAACGATGTAATATCACCTTAACGTATTCGAGACATATAGGGTAGACTCGGTGTTTTTTGCACATTCCTCATTGGTAATCTGCTGTTTTAGAGAACCATGCGAAGGAGCCTGCAGACGAATTGTCGACATAGTGTCTCGTTGTTGCCAGAGAAAAGGAGCAAATGTTTCACATTATTTTGTTTTTAGGCTCCAGTCTTTTCCCTCAATGCAAGGTGCTAGTTCTCATTTCCGGTGCGGTCGCGATCATGTGCTCACCTCACTTAGATGTGCTTATTCTGGAGGAAATCGAGCCGAAAAATTTACCTTTCTCTAGAAATCGGATGTGGTACATCAGACTTTTTCTTTATATGTTGAGAGCAGGGTGCTTATTGTGCGACCATTTGAAACTAATTTGAACGATGTAACGACATCACTTTAACGTATTAGATATATATAGGGTAGACTCGGTGTCGCTGTCATTTTCTGCACGGGTAACCTGCTGTCTGAGAGAACCATGCAAGGGAGCCTTCTGACGGATATTGGCGTATTAGCAACATCTTTCTCGTTGTGATAAACTTTGGTGGGAATCTCAATTCAAACATAAACTATATTATACACTATGTTTGCATCCCATCCTGGCCGAACATTTGAAACTCAAATGAACGATGTAATGACATCACCTTAACGTCTTCGATACATATAGGGTAGACTCGGTGTTTTTTGCACATTCCTCATGGGTAATCTGCTGTTTTAGAGAACCATGCGAAGGAGCCTTCTGACGGATATTGGCGTATTGGCAACATTTGTCTCGTTGTGGGAAACTTTGGTGGGAATCTCAATTCAAACATTAACTATATTATACACTATGTTTGCATCCCATCCTCAAAATAAAGAGCTTATCAATTTTATGTCGCAATATAAATGTTCTTAACACAATTCACAATGGAGTATGCTTAGACTGAGTAAAAACTTCCCTCATCCAATGTTCAGTGGAGTAAAATTTCAAAATGTTTCAATTTTCGTTTTTTGGCTCCGGTATTTTCCCTTAATGCAAGGTGTTTGTTCTCGGTTAGGGTGCATTCGCGATCATGTGCTCTCCTCACTTAGATGTGCTTATTCTGGAGAAAATCGAGCCGAAAAATTTACCTTTCTCCAGAAATCGGGTGTGGTACATTAGACTTTTTCTTTATATGTTCAGAGCAGGGTGCTTATTGGGCGACCATTTGAAACTCATTTGAACGGTGTAACGACATCACCTTAACGTATTAGATATATATAGGGTAGACTCGGTGTTGGTGTCATTTTCCGCACGGGTAACCTGCTGTCTGAGAGAACCATGCGAGGGAGCCTTCTGACGGACCATTTGAAACTAATTTGAACGATGTAACGACATCACCTTATCGTATTAGATATATATAGGGTACACTCGGTGTCGCTGTCATTTTCCTCAAGGGTAACCTGCTGTCTGAGTGAACCATGCGAGGGAGCCTTCTGACGGACCATTTGAAACTAATTTGAACGATGTAACGACATCACTAACGTATTAGATATATATAGGGTAGACTCGGTGTCGCTGGCATTTTCCGCACGGGTATCCTGCTGTCTGAGAGAACAAAGCGAGGGAGCCTTCTGACTTACCATTTGAAACTAATTTGAACGATGTAACGACATCACCTTAACGTATTAGATATATATATAGGGTAGACTTCGTGTCGCTGTCATTTTCCTCACGGGTAACCTGCGGTCTGAGAGAACCATGCGAGCCTTCTGACGGATATTGGCGTATTGGCAACATTTTTCTCGTTGTGGGAAACTTTGGTGGGAATCTCAATTCAAACATTAACTATATTATGCACTATGTTTGCATCCCATCCTCAAAATAAAGAGCTTATCAATTCTATTTCGCAAAATAAATGTTCTTAACACAATTCACAATGGAGTATGCTTAGACTGAGTAAAAACTTCCCTCATCCAATGTTTAATGGAGTTAAATTTGTTGAATCATTAATGCCTCATTAAATCTTATGCAGCACAAAGATTTAAAGACTTCAAATACAAAGTTCAAAATACACTGAATACAACACCATGAAAAAAGGATGAATTGCAATCGGTGAGGTATGCACATGTAAGCTGCAAAGCTGAAGTACTGTGCTTTATTAAAAGAATTTTTTTAGGAGGGATATTCTTGCGCGGGCCCTAAGCCTCTGGTTGGTTTACTAAGTGTTCTTAATATGTTCAGAGCAGGGTGCTTATTGGGCGACCAATTGAAACTCATTTGAACGATGTAACGACATCACCTTAACGTATTAGATATATATTGGGTAGACTCGGTGTCGCTGTCATTTTCCGCACGGGTAACCTGCTGTCTGAGAGAACCATGCGAGGGAGCCTTCTGACTAACCATTTGAAACTAATTTGAACGATGTAACGACATCACCTTAACGTATTGTATATATATAGGGTAAACTCGGTGTCGCTGTCATTTTCCGCACGGGTAACCTGTTGTCTGAGAGAACCATGCGATGCGAGGGAGCCTTCTGACTTACCATTTGAAACTAATTTGAACGATGTAACGACATCACCTTGACGTATTAGATATATATAGGGTAGACTCGGTGTCGCTGTCATTTTCCGCACGGGTAACCTGCTGTCTGAGAGAACCACGCGAGGGAGCCTTCTGACTTACCATTTGAAACTAATTTGAACGATGTAACGACATCACCTTAACGTATTAGATATATATAGGGTAGACTCGGTGTTGGTGTCATTTTCCGCACGGGTAACCGGCTGTCTGAGAGAACCATGCGAGGGAGCCTTCTGACTTACCATTTGAAACTAATTTGAACGATGTAACGACATCACCTTAACGTATTAGATATATTTAGGGTAGACTCGGTGTCGCTGTCATTTTCCGCACGGGTAACCTGCTGTCTGAGAGAACCATGCGAGGGAGCCTTCTGACTTACCATTTGAAACTAATTTGAACGATGTAACGACATCACCTTAACGTATTAGATATATATAGGGTAGACTCGGTGTTGGTGTCATTTTCCGCATGGGTAACGCTGTCTGAGAGAACCATGCAAGGGAGCCTTCTGACGGATAACGCTTTCCGCTGTCTGAGAGAACCATGCAAGGGAGCCTTCTGACGGATATTGGCGTATTAGCAACATCTTTCTCGTTGTGGTAAACTTTGGTGGGAATCTCAATTCAAACATAAACTCTATTATACACTATGTTTGCATCCCATCCTCAAAATAAAGAGCTTATCAGTTCCACGTCGCAAAATAAATGTTCTTAACACAATTCACAATGGAGTATGCTTAGACTGAGTAAAAACTTCCCTCATCCATTGTTTAATGGAGTAAAATTTCTTGAATCATTAATGCCTCATTAAATATTATGCAGCGCAAAGATTTAAAGATTTTAAATACAAAGTTCAAAATACACTGAATACAACACCATGAAAAGTAGATGAATTGCAATCGGATAGGTATGCACATGTAAGCTGCAAAGCTGAAGTACTGTGCTTTATTAAATGAATTTTTTGGGGAGAGATATTCCTGCGTGGGCCCTAAGCCTCTGGTTGGCTTACTAAGTGTTCTTTATATGTTCAGACCAGGGTGCTTATTGGGCGACCATTTGAAACTAATTTGAACAATGTAACGACATCACCTTAACGTATTAGATATATATAGGGTAGACTCGGTGTCGCTGTCATTTTCCGCACGGCTAACCTGCTGTCTGAGAGAACCATGCGAGGGAGCCTTCTGACGGATATTGGCGTATTGGCAACATTTGTCTCGTTGTGGGAAACTTTGGTGGGAATCTCAATTCAAACATTAACTATATTATACACTATGTTTGCATCCCATCCTCAAAATAAAGAGCTTATCAATTTTATGTCGCAATATAAATGTTCTTAACACAATTCACAATGGAGTATGCTTAGACTGAGTAAAAACTTCCCTCATCCAATGTTCAGTGGAGTAAAATTTCAAAATGTTTCAATTTTCGTTTTTTGGCTCCGGTATTTTCCCTTAATGCAAGGTGTTTGTTCTCGGTTAGGGTGCATTCGCGATCATGTGCTCTCCTCACTTAGATGTGCTTATTCTGGAGAAAATCGAGCCGAAAAATTTACCTTTCTCCAGAAATCGGGTGTGGTACATTAGACTTTTTCTTTATATGTTCAGAGCAGGGTGCTTATTGGGCGACCATTTGAAACTCATTTGAACGATGTAACGACATCACCTTAACGTATTCGATATATATAGGGTAGACTCGGTGTTGGTGTCATTTTCCGCACGGGTAACCTGCTGTCTGAGAGAACCATGCGAGGGAGCCTTCTGACGGACCATTTGAAACTAATTTGAACGATGTAACGACATCACCTTATCGTATTAGATATATATAGGGTACACTCGGTGTCGCTGTCATTTTCCTCAAGGGTAACCTGCTGTCTGAGTGAACCATGCGAGGGAGCCTTCTGACGGACCATTTGAAACTAATTTGAACGATGTAACGACATCACTAACGTATTAGATATATATAGGGTAGACTCGGTGTCGCTGGCATTTTCCGCACGGGTATCCTGCTGTCTGAGAGAACAAAGCGAGGGAGCCTTCTGACTTACCATTTGAAACTAATTTGAACGATGTAACGACATCACCTTAACGTATTAGATATATATATAGGGTAGACTCCGTGTCACTGTCATTTTCCTCACGGGTAACCTGCGGTCTGAGAGAACCATGCGAGGGAGCCTTCTGACGGATATTGGCGTATTGGCAACATTTTTCTCGTTATGGGAAACTTTGGTGGGAATCTCAATTCAAACATTAACTATATTATGCACTATGTTTGCATCCCATCCTCAAAATAAAGAGCTTATCAATTCCATTTCGCAAAATAAATGTTCTTAACACAATTCACAATGGAGTATGCTTAGACTGAGTAAAAACTTCCCTCATCCATTGTTTAATGGAGTAAAATTTCTTGAATCATTAATGCCTCATTAAATATTATGCAGCGCAAAGATTTAAAGATTTTAAATACAAAGTTCAAAATACACTGAATACAACACCATGAAAAGTAGATGAATTGCAATCGGATAGGTATGCACATGTAAGCTGCAAAGCTGAAGTACTGTGCTTTATTAAATGAATTTTTTGGGGAGAGATATTCCTGCGTGGGCCCTAAGCCTCTGGTTGGCTTACTAAGTGTTCTTTATATGTTCAGACCAGGGTGCTTATTGGGCGACCATTTGAAACTAATTTGAACGATGTAACGACATCACTTTAACGTATTAGATATATATAGGGTAGACTCGGTGTCGCTGTCATTTTCCGCACGGGTAACCTGCTGTCTGAGAGAACCATGCGAGGGAGCCTTCTGACGGACCATTTGAAACTAATTTGAACGATGTAACGACATCACCTTAACGTATTAGATATATATAGGGTAGACTCGGTGTCGCTGTCATTTTCCGCACGGCTAACCTGCTGTCTGAGAGAACAAAGCGAGGGAGCCTTCTGACTTACCATTTGAAACTAATTTGAACGATGTAACGACATCACCTTAACGTATTAGATATATATATAGGGTAGACTCCGTGTCGCTGTCATTTTCCTCACGGGTAACCTGCGGTCTGAGAGAACCATGCGAGGGAGCCTTCTGACGGATATTGGCGTATTGGCAACATTTTTCTCGTTGTGGGAAACTTTGGTGGGAATCTCAATTCAAACATTAACTATATTATACACTATGTTTGCATCCCATCCTGGCCGAACATTTGAAATTCAAATGAACGATGTAATGACATCACCTTAACGTATTCGAGACATATAGGGTAGACTCGGTGTTTTTTGCACATTCCTCATTGGTAATCTGCTGTTTTAGAGAACCATGCGAAGGAGCCTGCAGACGAATTGTCGACATAGTGTCTCGTTGTTGCCAGAGAAAAGGAGCAAATGTTTCACATTATTTTGTTTTTAGGCTCCAGTCTTTTCCCTCAATGCAATGTGCTAGTTCTCATTTCCGGTGCGGTCACGATCATGTGCTCACCTCACTTAGATGTGCTTATTCTAGAGGAAATTGAGCCGAAAAATTTACCTTTCTGCAGAAATCGGGTGTGGTACATTAGACTTTTTCTTTATATGTTGAGAGCAGGGTGCTTATTGGGCGACCATTTGAAACTAATTTGAACGATATAACGACATCACCTTAACGTATTAGATATATATAGGGTAGACTCGGTGTCGCTGTCATTTTCCGCACGGGTAACCTGCTGTCTGAGAGAACCATGCGAGGGAGCCTTCTGACTTACCATTTGAAACTAATTTGAACGATGTAACGACATCACTTTAACGTATTAGATATATATAGGGTAGACTCGGTGTCGCTGTCATTTTCCGCATGGGTACCCTGCTGTCTGAGAGAACCATGCGAGGGAGCCTTCTGACTTACCATTTGAAACTAATTTGAACGATGTAACGACATCACCTTAACGTATTAGATATATATATAGGGTAGACTCCGTGTCGCTGTCATTTTCCTCACGGGTAACCTGCGGTCTGAGAGAACCATGCGAGGGAGCCTTCTGACGGATATTGGCGTATTGGCAACATTTTTCTCGTTGTGGGAAACTTTGGTGGGAATCTCAATTCAAACATTAACTATATTATACACTATGTTTGCATCCCATCCTGGCCGAACATTTGAAACTCAAATGAACGATGTAATGACATCACCTTAACGTATTCGAGACATATAGGGTAGACTCGGTGTTTTTTGCACATTCCTCATTGGTAATCTGCTGTTTTAGAGAACCATGCGAAGGAGCCTGCAGACGAATTGTCGACATAGTGTCTCGTTGTTGCCAGAGAAAAGGAGCAAATGTTTCACATTATTTTGTTTTTAGGCTCCAGTCTTTTCCCTCAATGCAATGTGCTAGTTCTCATTTCCGGTGCGGTCACGATCATGTGCTCACCTCACTTAGATGTGCTTATTCTAGAGGAAATTGAGCCGAAAAATTTACCTTTCTGCAGAAATCGGGTGTGGTACATTAGACTTTTTCTTTATATGTTGAGAGCAGGGTGCTTATTGGGCGACCATTTGAAACTAATTTGAACGATATAACGACATCACCTTAACGTATTAGATATATATAGGGTAGACTCGGTGTCGCTGTCATTTTCCGCACGGGTAACCTGCTGTCTGAGAGAACCATGCGAGGGAGCCTTCTGACTTACCATTTGAAACTAATTTGAACGATGTAACGACATCACTTTAACGTATTAGATATATATAGGGTAGACTCGGTGTCGCTGTCATTTTCCGCATGGGTACCCTGCTGTCTGAGAGAACCATGCGAGGGAGCCTTCTGACTTACCATTTGAAACTAATTTGAACGATGTAACGACATCACCTTAACGTATTAGATATATATAGGGTAGACTCGGTGTCGCTGTCATTTTCCGCACGGGTAACCTGCTGTCTGAGAGAACCATGAGGGGGGGCCTTCTGACGGATATTGGCGTATTGGCAACATTTGTCTCGTTGTGGGAAACTTTGGTGGGAATCTCAATTCAAACATTAACTATATTATACACTATGTTTGCATCCCATCCTCAAAATAGAGAGCTTATCAATTCAATGTCGCAATATAAATGTTCTTAGCACATACCACAATGGAGTATGCTTAGACTGAGTAAAAACTTCCCTCATCCAATGTTTAATGGAGTAAAATTTGTTGAATCTTTAATGCCTCATTAAATCTTATGCAGCGCAAAGATTTAAAGACTTCAAATACAAAGTTCAAAATACACTGAATACA
The DNA here is from genome assembly GCF_040958095.1 of Procambarus clarkii. NCBI lineage: Eukaryota > Metazoa > Arthropoda > Malacostraca > Decapoda > Cambaridae > Procambarus > Procambarus clarkii. The sequence continues at coordinate 8,421,776 of NC_091219.1, forward strand.
ACACCATGAAAAAAGGATGAATTGCAATCGGTGAGGTATGCACATGTAAGCTGCAAAGCTGAAGTACTGTGCTTTATTAAAAGAATTTTTTTAGGAGGGATATTCCTGCGCGGGCCCTAAGCCTCTGGTTGGCTTACTAAGTGTTCTTTATATGTTCAGAGCAGGGTGCTTATTGGGCGACCATTTGAAACTCATTTGAACAATGTAACGACATCACCTTAACGTATTCGATATATATAGTGTAGACTCGGTGTTGGTGTCATTTTCCTGCTGTCTGAGAGAACCATGCGAGGGAGTCTTCTGACGGATACTGGCGTATTGGCAACATTTGTCTCGTTGTGGGAAACTTTGGTGGGAATCTCAATTCAAACATTAACTATATTATACACTATGTTTGCATCCCATCCTGGCCGAACATTTGAAACTCAAATGAACGATGTAATGACATCACCTTAACGTCTTCGATACATATAGGGTAGACTCGGTGTTTTTTGCACATTCCTCATGGGTAATCTGCGGTTTTAGAGAACCATGCGAAGGAGCCTTCTGACGGATATTGGCGTATTGGCAACATTTGTCTCGTTGTGGGAAACTTTGGTGGGAATCTCAATTCAAACATTAACTATATTATACACTATGTTTGCATCCCATCCTCAAAATAAAGAGCTTATCAATTTTATGTCGCAATATAAATGTTCTTAACACAATTCACAATGGAGTATGCTTAGACTGAGTAAAAACTTCCCTCATCCAATGTTCAGTGGAGTAAAATTTCAAAATGTTTCAATTTTCGTTTTTTGGCTCCGGTATTTTCCCTTAATGCAAGGTGTTTGTTCTCGGTTAGGGTGCATTCGCGATCATGTGCTCTCCTCACTTAGATGTGCTTATTCTGGAGAAAATCGAGCCGAAAAATTTACCTTTCTCCAGAAATCGGGTGTGGTACATTAGACTTTTTCTTTATATGTTCAGAGCAGGGTGCTTATTGGGCGACCATTTGAAACTCATTTGAACGATGTAACGACATCACCTTAATGTATTCGATATATATAGGGTAGACTCGGTGTTGGTGTCATTTTCCGCACGGGTAACCTGCTGTCTGAGAGAACCATGCGAGGGAGCCTTCTGACGGACCATTTGACACTAATTTGAACGATGTAACGACATCACTAACGTATTAGATATATATAGGGTAGACTCGGTGTCGCTGGCATTTTCCGCACGGGTATCCTGCTGTCTGAGAGAACAAAGCGAGGGAGCCTTCTGACTTACCATTTGAAACTAATTTGAACGATGTAACGACATCACCTTAACGTATTAGATATATATATATAGGGTAGACTCCGTGTCGCTGTCATTTTCCTCACGGGTAACCTGCGGTCTGAGAGAACCATGCGAGGGAGCCTTCTGACGGATATTGGCGTATTGGCAACATTTTTCTCGTTGTGGGAAACTTTGGTGGGAATCTCAATTCAAACATTAACTATATTATGCACTGTGTTTGCATCCCATCCTCAAAATAAAGAGCTTATCAATTCCATTTCGCAAAATAAATGTTCTTAACACAATTCACAATGGAGTATGCTTAGACTGAGTAAAAACTTCCCTCATCCAATGTTTAATGGAGTTAAATTTGTTGAATCATTAATCAGCAAGAATCACTGAATCATTGCTAGCAAGAAATTATCTCCTGCGGAACAGAATTATTCTCAGTTAGATAAAGAAGCCTTAGCTTTGGTATATGCTGTAAAAAAACTGAGGTATTTTCTGCTGGGGGAGGAAATTTCTTGCTAGAACAGACCATAAACCCCTGCTAGGATTGTTTGGCAGAGGTAAGCAGATTCCAGTTAATGCCAATGCTAGAATTCAAAGATGGGCATTAGTACTCTCGCAGTTTGAGTATGATTTAGAGTTTAAGCCAGGCAAGGATAATGTAGTAGCTGATGCATTAAGTAGATTGCCTGTGACAGAAGAATTAAATTCCAGTATTCCAGTGGAGTATGTTAACCTGGTGGAATCTATGTCTTTTGAGGATATTTCATTCCAGACTATTAGGAAGGCAACTGGTAAAGATCCCAAATTAAGTCTGTTGATGAAATATGTCAAATATGGTTGGAATGATAATTTGTTATTGTCAGAGTATGCTGCAGTAAAGGCTGACCTTAGTATTCACCAGGATGTACTCTTGTATAGGAATAGAGTGGTGGTGCCTGAGGAACTGAGATGCAAGATTTTGGAACAGCTGCATGTAGGCCATAATGGCATAAATGCTATGAAAGCAGAAGCTAGAAGTTGGGTTTGGTGGCCAAAAATAGACCAGGATATTGCTGAGGTAAGAAAAAATTGTCATATTTGCTTTAAGAATTATCAGAAATCACAGGCCCCAGTACTTTTTTGGCCATGCACTGGAAAACCCTGGTCTCGCCTTCATGTAGATTATATGGGACCTATGGATAACAAATATTACCTAGTGGTGGTGGATTCATACACCAAATTTCTGGACCTGCATGTGTTTAATTCCACCACATCATCTGTAACTTGTGAATTACTAAGGAAAACATTTTGCAATTTTGGATTGCCAGACATAGTTGTCTCAGACAATGTTCCTTATTTTGTTTCTGTGGAAATGGAAGATTTTTTTTTCGTAAAAATGGTATTAAACATGTAACACCTGTTACATGTTTACCTTACAGGTAACCTTAGACGTTCTGCGGTCCACTTGGGGGTGGGGGGGTGGGGGAGGTCAAACCCACCCACGCGTTGTTGCTACAAGGCCTCCAACATCTGTGCATAGTATCAGCAGCCTCCACAACACTCCCCCAGCTGGTGCCTCAAATAACCTCACCTATGTCACACATTAACCATCAGTTCCTGTGATATTTAAACTCCTCATCACTGTGGCATCTCACCAATATAAACTGTATAGGATTTTGTCACGAAATAGCTATATGCTGACTGGACGTGTATGTATGTGTATCTGCCCGAAACGCTTTGCGGAATAGTGGCTTTAGGCATTGTATGTACTAGCTCTATCTATAAATCCATCAACTTTTGTATCTTACCTTGTATGTATGTACCTTACCTGAATAAAAATTTATTATTATTATTATTATTATGTGTTCACCACCTAGTTGTGTTTGCGGGGGTTGAGCTTTGCTCTTATGGCCCGCCTCTCAACTGTCAATCAACTATTTACTAACAACTTTTTTTTCCACACCACACACACACACACACACACACACACACACACACACACACACACACACACACACACACACACACACACACACACCAGGAAGCAGCCCGTGACAGCTGACTAGCCCCTGGTTAGTCAGGTACCCCAGGTACCTATTTACTGCTACCTACCTTACCTTGAGGTGCTTCCGAGGCTTAGCATCCCCGCGGCCAGGTCGTCGACCAGGCCTCCTGGTTGCTGGACTAATCAACCAGGCTGTTGGACGCGGCTGCTCGCAGCCTGACGTATGAGTCACAGTCTGGTTGATCAGGTATCCTTTGGAGGTGTTTATCCAGTTGAACACTGTGAGGTGATTGCCAGTTATGCCCCTTATGTGTAGCGGAAGCGTGTTGAACAGTCTCGGGCTTCTGATGTTGATAGAGTTCTCTCTCAGAGTACCTGTTGCACCTCTGCTTTTCAATGGGGGTATTCTGCACATCCTGCCATGTCTTCTGGTCCTATGTAATGTTATTTCTGTGTGCAGGTTTGGGACCAGCCCCTCTAATATTTTCCACGTGTAAATTATTATGTACCTCTCCCGCCTGCGCTCAAGGGAGTACAGTTTTAGGCTCTTTAGTCGGTCCCAATAGTTTAGATGTTTTACTGAGTGGATTCTAGCAGTAAAGAATCTCTGCAAGCTCTCCAGCTCAGCAATTTCTCCAGCTTTGAAAGGGGCTGTCATTTTGCAGCAGTACTCCACTCTAGAGAGCACAAGCGTTTTGAAAAGTATCATCATCGGTATAGCACCTCTAGTATGAAAAGTTCTTGTTATCCAGCCTGTCATTTTTCTTGCAGTTGTGACGGCTATTTTATTGTGTTCTTTAAAGGTAAGGTCTTCCGACATGAGTACACCCAGGTCCTTTACATTGCCTTTTCGTTCTATGTCATGATTTGCCTGAGTTTTGTGGTTTCCGTTTTTATTTTTTCATTTTTTCCATAGCGCATAAGCTGGAACTTTTCTTCGTTAAACACCATATTATTTTCTGTAGTCCATAGAAAGACCTGATCTACATCTGACTGGAGGTTTGCCGTGTCCTCTATGTTGCCTACTCTCATGAAGATCCTAGTGTCATCTGCTAAGGATGATACAGTGCTATAGGTTGTGTTCCTGTCTATGTCCGATATGAGGATGAGAAAAAGTACTTGAGCATGCATAGTACCCTGGGGGACTGAGCTCTTCACGGTTGATGGGCTGGATTTTATTTTGTTGACTATTACACATTGGGTTCTGTTGGTCAGGAAATTGTAGATCCATCTGCCTATTTTTCCGGTAATTCCTTTTGAACGCATTTTATGTGCAATTACACTATGGTCACATTTATCAAAAGCTTATGCGAAATCTGTGTAAATTACATCAGCGTTTTGTTTGTCTTCTATAGCATCTAATGCCATATCATAGTGGTCCAGCAACTGCGACAGGCAAGAGCACCCTGTTCTGAAACCATGTTGTCCGGGGTTATGGAGATGCTGTTATTCCATGTATTTTGTGATCTTACTTCTTAGCACTCTCTCAAAAAAATTTATGACGTGCGATATTAGTGCTATTGGTCTGTCATTTTTTGCCTCTGCCTTATTTCCTCCTTTATGAAGTGGTGCTATCTCTGCTGTTTTTAGTATATAAGGAATAACGCCAGTATTAATAACGCCAGTATAACGGCTTTGTCTCCACAGAATGTGGGGGCCTGCGATAGTGTTTTTTACAGTTCTTGATGAATATGGAGTTCCAAGAATCCGGGCCTGGTGCAGAGTGCATAGGCATACTGTTTATGGCTTCTTCAAAATCCAGTGGGGATAAGGTGACATCTGATATATGATTTGATGTTGGTATCGTATCCATGACAAATTCATTTGGGTTATCAATCTTTAGTGTCTTTAATGGCTCGCTGAAAACAGAGTCGTACTGCTTCCTCAGTAGCTCGCTCATTTCTTTGTTGTCATCGGTAAAAGTTCCATCTCCCTTTCGCAGGGGCCCGATACTAGATGTGTTTTTTTTATCTTGATTTTGCATAGGAGAAAAAATATTTCGGATTTCTCTCTATTTCACTGATGGCCTTTTGCTCTATTTGCCTCTCCTGGGTTTTGTATGATTCTTGTAGCTTGCGTTCAATTGTTTCTATTTCTCTACCTAACCTTCTTCGCCGTTCTTGAGATAGGGTGCGACTCTCAAAATTGTTCCGCGATTGGGTTTCTTGGCCTATATAGGAAACGACGTTCCCGTTTCAGTCTGCATCTCTTCCTCTTTTTTCTTAGGGGTATGCGGTTTGAACATATTTCTAGTGCTACTGAGCTTATTTTTTCCAGGTACTGGTTCAGGTTTGCATTTTCCAGTTGTTCTTCCCAGTTTATTTCTGTGAAGTCCTGGTTTATTTGCTCCCAGTTTATCTGTTTATTATTGAAGTTGAATTTGCTGAAATCTCCTCCACCGGGAATCTGGACTGGTTTTGAAGGTCTACTCCCCATAGTTGTCATAACTTCAATTAAGTTGTGATCTGAGTAACAGGTATTTGTAATCATTATGTTCCTGATCAATTCATCATTATTAGTGAAAATGAGGTCCAGCGTGTACTCCTTCCTAGTTGGTTCTACTTTTTGCTGGTTTAAGGCAAACCTGCCGCACATCCGTAGCAGGTCATTTGCATGTGCCTGTTCATTTAGGCTACTCCCTGGTATTCTTTCTGATATTACTGTATTAGCCAGGTGCTTCCATTTCAGGTGCCGTAGGTTGAAGTCCCCAAGCTGGATGATGTTCGGAGCTGGATTTGTGAGGTTTTCCAAGCAGTGTTCTATTTTCATTAGTTGATCTTTAAACTGCTGAGGGTTTGCCTCCGGTGACTTATATACAAGGACAATAACTACATTTAGAATCTCTATGCAGTTAGGCAACATCTCTATGTGTGCTAGGCAACAGGGGCATTCAGGGTGAAAGAAACTTTGCCCATTTATTTCTGCCTTGTGCGGGAATCGAACCCGCGCCACAGAATTACGAGTCCTGCGAACTATCCACCAGGATAGTATGTATGTATGTATGTATGTATGTATGTATGTATGTATGTATTTATGTATGTATGTATGTATGTATGTATGTATGTATGTATGTATGTATGTATGTATGTGTATGTATGTATGTGAGCATGTATTCCCAATCACGTTAAAGACTCCCCCTCTTTCATCCAGTTTAAGAGAATAGCAACTAAGTACTACATAATCAACTCCTTGTATCATACCTTATCTCCTAAATGTCAACATATGTCAGTTCAGTTCATGCTGTTGATCTCAATTAGTCTTAAGTCTTAGTTTTTAAGTTTTTCCCAGATCTTGCCTAAAACGCTGTGCGTATTAGTGTTTTAGGCATAGTATATACTTGTTCTGTCTTGAAATCGAACATTCTACTTGTGATATTATTGCTTCTTAATTACAATTATTACTTAACCTATTCCGTTGATAGGTTAAGTAATAATTGCAAATAAGAAGCAATAAGATGCTTATCTTAACATACTAAGAAGGTTAGGTGAAGTCGGTGTTTTCTATGAAGCTTTTCAAGGTAAACTAAAATATTCACAATCAATTAGTATGTCACATATGCACTTATTAAATAAGCCAATATTAACTGTAAGCAAGTGCGAGAACAGGTTGCACTTGTAACTCCCAACCACTCCCAACACCACCACCACTCCCAACACCACCACCACTCCCAACACTACAACCACTCCCAACACCACCACCACTCCCAACACCACCACCACTCCCAACACCACCACCACTCCCAACACCTCCACCACTCCCAACACCACCACCACTCCCAACACCACAACCACTCCCAACACCACCACCACTCCCAACACCACCACCACTCCCAACACCACCACTCCCAACACCACAACCACTCCCAACACCACAACCACTCCCAACACCACCACCTCTCCCAACACCACCACCACTCCCAACACCAACACCCCGTGGGAAGTAGTGGAATTTATATCAATCCTTGAGCTGTAGTTGACCCCCATACCCATCTTGTGGGTGGTAGTGGACCCCATACTTATCCTATGGGTGGTAGTGGACCCCATACCCATCCTGTGGGTGATAGTAGACCCCATACCCCATCCTGTGTGTGGCAGTGAACCCCATACCCCTCCTGTGGGTGGTAGTGGACCCCATACTCATCCTGAAAGTGGTAGGGGACCCAATACTCATCCTGTGGGTGGTAGTGGACCCCATACTTATCCAATGGATGGTAGTGTACCCAATACCCATCCTGTGGGTGGTAGTGGGCCCCCATGCATACCCATCCTATGGGTGGTAGGTAATGGACCCCCATACCCATTCTGTGGGTGGTAGTGATCCCATACCCATCCTGTAGGCAGTAGTGGACGCCATTCCCCATCCTGTGGGGGGGGAATGGATCCCATAACCAACCTGTGGGCGGTAATGGACCACATAATAATTCTGTGGGTGGTAGTAGACCCCATACACATCCAAAAGGTGGTAGTGGACCTCATACCTATCCAAACGGTGGTAGTGGACCCCATACCTATCCAAAAGGTGGTAGTGGACCCCATGCATACCTATCTGTGAGATTTTTTTCTACGCCTTCCTCCCCTAAGAGGTGGACTACAAGTTTAAAGGCTGCTCACGGCAGTTAAGCATGAGTCCAATAGAAAAAGGAAAAGCGGGAAAAAAACCGCCAGGCTTCCACGACTAGGGGTGAAAACCTGTCCACATAGGCCGCTGGTTCCTCCTAGTTAAACAGGACGTTAAAACTAATAAAGGATAACCAACGGGTTCTCACAATCAAATATTTATATATGATGTGGCGCTATGAATTGGAATTCGAGTTCCCAAGAACATCTGTCATATCAAAAGATCACATCAACATTCAATCGTATAAAGCAGAACATGTGTGGAAAAGAATGGTTGAAGGGTTGACATCAAAGACCGTTTTCTATAAAATAACAATTTATTAATAACAAGAGACTAAACTACTATATTATCGAGTTTACATTACGTTAATGTCCATCCAGTGGCACTATAACAAATAGCTAAATAGCAACCCTTGTTGTGCACCTGCATACTGAACTAACCTGAACACAGGTGTGCCCACTGATGACGCAATAATGCAAATAAAAAAATATCACAGACTAAGTTACACTACAGAGAGTGACTTGTTACTTTATCGTCTATCAAGTGGCATTTGCAACACAGCTATTCAACAGCCCCTCGAGAAGTGACAGCAGGCTCCATCTTGCTGACACTTCGGGCTGACAACATGAACTAACTGAACAAATGAAGGATGCCCACTGATAACACAAGCTTGCAATCAATATTGTCATGGCATCACGGTAACAGATACTATAACCACAATCTTAAGGGTCCTCCTTCCATAACAGGAGTGACCCCCATAACTAGGCGGGTAGTCCAACAGTGACTTCCCCTATCACAACCTAATGTGAACACTCTTTGCAACCCCCTGCAAGGGGTTGCACTGTAACAGTAAACGAAGCCCGGCAAAGTAGGATTCTGAGACACAGCTCCAGCAATCCCTAAGTTACTTTACTCTCGTCACCAGATGAAAAACAAAAGAAATTGCCTTAATCAATTACCAAATTGATTATGTGATTAATTGCGTTAATTGACTGATCACAGCAGTCAGCAACAAAGTACTACGTTAATCACAAACAAATGTCTCTCATAGACAACAACATGATGGTACTCTATGTTAATCATCAACAATTGTTTCCTTTAACACAAGTCAACTTGTTAACAATAACTCAAAACTCTCTTATATTACATCACACTTGACTCCTTGCAAGTATTCAGCGAGTAATTCTTAATTTAGGTCAAACGGACCACTAATTACGTCCCAATTGAGTTACGTTAACTAAGCCTACCCTAACTTGGTAGCTTCTCAACAGTCTGTGTCAAAATTTACTTTACTGAGTGTTAATTACCCTAATTAATTCCGAGCAATTAATTAACTGTCACCAGGACCGATAATTAATCATACATAAATACGTCTCACTCCCCACTGCCTAAGCAGGTCTCATCAAACACTGTGAATTCATGGGAGAAGAGTTAATTACTCCCCTAATTAACAAGAGTGCATCTTAATCCACTGTCCTCAGACAGGATATGATTAATATAACGATTTATGCTAGCTCCATGACCTCGCTTTACCGAGTCATCTCAGTCCTCAAGACCCCAGACGTTAATTACTCTACTAATTATCATGAGCAACTAATTGCAATACCCCAGAAAGGTAATTAGTCCCGAGCAAATTACGTTAACACAAACTCTGACAGATCCTCTCCCACTACGTGAATTCATGATGAGAATGCTAATTACATAATTAGCTATAGTGGTCAATTAGTTGTCACATGGACAATTAATTGCACCTGAAATGTATTTCAACAAGCTAAACACTGTTTTTCTATAACAGCTCTCACTCACTCAACAATAAGTGTGCACCCCTTATCCAGTTAATTACCCTTTTAATTAACTCACTGAATCCTTAAGTCCTCAACACAACTTAAGGAAACAAAGTAACCCCAGTGTTACATAGGTCACATTTACTACGGCATGCATAACAACATAAATGCACAGCCCACATATGGTTGCTGCTACTACAACTCGTTAATTACTGTGCCCACACAGTAATGACACACGGTTATGCAACAACAAGAGTATACCAATATTACTGCCCCCCTTATCTTGCAACCGGTGCAAGGGACTACTGTGAGCGTCACAGCTACTTTAGCAAGGCAATTTACGTTAATACAATGCACCATCGCTACGCAGACAGCTAGCACTAGTTCTCTTAATTAGGCAATTAACAAATCAATTGCCTGCTCTCATTAAGTACTGTGAATTCCCCTGAATAATCAAAGAAGCCCCTTAAAGCCTAAACACAGTTCCTAGGTTAGTAATATTGTATACCTGATAACAACACTGCACAAACCTACAGCATAATGATGCCGTCAGCATACCCCACATGCTAATGACATCATTACGCAATCAGTCAACAATCTCATCTACTGACTCACCACACAAAACAGTACATAAAAACATGCAAATGAACACATATAAATGGCATTCACATAATCAATGAAAATTATATCACCATATAAATGTATCCCTAACTACACAAACCTCAGGGTATCCACTGACATCCCTGCAACACTGGCCTGCCTACCTCTGCAATGATATAATTAACATGCGGTACTATGGCATTAATCAAGTCTGAACGATTATATAGAATCGACAACTGGATCACTTATATGCCCGACTTGATTAATGCCCGAAACGCTTTGCGTAATAGTGGCTTTAGGCATTGCATGTACTAGCTATACCTATAAGTTAAACAATCCTTGTAAATATTTATTGTATGTATGTACCTTACCTAAATAAAATTGTATTGTTGTATTGTATATGGTAAATCTCTACACTGACCGGTTACATACTCGAGTCAGTCTACACACTTATATATATATATGTATATATATGTGTATATATATATATATATATATATATATATATATATATATATATATATATATATATATATATATATATATATATATATATATATATATATATATATATATATATATAAGTGTGTAGACTGACTCGAGTATGTAACCGGTCAGTGTAGAGATTTACCATATAAGTGATCCAGTTGTCGATTCTATATAATCGTTCAGACTTGATTATATATATATATATATATATATATATATATATATATATATATATATATATATATATATATATATCACCCACCCCACCGCAACGCAACTATATATATATATATATATATATATATATATATATATATATAACTGAAAACTCACACCCCAGAAGTGACTCGAACCCATACTCCCAGAAGCAACGCAACTGGTATGTACAAGACGCCTTAATCCACTTGACCATATATATATATATATATATATATATATATATATATATATATATATATATATATATATATATATATATATATATATATATATATATATATATATATATATATATATATATATATATATATATATATATATATGCGAACAAGCCTGAATGGTCCCCAGGACAATATGCAACTGAAAACTCACACCCCAGAAGTGACTCGAACCCATACTCCCAGGAGCAACGCAACTGGTATGTACAAGACGCCTTAATCCACTTGACCATCACGACCGGACAAAATGAGGTGATAGCCGAGGCTATTTGAACCACCCCACCGCCGGCACTCGGATAGTAATCTTGGGCATAGCATTTTACCAAATCACCTCATTCTTTGGGGCACACGTGAGGAACACAAATGCGAACAAGCCTGAATGGTCCCCAGGACAATATGCAACTGAAAACTCACACCCCAGAAGTGACTCGAACCCATACTCCCAGGAGCAACGCAACTGGTATGTACAAGACGCCTTAATCCACTTGACCATCACGACCGGACAAAATGAGGTGATAGCCGAGGCTATTTGAACCACCCCACCGCCGGCACTCGGATAGTAATCTTGGGCATAGCATTTTACCAAATCACCTCATTCTTTGGGGCACACGTGAGGAACACAAATGCGAACAAGCCTGAATGGTCCCCAGGACAATATGCAACTGAAAACTCACACCCCAGAAGTGACTCGAACCCATACTCCCAGGAGCAACACAACTGGTATGTACAAGACGCCTTAATCCACTTGACCATCACGACCGGACAAAATGAGGTGATAGCCAAGGCTATTTGAACCACCCCACCGCCGGCACTCGGATAGTAATCTTGGGCATAGCATTTTACCAAATCACCTCATTCTTTGGGGCACACGTGAGGAACACAAATGCGAACAAGCCTGAATGGTCCCCAGGACAATATGCAACTGAAAACTCACACCCCAGAAGTGACTCGAACCCATACTCCCAGGAGCAACGCAACTGGTTTGTACAAGACGCCTTAATCCACTTGACCATCACGACCGGACAAAATGAGGTGATAGCCGAGGCTATTTGAACCACCCCACCGCCGGCACTCGGATAGTAATCTTGGGCATAGCATTTTACCAAATCAACTCATTCTTTGGGGCACACGTGAGGAACACAAATGCGAACAAGCCTGAATGGTCCCCAGGACAATATGCAACTGAAAACTCACACCCCAGAAGTGACTCGAACCCATACTCCCAGGAGCAACACAACTGGTATGTACAAGACGCCTTAATCCACTTGACCATCACGACCGGACAAAATGAGGTGATAGCCGAGGCTATTTGAACCACCCCACCGCCGGCACTCGGATAGTAATCTTGGGCATAGCATTTTACCAAATCACCTCATTCTTTGGGGCACACGTGAGGAACACAAATGCGAACAAGCCTGAATGGTCCCCAGGACAATATGCAACTGAAAACTCACACCCCAGAAGCGTCTTGTACATACCAGTTGCGTTGCTCCTGGGAGTATGGGTTCGAGTCACTTCTGGGGTGTGAGTTTTCAGTTGCATATTGTCTGATACTTTTGATACTGTCATATTGTCCAGCCTGCCACCTGGAGGTGGCAGGCTGCCACCTCCACCCAAAGTCACCATTTCAGTTTGCCGCCCAGCTCAGACTGACTATATGGCGGTCTGGGGAAAACTCAAATGCCCATCTATCCCCCCTACCTTATCTGGACCAATCAGTACAAAGCCGGCACTGCTCTCTCGTGCCGCTACCAATAACAGCAATTTGCGCCAAAACTCAGCTAAGAGCAGAGGTGCCTAAACTAATCATAGACGGCCGCCTCGCCCTGCGGCGTCCCGTGACGTCACAAGGAGGAGGAGGCCTAAAGACAGTGGCGCAATGCCTCACATGGTTGGGGGGGGGGGGGGGGCGACGTTCACCCCACTGTCCCCACCACCTCTAATGGTTTGAGTCAAGTATCCTCTCACACCACTTCATTCTCAACTCTCATCCTATTTCACAGGAACAGGAAAAAATCTGAAAGTCCCTCTACAGAGTAATCACAGACTTCTAGCTAGTCTTACATGATAGTCCATAACATGAGCTTTCATCCAACACCCCACAAGTGTATGTAAGTTTGAAAACTTCTTGACTAGAGTCCCTAGAGCGACTAGCCTAATCTAGAAAACTAGGAAAACTAGCTGAGGGAATCTTCATTCCCTCACACTATCCAAAAGGTGGTAGTGGGCCCCATACCTGTCCAAAAGGTGGTAGTGGACCCCATACACATCCTGCGGGTTGTAGTGGACCCCATACCTATCCAAAAGGTGGTCGTGGACCCCATACCTGTCCAAAAGGTGTTAGATGGCCCAATACCTATCCTTTTAGGTGGTATAGTGGATCCCATAAGCATCGTGTGACTTGTTTTGGGCCCTATATCCATCCTGTTTGCAGCAGTATTACTCTATAAATCTCTCATCTATTCTTATCTCAATTATTTATATATTTATTTATTTATTTATTTTTATTTATTTATATATATATATACAAGAAGGTACATTGGGTTTGTGAGAATACATTGGATAGTACAGTATTTACATTCTTGTAAAGCCACTAGTACGCGCAGCGTTTCGGACAGGTCCTTAATCTAGCAGATAATTTTAAGTAGGTAATTTCTATCAGAATTGATAAATGATAAAGATACATTGCAAGAGAAAAATGAGATGAGAGAGCTTAGTAAGTATATTAAAGCACATTGTTATATTAAAGCTCTTGATTGATTACATTGACAACTTGATTAGTAATTTACAAAAAAGCCTCCAGATCTTTAGCCCCTGCTATTGCTTTGCTCTTCAACAAGTCACTTGAACTCTAAACCTTCCCAGATATTCTAAAAAAAGCGAGAGTAACGCCTGTCCACAAATGTGGTGATCTCAAAGATGTTAACAACTACAGACCTATATCTATCCTGCCAAACTTGTCAAAAATTTTGGAAAAACTAATCTATAAGCAGCTTTACTCATATCTAGCCAAACTCAATATACTTAGCCCTTGCCAATATGGCTTCAGACCCAAAAAAAGCACTAACGATGCATTTATTAGTATGCTTAACTCGATTCATGCAGCTCTTGATAAAAATGAGTTCCCTGTTGGGTTGTTTGTGGACCTGCGTAAAGCTTTTGATACTGTCAACCACCAAAACCTTCTTCTTAAATTACATCATTATGGAGTCAGAGGACACTTCCTACAATATTTCAAATCCTACCTTACTGACAGGCTCCAATATGTTTCTGTGAATAATACAATTTCTCCCACCCTACCCATCAACATTGGTGTTCCCCAGGGCAGCATACTTGGCCCTCTCCTCTTTCTCATCTACATTAATGACCTTCCAAATGCCTCCCAACACCTCAAACCAATTCTATTTGCTTACGACACAACCTTCATTTACTCCAGTCCTGATCCCCTTGCTCTAAATGCCACAGTAAATACTGAGCTAAATAAAGTCCATCTGTGGCTAACTGCCAACAAACTCACCCTTAACATTGACAAAACTTTCTATATTCTGTTTGGCAATAAATCCTCTAATCAAATAAATCTCAAAATAAACAATAACCAAATTTGTAACAAATTAGATGGCAAATTCCTTGGCATTCTCATTGACCACAAGCTGGATTTCCAGGGACACATTCTAAACATATCAAAAAAAGTTTCAAAAACTGTGGGCATTCTTTCTAAGATCAGACATTATGTACCACGCCCTGCCCTGGTGATTCTCTATTACTCCCTTATCTATCCATATCTCAACTATGGTATTTGTGCTTGGGGCTCTACTACCCAAAATCACTTACGTCCTCTAATTACTCAACACAAAGCTGCTATTAGGACAATATCCAATTCTGGCCCCAGACATCACTCGGTACCCCTACTCAAATCTCTGAATATGTTAGACATTAAGTCACTGCACATTCTCTCATGTGTATTATCCATATATAAAACGCTAAACTATAATGCCAATCCTGATCTCAAAAGCTTCATAGAAGGTTGTAACAGAACCCATGAGCACCACACCAGAAATAAATACAGTTTTGATATTCCTAGAGTACGACTTAATCAAACTAGAAATGCTCTACAAATCAAGGGGCCCAGAATGTGGAATGACCTTCCCAACCATGTTAAAGACTGTACCTCTCTCAACCAGTTTAAGTTAAAAACGAAGCTATACCTAATAAATTCCCTGTAACCTACCTTACCCTTCTATTGTCAACCAATGTCTGTTTTTCTTTAAAGAGCGCTGTTTGTCGACATAATTGTATTTGTGCTGCTTTTTCATCTATGTTTTCATTTCTTGTTTTCATTCTACTCATTATGCTCAATTAGTATTAAGCTTGTCATTTAAGTTTATCATGCCCGAAACGCTTTGCGTAATAGTGGCTTTAGGCATTGTATGTTCTAGCTCTACCTATAAGTCAACCAATCCTTGTAAAAATTTATTGTATGTATGTACCTTACCTTAATAAAATTGTATTGTATTGTATTGTAATTTAAACAAGATTAATAGACACCATACAGCAGATTGACAGCACATATAAGACAGCAATGATCACAATGGTAAAGATGTTCAGATTGGGTACATAAAGATTGGGAGACTGGGTAGCAAAAGATACAGATAAACAAGATTTATAAACACCATACAGCAGATTGGCAGCACATATAAGAAGACAGCAATGATCACAATGGTAAAGATGTTCAAATTGGGAACATAAAGGTTGGGAGATTGGGTAGCAATAGATACAGTGCAATTTTAAGGCAAAAAGTGAAAAACTATGAAGATGAAATTAGGTACTTTTTAGTATTGATTTTGAATGATGTAAAAGTTGGACAGCTTTTCAATTCAGAAGGGAGTGAGTTCCATAAACTGGGTTCCTTTATTTGCATAGAGTGTTTACACAGATTAAGTTTAACTCTGGGGATATCAAAGAGATATTTATTTCTGGTGTGGTGATAATGGGTCCTATTACATCTGTCCAGGAAGAGTTTCAGACAAGGATTTGCATTTAAGAACAGGGTTTTGTAAATATAGTTGACACAAGAGAATTTATGGAGTGAGATTATGTTTAGCATGTTTAGGGAGTTAAACAAGGGGGCTGTGTGTTGTCTGAAAGCAGAAATTAATATTATTCTGATAGCAGATTTTTGCTGGGTGATGATGGACTTGAGGTGGTTTGCAGTGGTTGAACCCCATGCACAGATACCATAGTTGAGATAGGGATAGATTAGTGCATAATATAGAGAGATGAGAGCAGAGTTAGGTACATAATATCTGATTTTGGAGAGTATACCAACTGTTTTAGAGACTTTCTTAGTTATGTGTTGTATGTGGGTACTGAAGTTGAGTCTCTTGTCTAGGAATATGCCAAGAAACTTTCCATCATTTTTATTGCTAATGTTTACATTGTCTATCTGAAGCTGAATTGCATTTGTAGATTTGCTTCCAAATAGGATGTAGTAGGTCTTTTCTATGTTAAGTGTTAGTTTGTTGGTTGACATCCATAAGTGGACTTTTTTTAGTTCATTATTAACAACATCATTTAGTGTATGTGGGTTGGGGTTGGAGTAGATGAGGGTAGTATCATCAGCAAACAAAACAAGTTTCAGAATGTTAGAGACATTAGGCAGATCATTGATGTATATAAGAAATAGAAGAGGTCCCAAGATGCTGCCCTGTGGCACTCCAACGGTTATTGGTAGAATGGGAGAGATTATATTATTGATGGCTACACATTCGTGTCTATCACTAAGATAGGATTGGATACAGTCCAGTGCATGGCCTCGGATTCCATAATGATGGAGTTCACATAAGAGGTAATCGTGATTAACAGTATCAAAGGCCTTTCTCAGGTCAATGAAGAGTCCAATTGGAAACTAATTTTTGTCAAGGGCTGAGTAAATTATATCAAGGAGACTAATAATTGCATCGTTGTACTCTTTTGAGAGCGGAAGCCAAACTGACAGGGGCTAAGAATGTCGAATTTTACGAGATAGGAGTAGAGCTGTTTGTAGATAATTTTTTTTCAAATATTTTTGATAGTATGGGTAGGTTCGATATTGGTCTATAGTTGTTTATGTCTGCCGAAATACCTTCTTTGTGAACTGGCGTTACTCTTGCTTTTTTCAGGATATCAGGGAAGGTATGACACTCAAGGGATTAGTTGAACAGCAGAGCTATAGGTGGCGCAAGGGCATGGGAGGCGCTCTTGTATACAATGGATGGGATTTCACTGATGTTCCCAGCTTTGGTTTTTAGTGAGTGTATGATGGACACAACATCTGTCGGGCTGACTGGTGAGAGGAGAAGAGAGTTTGGATAGCTGCCTGAGTGATATGTGTCTGAGTCTGTGGGATTTTACTTGCAAGGTTAGCACCAATCGATGAAAAGAAGCTATTAAATTCATTCGCCATTTCTAAGTCAGATGACGGTGTAAGGCCATCCTTAGAGAGTGTTATCTGGTTGTGGGAGTGTTGTTTAGTTCCCAGGATATTAGAGATGGTATTCCATGTGCTTTTCATGTTGCCTTTTGCTTTTTTGAATCTAGTCTTATAATATGAAAGTTTTGCTTTTCTTATGATACTGGTAAGCACTGATGAGTACCTTTTAACTACTTCCTTTGAAACTAGGCCACTCCTAAATTTCTTTTCGTATTCATGTTTTTTGTTGATTGATTTAATTATGCCACTTGTGAGCCACGGGTTATTTTTTCTTTTATCAGTTACTTGTTTGGTAAGGAGGGGACAGTGAGTGTTGTAGAGGCTTAGAGTTTTGGAGAGAAAGAGGTTAGTTGATGAGTTTATATCCTGTGAATTATTAAATTCAGATTCCCAGTTAATATTGTGAAGTGCATTAGAGAGATTGCCTAAAGCTGATTCACTATGTAGCCTGAATGAAAGTTTCTTGGTTTCTGGTGGTGATGTGTCAATGCTTGCTATGAGAAAAGTAGGATAGTGGTCAGTTGTTCTGTCATAAATTACCCCAGATGTAAGGGGAGCTGTTATATTAGTCCAAATTATAGTATTTGTGCTTGGGGTTCTACTACCCAAAATCATTTACGTCCTCGAATTACCCAACACAAAGCTGCTATTAGAACAATATTTAACCCTGGCCCCAGACAGCACTCGATACCCTTACTCAAATTTATTTATTTATTTATTTATACATATACAAGAAGGTACATTGGGATTGTGAGGAATACATAATATAGTAATTACACTCTTGTAAATCCACTAGTACGTCAGTGTTTCGGGCAGGTCCTAAAATCTAAAAAAAAAAAAAAAAAAAAAAAATTAAGTAGGTAAATACTTGCAAAATTTATAAAAAATGATAACAGTTACAAGGCAAGAAAAAAAAATAAAGGATGAGAGAAAATTGTAGGTATATTAAAACACATAGGTGGCTCAGACTGATTACAATAGCAGCTTGAATGGTAGTTGACAACAAATGGTAGGCACAATACAGCATATGGCTAACACAAAAGAAGACAACAATGAACACAAATGATAAGGTTGATTGGGTTAAGTGCATAAAAATTGGGAGATTGGGTAACACTAGATACAGATCAAATTTGAAGATCTTTGAATGTGTTAGATATTAAGTCACTGCACTTCCTCTCATGCGTACTCTATATATTTAAGACTCAGAACTGTAATGTCAGTTATGACCTTAACAGTTTCCTAGAAGGTTGTAACAGAACCCAAGGATACCACGCCAGAAACAAATGCCTATTTGATATTCCACGAGCGGGGCTCAACCAAACTAGAAATGCTCTACAAATCAAGGGACCTAGAATGTGGAATGACCTCACAATAATGTCGAAGGCTGTACCTCTCTCAACCAGTTTAAGAGGAAAACTAAGTAGTACCTAATAAACTCCATGTAACCTACCTTACTCCCTTAATGTCAACATATGTCTTGCTATTGTCAAACAATACTGTTTGTTGACCAAGTTGTATAATTGCTGATTTCTGCCATGTTCCCCCTCACCCCCCCCCCCCTTTTTTTTCCTTATTTCAACACTATTTATACTTTCATCTCTAGGTTAAGGGTTTTTTCTCCCCACACCTTGCCCGAAACACTGTATTAGTTACTTTAGGTATTAAATGTACTAACTTTATCAATAAATCCAACATTATGTTTGTAACTCATCTTCTATGTATGTATTTTTACCTGAATAAACATTTCGATTTTTATTTCGATTTTGATTTGATTTTAGTGTACCCCATAGCCATTCCAATGTAATATCGTTTTCTGTGGACGTTCCTTCAATCCATTCTCTTTCTTCTTTTTCAAAGATTTTTCGAAGCATAAACTCTTCTATATAATGATGATTTGGGAAGCACCATTTTTATATGTTTTTTTTTTGTTTTTTTGTTTTTTGAGATATATACAAGAGTTGTTACATTCTTGTACAGCCACTAGTACGCGTAGCGTTTCGGGCAGGTCCCTGGAATACGATCCCCTGCCGCGAAGAATCGTTGTTACAACCAAGTACACATTTTACTGTTGCGTTAAACAGAGGCTACAGTTAAGGAATTGCGCCCAGTAAATCCTCCCCGGCCAGGATACGAACCCATGACAAAGCGCTCGCGGAACGCCAGGCGAGTGTCTTACCACTACACCACGGAGACTGTAATAACTATTTATTTATTTGTTTATTTATATATATAAAAGAAGTTACATTGGGATTGTGAGGATACATAGCATAGTGCAAAGCCACTATTATGCGCAGCGTTTCGGGCAGGTCCTTAATCTAACAGAAAATTTTAGGTTGGTAAATAGAAGAAAAATTTATCAAATGATAACAAGCCAACCTATCCTCTTAAAAAGAACGTCAACATTTGCCGTTTGACTCTACGGCTGTTTTTGGACGTTATTTTGTGTAAAACTACGTCTATTATCGCTTCCATGGACTATCTCTTGTTATACAATGAAATACCACACTCTTATTATTCTATAACTCACTGACTATGCTCTGATATTTGTTCTTCAAGTAAAAATATATATATTTTTGCCTTAATTAGGCCATAATCCAGAAAATTCCAGCCTATCGATCTTTATATTTAGGAAAACATCTAATAAATTTGGAAATGAATTTTTCGTTCGCCGACAGTTGCCTGTTACTATTTAACCCTCTATGCTTTAATGTCGCTGGTCATTGTGACTTTCCCAGGATTTATATAGGTTTCGTAGTAGCATTTAGTCAGACTACAGTAATTTAACTAATGGGAAACCTCTATAGTTGTCGTAAATTAATAATAATCATTTATCAAATAATAAATTAGCAAACATATGCAACATTTCGTGTTACGACTTTTCGGGTAGGCCGTTCTGTTTGTTTACAACCCCAATGGTTCAAAATACACAATACTTTTAATATATAAGTGACTAAGTATGCTCTAATATATGGTCCTCAATGAAAATTATCGTTTTTTTTGTTAATTTGTCCATAATGAATAAGATTCTTTACTGTTGTTAATTTGTCCATAATGAATAAGATTCTTTACTGTTGATCTTAAGAAAGACATCTAAACAAATTGGTATTGTGTTTTCGTTCAGATAGTTTCCAGATACTATTTCCTAGTTATCAATTAATGTAGGTAGTTATTTTAATTCGCGGCTACCAGGGGCTTTCTCCCATTATACAATGTAAATGTACTCACTAACTATTCTCTGGTATCTGTTCTTCAAGTAAAATTACCTATTTTTTTGTTTAATTAGTCCATAATTCATAAAATTCCTTCAGGTCGATCTTTATATTTAGAAAAACATCTAATCAATTTGGAATTTAATTTTTCGTTCACCTACAGTTACCAGCTACTATTTCATTGTTATATTTTATGTCGCTGGTCATTACAATTTTCCAAGAATTTAAACAGCTAAACAGCAAGTAGCATCTTGTTAGAGTACAGGAATTTACCTATGGAGAACCTCGATAGCTGCCGAAAATTATTAATGATTATATATGGAATTTAAAATAATGAATTATATACTATTTCTTATGTTACGTCTTTGGTGGGTAGGCGGTTCTGCGGGTTTACAACCGAATTGTTTAAAAATCACACTATTTTAAATGTATGAGTCACTAGTATGCTCTGATATATGTTCTGCAATGAAAATAAAGATTGTTTTGTTGTTAATTACTCCATAAATGTGTAATGTGTTAATTCAGTCTAAAATCTTTTTGCAACGTTTATATGCGATATATGTAGCTGGAAACTACCTAATATTTAAAAATAATAGTTACAACATTCTATTAATATATAATGTTGAAATAAATATCACACAAAGTCTGTATATCTGTTTTTAGATGTCTTATAAATTTTCTTTTAAAATAGTATTAATGATTTTTATGAATCTTGAGTAAAAATTATGTTAATTATTATTACTCTAATTGTTATTATTTTAAGTAAAAGAATTGCAAGTATTCGCATAACCACAGGATCTCTGTTTGTGTATGAATGCACGGATTTGTTTTTGTTATGAGATGGACGCCTTAGAAAGCATGGTGTAGGCCACCTGTGGCTCGCATCCGATCCCACGATCGTCGTCGCCCCTAAATCAACACAACAGGTGTTTAGTATTTACAATTATAATAAGTATTATTTCTTTTATAATAATATTGCAGCAGGTGGTGTAGTGGTAGGACACTCGCCTGGCGTTCCGCGAGCGCTATGTCATGGGTTCGTATCCTGGCCGGGGAGGATTTACTAGGCGCAATTCCTTAACTGTGGCCTCTGTTTAACGCAACAGTAAAATGTGTACTTGGATGAAAAAACGATTCTTCGCGGCGGGGATCGTATTCCAGGGACCTGCCCGAAACGCTACGCGTACTAGTGGCTGTACAAGAATGTAACAACTCTTGTATATATCTCAGGTTAGGGGCTAGGCATTTACACTCTTAGGTCAGCAAACTAGCTAGAAGGTTAGACCATTAGACTCCACTGGTCAATCGGGGCCCTGCATGACTCAGCTTATCCTAACCTAGCCCAGCTTAAACCATCTTAGCATAGTTCATTCTAGCTGTGCATAGTGCTTGCACAGCCTTGCTTATCCTAGCTTACGTCTTCCTAGCCTACCGTAGCCAAGCCTATCCCAGTATACCCTTACCTAGTCTTGCCTAGCCTAACCCTGCCTTGCTTTTAAACATGACCAGTCCTTCCTACCCTAGCCAAGCCCTGACCAGCTTAGCCAAGCTAATCCCTGCCTAGATTTAGCATAGCTTTGCCTTTTTATTAATATATAGAGGGTACCACCTCTGGTTGAGTTTGTAGGAACCCTCCACTTATAGGGTTGAGGGTTCCATATATATATATATATATATATATATATATATATATATATATATATATATATATATATATATATATATATATGTCGTACCTAGTAGCCAGAATGCACTTCTCAGCCTATTATGCAAGGCCCGATTTGCTTAATAAGCCAAGTTTTCCTGAATTAATATAATTTCTCTAATTTTTATTTTATGAAATGATAAAGCTACCCATTTCATTATGTATGAGGTCATTTTTTTTGTTATTGGAGTTAAAATTAACGTAGATATATGACCGAACCTAACCAACCCTACCTAACTTAACCTAACCTATCTATATAGGTTAGGTTGGGTTAGGTAGCCGAGAATGTTAGGTTAGGTTAGGTTAGGTAGGTTAGGTAGTCGAAAAACAATTAATTCATGAAAACTTGGCTTATTAGGCAAATCGGGCCTTGCATAGTAGGCTGAGAAGTGTGTTCTGGCTACTAGGTACGACATATATATATATATATATATATATATATATATATATATATATCTTGTGTTGATACTTTTAATACCCTATTAATATCCTCTAATGCCACATCATCCTTCCCACCTCACTCAAATGTAATGCCACATCACCCTTCCCACCTCACTCAAATGTAGATATAAAATCAGGGAAATGCAAGTTCTAATCAGTTGTGTATTTGTGAAGTCTTTGAAAATGTAATAAGTTTTACGAAACGCGCCCGTGTCGCGTCAGACTAGAAATAAAAATGAATTTTGGAGAAGTGATTTTTGATTTACCTCCAACAGTGAAGCATAATGTACGAAAGATTGAGAAAATTCGTGTTAGAATTATTAATCTTACTTTTTCGGTCATATTTAATAAAATATGTCTACAGGAAAGACTGCTACCAAAATATACTAATGTTAAAGTGCACGACCCAGCAGCAAGGAATCAAGCCTTCACGATAAAATATCGCCAGGATCTGATTCGTGATCAGATATACAAGGCAGAGAATGAAATCAAAGACAAAAAAACGCAACTACTTCATGCTACAAACGAGTGGAGAAATAGCAACATCGACCATAGTATCCGTACCCGCATTGAACAACACCTCGACATCCTCACAGACCAACATCACCTCAGCACTGAAACAAGGATTATCAAGAAACTAACAACATTATATGGAGGACCTATGGCAATTCCACGACCAAGAGATGGCTTCCTGAACCTTGCAGGAATTAACCTCACTGAGGACCAAGTCACTCTCCTAAATCTGGGCATAAACTGTCATGTTATGTCCAGACCGAGTGAAATGGCCCGGAAAGTGGAGTTGGAAATTCTGTTGGACGACATATTCGACCTCGAGACACAAAAGAAGGTCACTACCAAAGATACCTTACAAGCAGAACTTATTGCAGAAGGAGGAAAGAATCGAGGCAACTACAGAAGCACCATACTGTCCCCCGAGCTTAGAGCGGCAGCTAAAAGCCTTCGTGAGAACAAGGAGATAGTTGTCAGGAGAGGTGACAAGTCGCCAATATATGTCATTCTTAAAAAAGACGAATATCTGGCGAAAATGAACATCATACTCTCTGACCAAACTAAGTTCCAAAGGGTAACGAAGGACACTACAGCCGAATTAAAAGCAAAGGTCAACAAACTGATCGAAACTGTGAACGCCAAGAAATCCGGACTCCACCTGCCAAAGATCATTGGGGAATATAAACCTGGATATGCGTATGGAAATGTCAAGACGCACAAGCCTGGAAACCCACTTCGGCCAATCATTAGCCAGATACCCACACCCACGTACAGATTGGCAAAGCGACTCAACGGCCTGCTGACTCCTTATGTTCCTTGCGCCTTCAGCCTGAAGTCTCCAAAGGAATTTGTGGACTTACTGCGGGGCGCACGGGCCACAGGGATAAGAGCCTCGTTGGACGTAGAATCGCTGTTTACCAACGTACCTGTGGACGAGACAATCGGAATGATAGCCGACAGAGTGTATCGTGATCCAGCCTGTACTCCTCTTGACATGCCAGAAAGTATTCTGAGGAAACTACTCCAAGCTTGTACTAAAGAGGCACCCTTCTTGAGCCCGGATGGGCATATGTATAAGCAAGTAGATGGGGTCGCTATGGGTTCTCCCCTAGGTGTCCTGTTTGCAAACTTCTACATGGGTACCATCGAGCAAAAAGTCTTAGTCGACATGAACTTGAAACCGGCCATATACTGCAGGTATGTTGACGACATTTTTACACAGGTACCTGATGTCAGACATCTGCAGGAGCTGAAGGAGGCATTTGAGCAGAGTTCCGTGTTGCGTTTCACTTACGAGACGGAAAAGGATGGGAAGCTGCCTTTTCTAGATGTAACAGTCAGGGAAAAGGGCGGAGGTTTCCACACTGCAGTCTACACAAAGGAAACAAACATAGGAATGTGCCTAAATGCCAACAGCGACTGCCCTGACAGGTACAAGAGGAGTGTTGTTAACGCATACGTCGACCGTGCTCTCAGCCACAGCTCAGAATGGAAGCAAGTCGACGAAGAACTCTGTAGGGTAAGGCAGGTTCTAGTCAATAACGGCTTCTCCAATGGTTTCATCGAAGACATCATAAGAAGGAAAGTGAAAAGCCATGCAACCTCCGAAGAGACAACTAACACAACACCTATACCCCCTATTAGACTATTTTACAGGAACTTCTTTTCCACAGCTCATAAAACAGAGGAAAGGGTCCTGAAAGATATTGTTAATAGAAACGTTATCCCTACAGACAAAAATCAGAGGATACAACTGACGATTTAATATATATATATATATATATATATATATATATATATATATATATATATATATATATATATATATATATATATATATTAGTATATTTTGGTAGCAGTCTTTCCTGTAGACATATATTATTAAATATGACCGAAAAAGTAAGATTAATAATTCTAACACGAATTTTCTCAATCTTTCGCACATTACGCTTCACTGTTGGAGGTAAATCAAAAATTAATTCTCCAAAATTCATTTTTATTTCTAGTCTGACGCGACACGGGCGCGTTTCGTAAAACTTATTACATTTTCAAAGACTTTTGTTCACAAATACACAACTGAAAAGAACTTACGTATCTCTGATTTTATATCTACATTTGAGTGAGGTGGGAGGGGTGATGTGGCATTAACACAAGACAGAACAAGAGGGGATATTAATAGGGTATTAAAAGTATCAACACAAGACAGAACACAAACAATGGGTATTGAATAGAAGTGTTTGTAGAAAGCCTATTGGTCCATATTTCTTGATGCTTCTATATTGGAGCGGAGTCTTGAGGTGGGTAGAATATAGTTGTGCAATAATTGGCTGTTGATTGCTGGTGTTGACTTCTTGATGTGTAGTGCCTCGCAAACGTCAAGCAGCCTGCTATCGCTGTATCTATCGATGATTTCTGTGTTGTTTACTAGGATTTCTCTGGCGATGGTTTGGTTGTGGGAAGAGATTATATGTTCCTTAATGGAGCCCTGTTGCTTATGCATCGTTAAACGCCTAGAAAGAGATGTTGTTGTCTTGCCTATATACTGGGTTTTTTGGAGCTTACAGTCCCCAAGTGGGCATTTGAAGGCATAGACAACGTTAGTCTCTTTTAAAGCGTTCTGTTTTGTGTCTGGAGAGTTTCTCATGAGTAGCCTACTCATGAGAAACTCTCCAGACACAAAACAGAACGCTTTATAAGAGACTAACGTTGTCTATGCCTTCAAATGGCCACTTGGGGACTGTAAGCTCCAAAAAACCCAGTATATAGGCAAGACAACAACATCTCTTTCTAGGCGTTTAACGATGCATAAGCAACAGGGCTCCATTAAGGAACATATAATCTCTTCCCACAACCAAACCATCGCCAGAGAAATCCTAGTAAACAACACAGAAATCATCGATAGATACAGCGATAGCAGGCGGCTTGACGTTTGCGAGGCACTACACATCAAGAAGTCAACACCAGCAATCAACAGCCAATTATTGCACAACTATATTCTACCCACCTCAAGACTCCGCTCCAATATAGAAGCATCAAGAAATATGGACCAATAGGCTTTCTACAAACACTTCTATTCAATACCCATTGTTTGTGTTCTGTCTTGTGTTGATACTTTTAATACCCTATTAATATCCCCTCTTGTTCTGTCTTGTGTTAATGCCACATCACCCCTCCCACCTCACTCAAATGTAGATATAAAATCAGAGATACGTAAGTTCTATTCAGTTGTATATTTGTGAACAAAAGTCTTTGAAAATGTAATAAGTTTTACGAAACGCGCCCGTGTCGCGTCAGACTAGAAATAAAAATGAATTTTGGAGAATTAATTTTTGATTTACCTCCAACAGTGAAGCGTAATGTACGAAAGATTGAGAAAATTCGTGTTAGAATTATTAATCTTACTTTTTCGGTCATATTTAAAAATATATATATATATATATATATATATATATATATATATATATATATATATATATATATATATATATATATATATATATATATATATATATATATATATATATATATATATATATAACTGAAAACTCACACCCCAGAAGTGACTCGAACCCATTCTGCCAGGAGCAACGCAACTGGTATGTACAGGGACGCCTTAATCCGCTTGACCATCACGACCGGACATAAGGAAGTGATAGCCGTAGCTATTTGAACCACTTCCCCGCCAGATCTCGGATGGTAATCTTGGGCATAGCATTTTATCAAATCACCTCATTCTTTGGGGCACACGTGAGGAACACAAATGCAAACAAGCCTGAATGGTCCCCAGGACTATATACAACTGAAAACTCACACCCCAGAAGTGACTCGAACCCATACTGCCAGGAGCAACGCAACTGGTATGTACAGAGACGCCTTAATCCGCTTGACCATCACGACCAGACATAAGGAAGCGATAGTCGTAGCTATTTGAACCACTTCCCCGCCGGCACTCGGATGGTAATCTTGGGCATAGCATTTTATCAAATCACCTCATTCTTTGGGGCACACGTGAGGAACACAAATGCAAACAAGCCTGAATGGTCCCCAGGACTATATACAAGTGAGTCCTGGCATCATTCTTGCTTTTTTAAGGATATCAGGAAAAGTAAGGCACTCCAGAGATTTGTTAACTCCTTCCTAGTGTTGCCTAGCCCAGCCCAGCCTAGACAAGGCAGGCTGAGCATCCTAGCCTCAAGCAGCTTAGCCCCCACCTATGTTGGAAATTTTCAACACTAATACAACACTGTTGTATTATTATTAATTATTTCTAAATCTACTAATCATTGTAGTAATTAAAATTAACCAAACGTAGAGTTCACATGTACTAATAGTTACATCTGTACAATAAGGCTAGAATTCTTACGTCACCAGACGCCAGTATTGCGTCAGATTCCATTATAATAAACACAACTATATCCAGTGTGTCTGAGAATTGAGTTTGATTCTCTATAAAACAACGGTGTTCTGTGTGATAATTATTTACAGATAAACTGATCCCCAACTAATGCCAAATAGAGCGTTTATAGTTATAACTGTTATCTAGTAATAAATTTAACGTCACGCGTGAATGCCCTGGAGAGACTTTAATTCCTCTCCATTGCTTGTTTACCATCTTAAAACGGGCGAATAATAATATTTAACTCCTCTGAATAATAAACCCGTCCATATCCGAGCATTTCAATCACAACTGCGAGAGATGATATTATTCGTAGTTAATAATTTGTGTATCAAATGCGGGACGCGGAGCGAGGAGAGAGAGACGCCATTACCCAAGCCGCCGGGGTGGACGCCACCAAGAGCGGAAGACGAAAGTCGCCACTGTGAGGTGTGAAGAACAGTTGCAGACAACAACTTAGCTGGTGTCAGTGTCACTTTATACGCCGTGTTGAATTGTCAAGAGAATTAACTTGACATTCAGCCAGGAACCTGTTAATTTGTTCGTGTAGCACAACGTGACTGGCCAGAGGAGCGCGTCAACATCTAGGCTAAGCTCGACACCACGTGTTCGTTACTACGACGGCTGAACCTAGGACGCGAACTTCGGCAAGCCTTAACTTACACAGTGCCCTATTAGCTAAGTACCCTTATTCCTGTTTGTTGCATCATTTAGGATAGGATATAGCTGGGTAGCTCGTCACGCAGAGCGACTATAAAAAACCACAGGTATCTGTCTCCATTCTCTAATTTAATTTTCTTGAACATAGATGTTTAACAACTTAATATATTGCTACCCCCTCCCCGCTCAGCTCGTTGTCGCCGTCTGGGGGCTTAGTGGGCGGCTGCCGGAGTGTGATGCTCCTTGGGACAGTCCTCTGTCCTTTTCTAGCCTTGTGCTCCTGCTGCCGTCCTCTCCAATTCTGCTGGGCATCTTTTCCTTTTCCTTCTGTTTCGTTTTTCTCCCCCCTCTTCTCCTATCTGCTTGCCGTTTCCTGCCGACCTTTTGCTCGTTCTGGTTCTTCCCTTGGACTTCTTCTACTTTGACGCCCGGGTGCTTGAGGAGGCATACTCTTGCACCCGTAGAACTGCAGTACCCGACGTCGAGAGCGAGGGGAACCTTTTATTGTCAATCCCCACTTCGTCCCTGAACCCGATCTCGACGGACTGTCGGTTTCTTAAGGTGGCGTTTGTGGGGCGTATACTCACGACGCACCCCTAGGAGGCCCCGACAAGATCGGCGATAGCTTCTTGTTGGGTGTCCTGCCTCTAATTGTGGCTCCATGGTGGGTGTGGGGGCACATTCGTGAGTGAATTCGTAATTTCGTCAAGATGATAACCCCTGTTTCGGCTGCTTCTGGCTTACCTTTTCAGGCTCGTGGGGTGGGCGACCAAGCCCCCGAGTCGGTCCGTATTGGAAGACCGGGCTCTGTAGCCTCCGCTGCATTGGGCCCCGACCTTGCTCCTCCTTTGGCCTCTCTGACTCCTTCCCCTGGCTCCCCTCCCTCCTCTGTGGTTGAGTCGAGCCCCAAGCCCCCAGTGGTGACTACCTCGTCCCCTGGCGCGGCTCCTTCTCTAGTTGTTACTACTGCGCCTTTTAACCCCTCTCTCTCTGGGGGTTCTCACCGCCGTTCTCGTCACGGCCGCCCTCGCTCGATTCCTTCCAGTTCTGCTACCTATCAAGCCTTGTTTGGTCCCGCTTCGTGGGCCAAATATTTTGATCTCCTCCCTCTTGATTCTGCGCCTCCTGACGATTTCTCCCTTCATCGACATCTCATTGATTCCGTGGATGCCTCCATTACTTTTAACCCCACTCGTCTCGGTACGCGTGTCGTTGCTGCTCCTTCTCAGGATGCTGCTTCCCGCTTGGCTGCCTTATCCTGCCTTGGCGAGACCCCCGTTCGGGTCTCGAAGAACGTCCAGTTGAATGCCAGTGTTGGCACTATTTTGCTCCCGCCCCATGTTGCGACCGGTGTTCGGGACCTACGCGACTGCCACGACGATATTCGACATATCCTCGCTGCCCAGGGCCATTCTATTCTCCAGGTGGACACGTTTACTCGTCCCCCTCGTGGTAGTCGCCGTCAACCCCTCCGGGTTGTGAAGATTACCTTTGATGGTAGGACCCTTCCACCCTCTGTCATTCTTGCTGGTGCCAGGTGCTCTGTCCAGGAGTACATTCCTTCTCCTCGGCTCTGCAACAAGTGCTGGAGGTTTGGGCATGGTGCCCTCCGCTGCTCCGGGACTGTCTCTCTCTGTCCTTTGTGTGGTGGCGAAGGTCACTCTAAGTCGGAGTGCGCTTCTCCCCAGGCTCGTTGCCTCAACTGCGGTGAGGCCCATCCTACCTTCTCCCGTGCGTGTGTCCATTACAAGCTTGAGGCAGCCGTCCTCAACTTGAAGCACCGGGAGCGTTTATCTTTTCCTGAGGCGAGGCGCCAGGTTCGCCGGCTCCCGCCTTATGCTAATATCTCTTATGCTCGCGTGTTGCGCTCTTCCTCTCCTCGTCCTTCCCGCCTTCCTCAGACTCACAACCGTTTCCAGGCCTTGGACCCTGATGCGCCCACTGCCCCCTCCTCTGTCCCTTTGGGTTCTCTCCCGAAGGATCCTCCTCCTGGTCCTCTGTCTGGGGTTCCCCTTCCTTCTACCCGGTCTGTCGTGTCTTCTGTGTCTCCTTCCTCGTCCCCCTCCGATCCTCCTTCCCATCCTCTTCCTCCATCTATCGGCTCTCCCCGCCGCCTGTCGGTGCGGGCGGATGTCCATCGCTCTCCTAACGGCCGTCGTGTGTGCTCTCGTTCGGCTTCTCCTGTTGAGACACTGGAGTCCGTTGCCCGGTACGTAGTTGCTGGGACACCGGTCTCTTTAAGTCAGAAGCGTAAGCCTGGCTCCTCTCCTTCCTCTTCCCCGGCGGGTAAGAAGGCTTCGCTTTCTTCCTCAGCTCCTCCTTCTGGCTCTGTTGCTCCTTCCACTCCCGTTTCAGTGCTTGCGCCCCCTGTTCCTGCTATGGAGGTTTCTTTGGCCCCTGCTTCCCTTTCGGTTGCTGCTCTTGCTGGGGTGCGCTCCTCTCTTTCTACTCCCCCTCTTCCTGCTGCTGTCCTTGACTGCTCCTCTCCGTTGTCTCCTCCTCCTCCTCCTCCTCCTCCGGACCCTGCCCGCCCACCTCTGATCTGTTCTCCCGTTTCCTTCCCTCCGTCTTTGCTCAGTTTACCCATGCCCCCTAACCCTGACTTTGCTGACCCTGATCCCGACCCTGATATTCTTTAACGTGCTCTGTTGGTCTTTCGCCTTTGTTTCTTCCTTGTTCTCTGTTTTTGTCCTTTCTCTTCTCGTCGTTGTCCATTCTTCAATGGAACGTTCGAGGTTATTACGCCAATTTCCTCGAACTCCAACTTCTGGTTTCGCGGTTTTCGCCCCTTTGTGTCTGTCTCCAGGAGCCGATGCTCGGTGCTCGTCCTGGTCGTTTTCGTGGCTATTCCTTTCTCTCCCCCCCCCCAGCCATTGCTGGGGCTTCTAATTCTTCTGCTCTCTTGATTCGGGCTGATGTTCCCTTTGTTCCTTTACTTTTTCCTTCGCCTCTCCATTGTTCTGCTGCTCGTATCTTTGTGGGGAAATGGTACACAGTTTGTTCCATTTATCTCCCCCCGAGTGTCCCGCTCTCTCTTCCTGATTTGAAACACCTCCTAGACTCCTTGCCGGAGCCTGTGCTCCTGCTGGGTGACTTCAATTGTCGTCATTCTCTTTGGGGTGACGTTCTGACGAATACCCGGGGTCGCCTCCTTGAGCCGTTTCTCCTCTCTTCTTCCCTGTCTCTTCTGAATTCTGGTGGGCCCACTCATTTGGACTCTCGAACTCGCACCCTTTCTTGTCTTGATCTTTCTCTCTGCTCTTCTTCTCTTTACTTAGATTTCACATGGCAGGTTCTTGATGACCTCCATGGAAGTGATCATTTCCCCATCCTTGTTTCCTTTTTCTCTTTTCGCCCTTCCCTCTCTTTCCCTAGGTGGCAGTTTGCTAAGGCGGACTGGACCCTGTTTTCCCTCAGTGCTACTCTCTCTGACCTCTCCCTTCTGCCCCTCTCTCGCGCTCTCCTCCTTTTTCATGACACTGTCTTCGACGCTGCCCTCCGCTCTATTCCTCGCTCTTCCTCTCGGGGTCCACGGAAGTGCGTTCCCTGGTGGAATGCGGACTGTGCTCGGGCTGTCCGCTGTAAGCGTGCAGCCTGGAAGAAGCACCGCCGTAGGCAGACGACCGATTCTTTTCTTTTCTTTCGGAAAGCGAGTGCGGTGGCCCGTAGGGCCATCCGTACGGCTAAACGTGAATGTTGGGCATCTTATGTCTCGACAATTACGTCCGAAACCCCTCTGGCCCAGATCTGGAAGCGTATCCGCAAGATAGCGGGCAAGTTCGTTCCCGATGTTTCACCGGTCCTTCACCTCCATGATACTCTTGTGGCGGACCCGTTGCAGGTCGCTTCCGAACTGGGTTCCCACTTTTCTTCTGTTAGCTCTGGTCTTCATCTTCCCCAATCTTTCCTTCTTCGTAAACCTGTCCTTGAGTCTCGTCCTTTAGATTTCTGCACTCATCTTCAGCTTCCCTATAATGATCCCTTCTCTCTCTCTGAACTTCGTTCTGCCCTGGCCCTCTGCGGTTCTACGGCGGCGGGCTCCGATGGTATTCATTATGAGATGCTTCGCCATCTCCCTCCGAGCACGTCTCAGTATTTACTGAGTCTGTATAATCGGATCTGGGAGTCGTCGTCAGTCCCTGAGGACTGGCTCGATGCCGTTGTCCTCCCTGTTCGCAAACCAGGGTCTCTGGGTACTTCCCCTAAGGACTTTCGCCCTATTGCTCTCACAAGTTGTGTCTGCAAACTCTTTGAACGTATGGTTAACGTTCGTCTGATGTGGTTCCTGGAACACCATCACCACCTCTCCCCTTCTCAATTTGGTTTCCGCAAGTGCCGCAGCACGACAGATGTCCTGGTGAACTTGGAGGTCTATATACGTACTGCTTTTGCTGCGAAGACCTCCGTTGTTGCCGTCCTTTTTGACCTAGAAAAGGCTTACGACACCACTTGGCGTTATCATATCCTATCTCAACTTCATTCTTTTGGCCTTCGTGGTCATCTCCCTCTCTTTCTCCGCAGCTTCCTCTCTCGTCGTTCCTTTCGGGTGCGCCTTGGTACCGCTCTCTCTCCCCCTTTTCAGCAATACGAAGGTGTGCCCCAGGGTAGTGTTCTGAGCACTACTCTTTTTCTGGTTGCCCTCAATGGTCTTCTTTCCTCTCTTCCTTCTGGTGTCTTCTCCGCTCTCTATGTCGATGATCTTACCCTTTGTTGTCAGGGTGATGATTCGCCTCTCCTTCAACGCCGGCTTCAACTTGCGATTGATGCCGTGTCGTCTTGGGCCACAGGTCATGGCTTCAAGTTCTCTACTTCTAAGACTTGTGCCATGACTTTTACGCGGAAACGGGTTGTTCTTCGTCCCTCTTTGTCACTTTATGGTCATCCCCTTGAATACAAAGATTCCGCGAAGCTTTTGGGGTTATTCCTTGACACTCGTTTGTCTTGGTCTCCCCATATCTCTTACCTCCGTGTTGAGTGCTCTAAGTCCCTTACCCTCCTTCGGGTCTTGTCCCATACTTCTTGGGGGGCAGATAGGCGCACTCTCCTTGCTTTACATTCCTCTCTCGTCCTGTCTAAGCTCGATTATGGTTGCCCTGCTTACTCGTCTGCTTCTCCTTCTACTCTTCGCCGTCTTGATGCTTTGCACCATACTGGGTTGCGCCTCAGTTCTGGTGCCTTTCGTTCGACTCCTGTCCTTAGCTTGTATGTTGACACTGGCTTCCTGTCTCTCCAGGACCGCCGTGATCGCTACTGTCTTCGCTATCTTGCGCGGTCCTTGCAACATCCTTCCTCTCGTCTCTGTCGTGCTTTAACTTTTACCCCTCCTGCGGTTCCTGTTCCTCTTCACCACCTCCCTCTTTCTGTCCGGTTATCTCGCCTGCAGGATTCTCTTTCCATTCGTATTTCTGATGTTTCTCCTCGTGTTGTTCCTTCTTTGCCCCCGTGGAGGGTCCCTCTTCCGCGGTTTTGTACATCCTTGACTCGTATCACTAAAGCTTTTACCCCTCCTACAGTTCTAAAACGCCTTTTCCTCGAGCACTTTTCTTCTCACTCCCGCTCCGTTTCTGTCTTCACCGATGGGTCTAAGTCAGCGGACGGTGTTGGCTACTCTGTTGTTTTTCCTGATCGCACTTATATGTGTCGCTTGCCTCCGGAGACTAGCATCTTTACAGCGGAACTTTATGCTATTCTCTATGCTCTTCGTCTCCTGCTTTCTCGTTGTCAGTCTTCCTTTGTGGTTGTTGTTGACTCTCGTAGTGCCCTCATGGCTCTCGGGTGCTTTAATCCAGTTCATCCGGTAGTTGTCGAGATCCAGCATTGGCTGTTTCTCGTTCACAGTAAATTTAAGTCTGTTGAGTTTTGTTGGGTTCCCAGCCATATTGGCGTGTCTTTAAATGAGCGTGCGGATGCTGCCGCTAAGGAAGCTGTCCGCTCTTGTCCCATCTCTCGTAAAGGCATTCCGTATTCCGACTTTTACCCGGTTATCCATTCCTCAGTCCTTACCCGTTGGCAGGCTTCTTGGTTGTCTGTTACTGGTAACAAGCTACGTACTCTTAAATGTTGTGTTTCCTCGTGGCCGTCCTCCTTCCACCGTAACCGGCGGTGGGAAACAGCTCTAGCGAGGTTGCGTATTGGCCATACTCGCTTAACCCATGGTCACTTGATGGAGCGCCGCCCTGCTCCTTATTGTCCTAGTTGCATTGTCCCTCTTACGGTCGTGCATGTCCTTCTTGAATGTCCTGACTTCCAGGACGAGCGTGTGTCTTGCTTTCCGACCGCCCCTCGCGGTCACCTGTCCCTCGATAGAATTCTTGGTGACTCGGATACTTTTGATATCGTTCGCCTTATGCGTTTTTGTTCTCGTATTGGCATCCTTGGTGATATTTAGCGCCCTCTGATTATTTTGCGTATTTGATGGTGCTACATAGCCTTCCCGGTTTGGTGCCTTCTTTTGATAATTACTTACTTACTTAATATGTTGCTACTGAATATATTTGATTTGCAGTGTGTGTGAAGAATTCCCCGAGCTGTCATTTCCCGTGTTAATCATCTCCCAGTGTTCCATGATGAGTTCAGGAGATTCCGAGGATGAGTCATAACCGATGTCTTGGAAAACGTCTTCAAGCTAAGACCCTTTTCCGTATTCCTTAAATTACATTATCTGTAATACATTATTCTTGCGGATCACTGTTTTCTGGATTAACATGTGTTTAATATAAGTATTAATTTCTCATGTTCATAATCCATGTTCTTATTGGTGACAAATACAATGATTCTATAATTGGTCATAGGATTAGATTATTGCATAATGAACTGGTGCACGAACCACACTAGTTCCTGGACATATATGAAGTTCCAGTAATAACCCCCCAATGTAGGTGTTTGAGGCTTTGATTCAGTTAAATTATACAGCCCATTAATTATATAAGTGATCATATTCTCTAGTATTTTATCCATAGTTACTGGTTCATCTAGGAATTTTCTAATGATCATATTTTATTAGTTTCCGTCTTTACTATAAAAGCGGGTGGTCCTTCGTAATAGAATTTCATTACATTAATAATTAAATAAATAGAGTCAAGCCCCAAATGTCCCACAACCTACATGTAGCATCCCAGTCCATCTTAAGTGATCATTACCTTAATGGCTGTGTTTTCTCTTCAGCCCTGAATGTAATGTGGTGGAACATAAGCAGATACATATTAGGTCTTAGAGAATCTGTACTTCATACATTTCTTAATAATGTCTCACAAATATTTAAATAATTAAAAAAAATTGTATAATAACTTCATATTATTCTTGCAATTTATTTTTGCATTTTTTTTATACAAAATTTACATTTTAAAAGATTACCTCTATTTTTAGATTGATGACTTGAAGACTACAGTGCCATCCACAGCAAATCATGGTCTTAAAATATCTCATAGCAATGACGAGACCAATTTTCACAGAGATCAAATTTTTGCTAAGCAGTAGTCACAGGTAAATATATATTATATATATAATATTATATATATAAAATTAACTACTTCATTGCTCAAAGCACCTTTAGACATTCTGAGAGTTGTGCTATTTTATTAATTAATTAATTAGGCTATATTTTATTGTTTTGTAATGTTTTCATTACTTTTTTTGTTTTGAAATATAAATTGAGTTTTGAAACATTTTGACATTAACTATACCTGAATATTTATAAACAAAAAAATACCAGAACTATGTCCTTGACAATTGCACTAAGAAGTCTATGCCAAAATCAGGTGCTCAGTGCAATAGTTAAAAACTTAAAAGTTGTACCACCTCTGGTGCAAGATTAGGGACCCATAGCCTCAGAGAAGAAAATAGAGAGTACTCAGAGAAGGCCTTGAATAATAGGCAGGCTGTTTGTGTGTGTTTCGACGGTAAGCTTGCTGACACCATATGTAATTACCTAAGTGTAGTTACAGGATTAGAGCTACGCTCGTGGTCTCCCGTCTACCCAGCACTCTTTGTCACATAATGCTTTGAAACTACTGACGGTCTTGGCCGCCACCACCTTCTCACTTAACTTGTTCCAACCGTGTACCACTCTGTATGCGAAAGGAAATTTTTGTATATTTCTTTGGCATCTTTGTTTAGTTAGTTTAAATCTATGACCTTTTGTTCTTTTAGTTCCAGGTCTCGGGAAATCTTCCCTATCGATTTTATCAATTCCTGTTACTATTTTGTACATAGTGATTTTATCACCTCTTTTTGTTGTCTTCTAGTTTTGGCATATTTAATGCCTCTGACCTCTCCACATAGCTCTTGCCCTTTAGTTCTGGGAGCCACTTAGTAGCATGTCTTTGCACCTTTTCCAGTTTGTTGATGTGCTTCTTAAGATATGGGTACCACACAACCGCTGCATATTCTAGCCTTGGCCGAACAAAACTCGTGAACAATTTCTTTAGTATTTCGCCATCCATGTATTTAAACGAAATTCTGAAGTTAGAAAGCGTAGCATAGGCTCCTCACACAACGTTCTTTATGTGGGCCTCAAGTGATAGTTTTCTATCTAGAATCAACCCTAGACCTCTTTCTTTTATCAGAATTATATAAAGATTTCTCACATAATTTGTAGGTTGTGTGGGATCTATGTTCTATTCCACATTCCATAACATGGCATTTATTCACATTAAATTTCATTTGCCAAGTGGTGCTCCATATACTTATTTTGTCCAGGTCTTCTTGAAGGGCATGACAATCATCTAAATTTCTTATCCATCCCATTATCTTAGCATCATCAGCAAACATGTTTATATAATTCTGTATTCCAACTGGTAGATCATTTATGTAGACAATGAACATTTCTGGTGCATGTACTGTGGTACTCCACTTGTGACACTTCTCCAGTCCGATTGCCTCTGATTACTGCCCTCATTTTTCTATCAGTCAGAAAATTTTTCATCCATGTTAGAAGCTTACCTGTCACCCATCCAAAATTTTCTAGTTTCCAGAACAACCTCTTATGTGGAACTCAGTCGAAAGCCTTTTTTATGTCTAGATAGATGCAGTCAACCCAACTACCTTTTTCCTTTAAAATCTCTGTGGCTCAATCATAGAAACTGAGTAAATTCGATACACAGGATCTTCCAGATCGAAAACAATACTGTCTGTGTGATATATAATTTCTCTCCAGGTGTTCTACCCATTTAGTTTTTATTATTTTTTTTTCAATCTTTTCACTGTTACACTTGTCAATGATTCAGGTCTATAACTGAGAGAGGTGGGGTCTTCCCTGTTGCCACTTTTGTAGATTGGAACTATGTTAGCCTTTTTCCACATGTTTGCTATGACTCCTGTACACAGGGATGCCTGAAAGATCAGGTGAAGTGGAAGGCTGAGCTCAGATGCCCATTCTCTCAGAACCCATGGTGAAACTCCATCTGGACCAACTGCTTTGTTCTTACTTAGCTCCTTTAGCATATTTTCCACTTCATCTCTAGACACCTCTATACGCTCTATGATGTTCTCTGAAATTCTTATTGTGTCTGGTTCTCTTAAGATTTCATTTTGTATAAACACACTTTGGAACTTTTGGTTTA
The DNA here is from genome assembly GCF_040958095.1 of Procambarus clarkii. Lineage (NCBI taxonomy): Eukaryota > Metazoa > Arthropoda > Malacostraca > Decapoda > Cambaridae > Procambarus > Procambarus clarkii. The sequence continues at coordinate 8,459,909 of NC_091219.1, forward strand.
ATGTTTCACACATTGCATTATCATTTTCTGTGAATCTGTTTCCTATTTTCAACCTCTGGATATTATCCTTTACCTGCAATTTGTTGTTTATGAATTTGTAGAATAGGCCCAGTTCCGTTTTACATTTATCCATTATCCTTTTTTAAAAAATTCTTTCTGCCTCTTCCCTTACTGCTGTATAGTTGTTTCTCGCATCTTTGTATCGCTGGTATGATTGGGGGTTTGGCTTCTTTCTATATTGATACCTGCTTGATGGGGTTCTGCTCTTCTACTCCCCAAGCCCGGCCCGAGGCCAGGCTCGACTTGTGAGAGTTTGGTCCACCAGGCTGTTGCTTGGAGCGGCCCGCAGGGCCACATACCCACCACATCCCGGCTGATCCGGAACTTCTCTTAGAAAACAGTCCAGTTTTCTCCTGAAGATGTCCACGGTTGTTCCGGCAATATTTCTTATAGTCGCTGGGAGGACGTTGAACAACCGCGGACCTCTGATGTTTATACAGTGCTCTCTGATTTTGCCTGTGGCACCTCTGCTCTTCACTGGTTCAATCTTGCATTTTATTCCATATCGTTCACTCCAGTACGTTGTTATTTTACTGTGTAGAATTGGGACCTGGCCCTCCAGTATCTTCCATGTGTATATTATTTGGTATCTCTCTCGTCTCCTTTCTAGAGAGTACATTTGGAGAGCTTTGAGACGATCCCAATAATTTAGGTGTTTTATCTCGTCTATGCGTGCCGTATATGTTCTCTGTATTCCCTCTATTTCAGCAATCTCTCCTGCTCTGAAGGGGGAAGTGAATACTGAGCAGTACTCGAGACGGGACAACATAAGTGACTTGAAGAGTACAACCATTGTGATGGGATCCCTGGATTTGAAAGTTCTCATAATCCATCCGATCATTTTTCTGGCCGACGCAATATTTGCTTGGTTATGCTCCCTAAACATTAGATCGTCGGACATCATTATTCCCAAATCCTTGACATGCTGTTTTTCTACTATGGGAAGATTCGATTGTGTTTTGTACCCTGTATTATGTTTCAGATCCTCATTTTTGCCATACCTGAAATTTATCACTGTTAAACATCATGTTATTTTCTGCTGCCCAATCGAAAACTTTGTTGACATCTGCTTGTAGTTTTTCAATGTCTTTCATTCCATTTTTGTGTCTTTTGGTCTGTGGCCCTCTCTCAATTTCTGTTGAACCAATCCTGTTTTCTGGCCCTGCATCTCTGTTTTGGTATGAATGTTTGTGTACCTTCATTGTATATTTTGCAAAATTTGGCACACATTTAATTTACTTCCCTGTCTATCAACAAGTCTGCCTAATTACTTATTAAAAAAATTTTGAAGTTCCCCATAGTGACCTCTCTCTCTTGAAATCAAGTTTATCAACTGTTTCAATGTTCCCATTTTCTGTGTGTGTGTGTTTGGAGGCTAAGCTTGCTGATACCATGTGTGTGAGTGTGTTTGGAGGCTAAGCTTGCTGATACCATGTGTGTGTGTGTTTGGAGGCTAAGCTTGCTGATACCATGTGTGTGTGTGTTTGGAGGCTAAGCTTGCTGATACCATGTGTGCGTGTGTTTGGAGGCTAAGCTTGCTGATACCATGTGTGTGAGTGTGTTTGGAGGCTAAGCTTGCTGATACCATGTGTGCGTGTGTTTGGAGGCTAAGCTTGCTGATACCATGTGTGTGTGTGTGTTTGGAGGCTAAGCTTGCTGATACCATGTGTGTGTGTGTGTTTGGAGGCTAAGCTTGCTGATACCATGTGTGTGTGTGTGTTTGGAGGCTAAGCTTGCTGATACCGTGTGTGTGCTTGGAGGCTAAGCTTGCTGATACCATTTGTGTGTGTGTGTGTTTAGAGGCTAAGCTTGCTGATACCATTTGTGTGTGTGTGTGTTTAGAGGCTAAGCTTGCTGATACCGTTTGTGTGTGTGTTTAGAGGCTAAGCTTGCTGATACCATGTGTGTGTGTGTTTGGAGGCTAAGCTTGCTGATACCATTTGTGTGTGTGTGTTTAGAGGCTAAGCTTGCTGATACCATGTGTGTGTGTGTGTGTTTAGAGGCTAAGCTTGCTGATACCATGTGTGTGTGTGTGTGTGTTTAGAGGCTAAGCTTGCTGATACCATGTACTCACCTAGTTGTGCTTGCGGGGGTTGAGCTCTGGCTCTTTGGTCCCGCCTCTCAACCGTCAATCAACAGGTGTACAGGTTCCTGACCCTATTGGGCTCTATCATATCTACACTTGAAACTGTGTATGGAGTCAGCCTCCACCACATTGCTTCCTAATGCATTCCATTTGTCAACCACTCTGACACTAAAAAAGTTCTTTCTAATATCTCTGTGGCTCATTTGGGCACTCCGTTTCCACCTGTGTCCCCTAGTGCGTGTGCCCCTTGTGTTAAATAGCCTATCTTTATCAACCCTGTCGATTCCCTTGAGAATCTTGAATGTGGTGATCATGTCCCCCCTAACTCTTCTGTCTTCCAACGAAGTGAGGTTCAATTCCCGTAGTCTCTCCTCGTAGCTCATACCTCTCAGCTCGGGTACTAGTCTGGTGGCAAACCTTTGAACCTTTTCCAGTTTACTCTTATGCTTGACTAGATATGGACTCCATGCTGGAGCCGCATACTCCAGGATTGGTCTGACATATGTGGTATATAATGTTCTGAAAGATTCCTTACACAAGTTTCTAAAGGCGGTTCTTATGTTAGCAAACCTGGCACATGCTGCTGATGTTATCCTCTTGATATGAGCTTCAGGGGACAGGTCTGGCGTGATATCAACCCCCAGGTCTTTCTCTCTCTCGGACTCTTGAAGTATTTCATCTCCCAAGTGATACCTTGTATCTGGTCTCCTGCTTCCTACTCCTATCTTCATTACATTACATTTGCTTGGGTTAAACTCTAACATCCATTTGTTCGACCATTCCTGCAGCTTGTCCAGGTCTTCTTGAAGCCTCAAGCTGTCCTCCTCTGTCTTAATCCTTCTCATAATTTTGGCGTCGTCAGCAAACATTGAGAGGAATGAGTCTATACCCTCTGGGAGATCATTTACGTATATCAGAAACAGGATAGGTCCAAGCACAGAGGCCTGTGGGTCTCCACTGGTGACTTCCCGCCATTCTGAGGTCTCACCCCTCACTGTAACTCTCTGCTTCCTATTGCTTAGGTACTCCCTTATCCACTGGAGCGCCCTACTAGTTACTCCTGCCTGTTTCTCCAGCTTATGCATCAACCTTTTATAGGGTACTGTGTCAAAGGCTTTCCGACAGTCCAAAAAAATGCAGTCCGCCCATCCTTCTCTTTCTTGCTTAATCTTTGTCACCTGATCATAGAATTCTATCAAGCCTGTAAGGCAAGATTTACCCTCCCTGAACCCATGTTGATGGGTTGTCACGAAGTCTCTTCTCTCCAGATGTGTTACTAGGTTTTTTCTCACAATCTTCTCCATCACCTTGCATGGTATACAAGTTAAGGACACAGGCCTGTAGTTCAGCGTGTGCGTGTGTGTGTGTTTAGAGGCTACGCTTGCTGATACCATGTGTGTATTTGGAGGCTAAGCTTGCTGATACCATGTGTGTGTGTGTTTGGAGGCTAAGCTTGCTGATACCATGTGTGTGTGTGTGTGTGTGTGTGTGTTTGGAGGCTAAGCTTGCTGATATCGTGTGTGTGTGTGTGTGTGTGTGTGTGTGTGTGTGTGTGTGTGTGTGTGTGTGTGTGTGTGTGTGTGTGTGTGTGTGTGTGTGTGTGTGTGTTTGGAGGCTAAGCTTGCTGATACCGTTTGTGTGTGTGTGTGTGTGTGTTTAAAGGCTAAGCTTGCTGATACCATGTTTGTATTTGGAGGCTAAGCTTGCTGATACCATGTGTGTGTGTGTGTTTGGAGGCTAAGCTTGCTGGTACCATGTGTGTGTGTGTGTTTGGAGGCTAAGCTTGCTGATACCATGTGTGTGTGTGTTTGGAGGCTACGCTTGCTGATACCATGTGTGTGTGTGTGTTTGGAGGCTAAGTTTGCTGACACCGTATGTGTACTCACCTATTTTTACTCACCTGTTTAAATAATAATAGGGGTGTGTACCACCTCTGGTGCAATTGTAGGGACCCACAGCCTTGAAGAAAATAAAGAGTATTCAGAGAAGACCTTGTGGATTCTCACTGAACACTAATCTTTTCTTCTCCTACCACCCCTCTTATTTTGTTTTATGCTGTATTCTTTTATATATCATATAAATACATAGCCAAATGGCAATATTTATTATGTCTATACAAAAAGAAGACATCCACTTTATTTTTTTTCTCTCCTTTGTTTCTATGTGGATTTTGTTGTGACTAATGATTCTCCTCCTTTCCCATCAACAGGTCTTCCTCACTGGGCTTGCTCGGCTTTTGTGTTACTGTGAGGGTGCCATCATCGTTTACCCTTCAAGACTGACTCATGCTGGCATTGCATTTGTGGACTTCCCTTCACAGTAAACAGTCCTTCTCCATATGGTGATTGTCCAGGGCAAGCAGGGTGTGACTGCCATCTTGGAGAAGCAGGGTCTTTTAATATGAAGAATCTTCCGTCTTCTCTACTTACGCCAGCTTGTGCCAGCCTTGCATTCTTGTTACTTCATGGCCCTTGGGCCTTTTTTATTTATTTTACATAATAAATTTTTTTATTAATACCCGTGTTTCACAAGAGATCCTTAACATTTTAAGCACCAATTGTATTGACTAATATACGTCTTGTAACCTTTAAGACATAAATAGACAAGACAGATAAATGAGTGAATAATACTGAGTGACTAGGTTAGGGCGAGGAACATAGTACAGTGTCTGACTTTGGAAGAATGCCTACTGTTTTAGAAACCTTATTGCTATGATCAAAATCGTATGGGTTAAAAAGCATTTGTTGTCACTCCTACACTGTGGCTTGTTGAGCTTAAAACCTTTGCTCCTTGTTCGTGTTACATCTGACCTTTTGAAGAAATTGTATGAATCAATATCCTCCAAATTGTTCAGTATTTTAAAGGTTTCGCTCTATTACTCTCTCATTTGCATATATCTAAGCATATAGATTAGATATAGATTTAGATTAGATTTTTTATTCAGGTAAAGGTACATACATTGCAGATGAGTTACAAAGGGAAAGACAATGACTAGAGTTCACTAGCTCTATTGGAAGAGAAACGTCTGCAAGACAAGTGTGGGCAAAAATTAAGGTAGCTAAGGGGAGCAGAGCCCGGCCTGCGGCTCACAACGACCCCCAACGGCTTCATTTTGTATCTTCTCCAACTTGCCCATCCTACCTTTACCAAAACAAGAAATGACAGGTGCAGCATAATCAATAAGAAATCTTACAGTACTCAAACACATCATTCGTAGCACTTGGACTCCCACTCCTTTCCACAGCATGCCAAGGCCTTCAGAGGTTGTAATCTCTTCCGACATTGACTCAACAGTCTGTTCATCTCAGTTTCCAAACTCTCATGGGTATATCCAACATTTATGCCTAAATATTTATATATATTAACTCTCCATATTTTTACCGTTTATTTCCAATGTAATGGGCCTCCGACTTCTACATTCAAACTTTAGTTTTGTCTTCATTAACCACTAGTCCCATGTGGTGACACTGGTTTCCGAAATTGTCCAACACTGTTTGAACCTTTGAAATATCTTTGCCCTGAAACAAAATATCATCGGCATATGATTGGAGTTACCCAATTTGAGTATTTCTCAGATGCTATCTTATTCATTAGTACATTAAACAGGGTGAGACTCAACACTCCTCCCTGAGGTGTGCAGAGTTCTTGACCTTGATCCTTGAACCATACAACCTTGATACCACACCTGAGCCTTCCTTTCCTGAAGATAATCCCCTATCCAGCGCAATAATCTCCCTTCAACACCAAGACCAGCTAATTCATATAAAATAACCTCTTTGATGGCTTTATCAAAAGCTCCTTATAAATCAATAAAAATTCTATAATAATCATTACCATTAGCTAGACATTTAATAATACAGTCAGAGGTACTTTTTCCTCTGAGGAACCCGAAAAATTATTAGACAGCTGATCACCTATTATATACAAAAGTTTATTTAAAATGATCCTCTCCATCATTTTACAAAAACACGAGGTTAAAGACACAGGTCTGTACTCTCCATTGGCTTTAGGGATAAGGATGATCCTAGTTCTTTTTCATTTACTGGGAATTCTGCCCTCTTTATAACTAATATTAAAGAGGTCTAACAGCGGGCTTTTCGTCATAATGGCAAGTTCATTAAGTATTTCATAAGTTACTCCATCCTCCCCAGGGGGCGGTAGATTTCCCAACTTTAATCGCCGTTATTAGTTCTTCTCTGGTAATACCTGTGCAAGTGACATCACCACTGTTACCTGCTGTAAGTATAAAATCCTTTCTTAGATCTTTCCAAGAATTAAACGACTCTCTCGTTACAGCGGGTAATTAAATGAACTAAGTTTGGCAGCTTCCGCCCATTTATTTACGAGACCTTTTGCAATTCCTTACTGGTCAGGATGTGCAACAAAATTATGCTTTTTACCCCTTATTTCATTTATGTCTTGCCAGATTTCCTTCAAGTTTGTTACTCCTAACTTTCTCTGCAAACTCCTGCCAATACTTACTCCAAATTTCCTTTCTCTTCTCCGCACACTTTTATGGGGAGATGCTTTTCTATACCAGATGTTTTCCGGTTCAATGTTGCATTAAATACATCTACCTCCTTAATTAAATCTTAATAAAATGCTTCTGCCGAAACTGGCTTATAAGTATCATACCAAGACTTAATATGACCAACAAGACCCTTTAATTCTCCCTTATTAAACTTTAAGCTTTTCCTCTGAAGGCAGGCATGCTTTTTATCTAGTTTAAGCTGTATTTGTAATGCAAAATCTCTTAGCATTTCATCCACAGTAAGACAATTCTCCTCTATGCCCTCAGCATTTATCAAACAAGCATAATCTAATCTCCCTCCCCTCAGATGAGTAGGAGAGGGCTCGCCCAGCAGTTGAACATCTTCATGTTCAACATGTTCATCTTCATGTTCAGATTGTTACCATCCCTATCCCCAGTTTCCTGGAGTGCTGCTATGTTAATATTCTCTCTAAGAGTATAATAGTGTACATCCACCGCTCTAGTTTTTAATCCATTAACGTTCCAAGATAATATTATCAATCTACTTTCATCCATGAACTCCGTAATATTTTTTCTTTCTCCTCACTTGCACAACTACTACTAACATCGAAGGTAATAGTATTCATATCTATTTTCTTTGTTATTTCTGTATACCTTTTTACTTTAACGAAGGTACCCCCAGGTGTAGGGAGGAATGATCTTTTCCAGGTATATTTTGAAAATCAGCATCGTTTTGCCACGTACCGCTTCGGTGGGTAGGCGGTTCCATGAGTAAATAACTCTGTGGGTGAAAAAGTATCTCCTGTAACTGGTAACTGGCTATTCAGACGTAGGACTTCGGGTAGATGTAGTTTACATGGACCTGAACAACGGTCGTAGTCTGCTGTCTGCTCTGTGTCGAGGCTGTAGCGTCTTGGGTCGATTAGAACTGTACACGCCGATTGCTACATTCTTGACTGGAGATTGTACTGTGTGCTATTCGATTGATTGATGAAGATTAAGCCACCCAAGAGGTGACACGGGCATGAATACCCCGTAAGTGGTGGCCCTTTTGAGCCATTACCAATATCAAGAGCTGATACTGGAGATCTGTGGAGGTGCGACTGCACCCTGCGTGACGGGAGATGTCTCCCGTGTGGTGTGTGCTATTCTGATTTATTTATAAAGATTAAGCCACCCAAGAGGTGGCACGGGCATGAATAGCCCGTAATGTGCTATTCTCAAGTCGCTTGCTTATGTACGGTGACGACACCTCACAGTAAGATATAGAAGGGTGGAAAACCGTTACCTGTAAATAGGGATAGGATTAATGCTTGTGTAATTAGTTATGCCATTATGATGATGAGATAATGGAGTATAAGGATTACTCGATCACTACATCACCTTCAACTATTACTAGGGGAACTATTCCATGGTCCAGCGATTTTCTGAAAAGGAGTTTCACTGGCAAGCATAGTGAATTAAGAGCATAAGAATAAAGGTAATTGCAGAAGGCCTATTGGCCCATACGAGGCAGCTCCTATTTATAACCACCCAAGCCCACTCATATACATGTCCAACCCATGCTTGAAACAATCGAGGGACCCCACCTCCACCACGTTACGCGGTAATTGGTTCCACAAATCAACAACCCTGTTGTCAAACCAGTATTTACCCAAGTCTTTCCTAAATCTAAACTTATCCAATTTATACCCATTGTTTTGTGTTCTGTCATGTGTTGATACTTTTAATACCCTACTAATATCCCCTTTGTTATGTCCATTCATCCACTTGTAAACCTCTATCATATCACCCCTAACTCTTCGCTTTTCCAGTGAATGCAATTTAAGCTTTGTTAATCTTTCTTCATATAAAAGATTTCTATTTTGGGGAATTAACTTAGCCACCCTACTCTAGACACGTTCAAGTGAATTTATATTCATTCTATAATATGGCGACCAAAACTGAACTGCATAATGTAAATGGGGCCTAACCAGAGCAAGATATAGCTGAAGAACCACACCAGGTGTCTTGTTACTAACACTTCGATTAATAAATCCCAGTGTCCTATTTGCCTTATTACGAGCATTCATGCATTGATCCTTTTGTTTTAAATTCTTACTAATCATAACTCCCAGATCCCTTTCACAATCCGACTTCGCAATCTCAACACCATCTAGCTCGTATCTTGTAACTATCATCATTACCTAGTCTCAAAACTTTACATTTATCAGCATTAAACTGCATCTGTCAATCTTTTGACCATTTCAAAACCCTATTTAGATCAACTTGAAGTGATAGTGAGTCTTCTTCCGTGTTAATTTCCCTACCTATTTTTGTATCATCTGCAAATTTGCAAATGTTGCTACTCAACATAAGAACACAAGAACACAAGAACAAAGGCAACTGCAGAAGGCCCACCGGCCCATACGAGGCAGCTCCTACCTACAACCACCCAATTAATTTGCCAGTTCCTTTACGACTTGGGACTTAAATCCATTTACACTTTGGGCTTCTGAGTCTTTAAGTTTGTCAATGCTCTTCCTGATTGTGTTGCTTGTAATTGGTATTTCTCTTAATTCATTCTCCTTACCTCCGACAAACATTTGTGTTGGTGATGGGATGTCATTCAAGCTTTCTAGTGAGAACACTGATGTTAGGTATTCATTGAGAGTGTTTGCCGCCCTTTTATGATACAACTTAAAATTGTTAGTCTCATCTTTTATGGGTCCTACGGAGTCAGTTCTTTGTTTGGGTTTTACTTCGTATATACTTGCCCGAAACGCTATTCGTATTAGTGGCTTTAGGTATTGTATTTTAAATTTTAAAATTTTGCGCCGAGGTGCGAGTTCATTGGGAGTACTTAGCTGTATCATTAGCAAGGTAATTAACTATAGTTTGCTGTCCTCCGTCCTTTAACAAATCCATTGACTCCTCCCCTAACCTGCCTATTTTGTGCAATAGTCGGTTTAGGATGATCCTTTCAAGCATCTTCCAAGTGCATTACATGAGACTGATAGGTCTATAATTGCCAGGGTCATTGGGTTTCGGTATTGGGACCATTATTGCATGTTTCCATTGTGTGGGCAGCACTCCACATAGGAATGACTTGTTAAACAGGTGGAGTAGTGGATTGCCAGACACTTCACACAGTGCATTGAGTATGTCGTAGGTGACGCCATCTTCACCAGGTGCTGTACTTTTACCCTTTTCATAGCCCCCTTTACTTCCTTGGCTGTAATTGGTTCCCCATACTCGTCATCACTAGATTGTGCTCTTGTTATCCTAATCCTTCTGTCATTATGTCGGAGGAGCTGTTCCCTGCTTACTTCTGCAGGGAGGGAGGAGGATGATGCTGCATCACTCCACTTGTGAATTAGTTCTTCAGCCTTACCCTGGGGGTCGTTGTGAGCCGCTGCTACCTTAATTTTTGCCCACACTTGTCTTGCAGACGTTTCTCTTCCAATAGAGCTAATGAACTCTAGTCATTGTCTTTCCCTTTGTAACTCATCTGCAATGTATGTACCTTTACCTGACTAAAAAATCTAATCTAAATCTATCTCTAATCTATATGCTTAGATATATGCAAATGAGAGAGTAATAGAGCGAAACCTTTAAAATACTGAACAATTTGGAGGATATTGATTCATACAATTTCTTCAAAAGGTCAGATGTAACACGAACAAGGAGCAAAGGTTTCAAGCTCAACAAGCCACAGTGTAGGAGTGACAACAAATGCTTTTTAACCCATACGATTATGATCATGGCAATAAGGTTTCTAAAACAGTAGGCATTCTTCCAAAGCCAGACACTGTACTATGTTCCTCGCCCTAACCTAGTCACTCAGTATTATTCACTCATTTATCTATGTCTTGTCTATTTATGTCTTAAAGGTTACAAGACGTACATTAGTCAATACAATTGGTGCTTAAAATGTTAAGGATCTCTTGTGAAACACGGGTATTAATAAAAAAATTTATTATGTAAAATAAATAAAAAAGGCCCAAGGGCCATGAAGTAACAAGAATGCAAGGCCGGCAAAAGCTGGCGTAAGTAGAGAAGACGGAAGATTCTTCATATTAAAAGACCCTGCTTCTCCAAGATGGCAGTCACACCCTGCTTGCCCTGGACAATCACCATATGGAGAAGGACTGTTTACTGTGAAGGGAAGTCCACAAATGCAATGCCAGCATGAGTCAGTCTTGAAGGGTAAACGATGATGGCACCCTCACAGTAACACAAAAGCCGAGCAAGCCCAGTGAGGAAGACCTGTTGATGGGAAGGAGGAGAATCATTAGTCACAACAAAATCCACATAGAAACAAAGGAGAGAAAAAAAATAAAGTGGATGTCTTCTTTTTGTATAGACATAATAAATATTGCCATTTGGCTATGTATTTATATGATATATAATAGAATACAGCATAAAACAAAATAAGAGGGGTGATAGGAGAAGAAAAGATTAGTGTTCAGTGAGAATCCACAAGGTCTTCTCTGAATACTCTATTTTCTTCAAGGCTGTGGGTCCCTACAATTGCACCAGAGGTGGTACACACACCTATTATTATTTAAACAGGTGAGTACACACACGTGTTAGCAAACTTAGCCTCCAAACACACACACACACATGGTATCAGCAAACTTAGCCTCCAAACACACACACACACATGGTATCAGCAAGCTTAGCCTCCAAACACACACACACACATGGTATCAGCAAGCTTAGCCTCCAAATACACACATGGTATCAGCAAGCTTAGCCTCTAAACACACACACACACACACACAAACGGTATCAGCAAGCTTAGCCTCAAAACACACACACACACATGGTATCAGCAAGCTTAGCCTCCAAACACACACATGGTATCAGCAAGCTTAGCCTCCAAACACACACACACATACATGGTATCAGCAAGCTTAGCCTCCAAACACAGACACACACGGTATCAGCAAGCTTAGCCTCCAAACACACACACACACATGGTATCAGCAAGCTTAGCCTCCAAACACACACACACACACACACATGGTATCAGCAAGCTTAGCCTCCAAACACACACACACATGGTATCAGCAAGCTTAGCCTCCAAACACACACACACAGAAAATGGGGACATTGAAACAGTTGATAAACTTGATTTCAAGAGAGAGAGGTCACTATGGGGAACTTCAATTTTTTTTTAATAAGTAATTAGGCAGACTTGTTGCTAGACAGGGAAGTAAATTAAATGTATGCCAAATTTTGCAAAATATACAATGAAGGCACACAAACATTCATACCAAAACAGAGATGCAGGGCCAGAAAACAGGATTGGTTCAACAGAAATTGAGAGAGGGCCACAGACCAAAAGACACAAAAATGGAATGAAAGACATTGAAAAACTACAAGCAGATGTCAACAAAGTTTTCGATTGGGCAGCAGAAAATAACATGATGTTTAACAGTGATAAATTTCAGGTATGGCAAAAATGAGGATCTGAAACATAATACAGGGTACAAAACACAATCGAATCTTCCCATAGTAGAAAAACAGCATGTCATGGATTTGGGAATAATGATGTCCGACGATCTAATGTTTAGGGAGCATAACCAAGCAAATATTGCGTCGGCCAGAAAAATGATCGGATGGATTATGAGAACTTTCAAATCCAGGGATCCCATCACAATGGTTGTACTCTTCAAGTCACTTATGTTGTCCCGTCTCGAGTACTGCTCAGTATTCACTTCCCCCTTCAGAGCAGGAGAGATTGCTGAAATAGAGGGAATACAGAGAACATATACGGCACGCATAGACGAGATAAAACACCTAAATTATTGGGATCGTCTCAAAGCTCTCCAAATGTACTCTCTAGAAAGGAGACGAGAGAGATACCAAATAATATACACATGGAAGATACTGGAGGGCCAGGTCCCAAATCTACACAGTAAAATAACAACGTACTGGAGTGAACGATATGGAAAAAAATGCAAGATTGAACCAGTGAAGAGCAGAGGTGCCATAGGTACAATCAGAGAGCACTGTATAAACATCAGAGGTCCGCGGTTGTTCAACGTCCTCCCAGCGATTATAAGAAATATTGCCGGAACAACCGTGGACATCTTCAGGAGAAAACTGGACTGTTTTCTAAGAGAAGTTCCGGATCAGCCGGGCTGTGGTGGGTATGTGGCCCTGCGGGCCGCTCCAAGCAACAGCCTGGTGGACCAAACTCTCACAAGTCGAGCCTGGCCTCGGGCCGGGCTTGGGGAGTAGAAGAGCAGAACCCCATCAAGCAGGTATCAACATAGAAAGAAGCCAAACCCCCAATCATACCAGCGATACAAAGATGCGAGAAACAACTATACAGCAGTAAGGGGAGAGGCAGAAAGAAATTTTTAAAAAGGGATAATGGATAAATGTAAAACAGAACTGGGCCTATTCTACAAATTCATAAACAACAAATTGCAGGTAAAGGATAATATCCAGAGGTTGAAAATAGGAAACAGATTCACAGAAAATGATAATGAAATGTGTGAAACATTAAACCAAAAGTTCCAAAGTGTGTTTATACAAAATGAAATCTTAAGAGAACCAGACACAATAAGAATTTCTGAGAACATCATAGAGCGTATAGAGGTGTCTAGAGATGAAGTGGAAAATATGCTAAAGGAGCTAAGTAAGAACAAAGCAGTTGGTCCAGATGGAGTTTCACCATTGGTTCTGAGAGAATGTGCATCTGAGCTCAGCCTTTCACTTCACCTGATCTTTCAGGCATCCCTGTGTACAGGAGTCATAGCAAACATGTGGAAAAAGGCTAACATAGTTCCAATCTACAAAAGTGGCAACAGGGAAGACCCCACCCCTCTCAGTTATAGACCTGAATCATTGACAAGTGTAACAGTGAAAAGATTGAAAAAAAAATAATAAAAACTAAATGGGTAGAACACCTGGAGAGAAATTATATAATATCACACAGACAGTATTGTTTTCGATCTGGAAGATCCTGTGTATCGAATTTACTCAGTTTCTATGATTGAGCCACAGAGATTTTAAAGGAAAAAGGTAGTTGGGTCGACTGCATCTATCTAGACATAAAAAAGGCTTTCGACAGCGTTCCACATAATAGGTTGTTCTGGAAACTAGAAAATTTTGGATGGGTGACAGGTAAGCTTCTAACATGGATGAAAAATTTTCTGACTGATAGAAAAATGAGGGCAGTAATCAGAGGCAATCGGACTGGAGAAGTGTCACAAGTGGAGTACCACAGTACATGCACCAGAAATGTTCATTGTCTACATAAATGATCTACCAGTAGGAATACAGAATTATATAAACATGTTTGCTGATGATGCTAAGATAATGGGATGGATAAGAAATTTAGATGATTGTCATGCCCTTCAAGAAAACCTGGACAAAATAAATATATGGAGCACCACTTGGCAAATGAAATTTAATGTGAATAAATGCCATGTTATGGAATGTGGAATAGAACATAGATCCCACACAACCTACAAATTATGTGAGAAATCTTTATATAATTCTGATAAAAGAAAGAGGTCTAGGGTTGATTCTAGATAGAAAACTATCACTTGAGGCCCACATAAAGAACGTTGTGTGAGGAGCCTATGCCACGCTTTCTAACTTCAGAATTTCGTTTAAATACATGGATGGCGAAATACTAAAGAAATTGTTCACGAGTTTTGTTCGGCCAAGGCTAGAATATGCAGCGGTTGTGTGGTGGCCATATCTTAAGAAGCACATCAACAAACTGGAAAAGGTGCAAAGACATGCTACTAAGTGGCTCCCAGAACTAAAGGGCAAGAGCTATGTGGAGAGGTCAGAGACATTATATATGCCAAAACTAGAAGACAACAAAAAGAGGTGATAAAATCACTATGTACAAAATAGTAACAGGAATTGATAAAATCGATAGGGAAGATTTCCCGAGACCTGGAACTTCAAGAACAAAAGGTCATAGATTTAAACTAACTAAACAAAGATGCCAAACAAATATAAAAAAATTTCCTTTCGCATACAGAGTGGTACACGGTTGGAACAAGTTAAGTGAGAAGGTGGTGGCGGCCAAGACCGTCAGTAGTTTCAAAGCATTATGTGACAAAGAGTGCTGGGTAGACGGGACACCACGAGCGTAGCTCTAATCCTGTAACTACACTTAGGTAACTACATTTGGTGTCAGCAAGCTTACCGTCGAAACACACACAAACAGCCTGCCTATTATTCAAGGCCTTCTCTGAGTACTCTCTATTTTCTTCTCTGAGGCTATGGGTCCCTAATCTTGCACCAGAGGTGGTACAACTTTTAAGTTTTTAACTACTGCACTGAGCACCTGATTTTGGCAAAGACTTCTTAGTGCAATTGTCAAGGACATAGTTCTGGTATTTTTTTGTTTATAAATATTCAGGTATAGTTAATGTCAAAATGTTTCAAAACTCAACAATTTATATTTCAAAACAAAAAAAGTAATGAAAACATTACAAAACATTAAAATATAGCCTAATTAATTTTTTAATAAAATAGCACAACTCTCAGAATGTCTAAAGGTGCTTTGAGCAATGAAGTAGTTAATTTTATATATCTTGAGGTTATCTTGAGATGATTTCGGGGCTTTTTAGTGTCCCCGCGGCCCGGTCCTCGACCAGGCCTCCACCCCCAGGAAGCAGTGTTACGAACCCGGACCCAGCGTCCGAGCCTGGAGCAGTGACAAACGCGCCATCTGTGGGTCAGCTCCCGAAACCCCCGCCAAACGAACGACGACACCTAGTGAGGACAGCGTGTACTGGCCTCGAGGACCAGTTTCCAGTCTGGTTCAGCGCTCAACACCGCCGCTCCTGACCTCTGGTGAGGTGGTGCTCCGACGACAGCGCCATCTATGGACTGGATACGTCAGGTGTTTGCGCCCGCCACCGTAAGTGAGGAGTATTAGTGTCCCGGTTATTAATGACGTGTCTGCTTACAGAGCCGACCTGGGACCACTGTGTTGAAGGTGGAGTGAGTCTACCCGAGGCAGCCAGTCTCCATACTGTGAAGTTTGCTGCAGCTGTTGTGACGTCGTCCCCCCGGAAGAACACTGTGGTGTGTTAAGCCTGCCAGTGGAGTGGCAGTGGAAGGATTTACCCGGGACCGACGGTTGGAGACGATAATCCACTGGGGTATTGAGGACAGGAGGGTGATTGGTGATATCACACGAGACTCCTGTCTAGGGCGTACCCCTTTTATCGTTCGTGGAGTGGCCGTACCAGCCTTGGTGGCTCAGTACCTGCCAGCAGACCTGCTGGACGTGTGGTTGACGGCCTCCACGACGGTGCCCTCAGTGGACCTGTGTTGTGGCTGACCTGTGGCCAGGGTAGACTCGGCGTTCTCAGAGGACACGTCTTGAGGCCACGAAGAAAGCACCGCGGACTCAGCACCTAGCTTCGAGGATCCATAGTCTCCAGCAGAAGACTACAGTGTTGATCCCCTTTGTAAAGTGTTAATACCCCTCCCCCTTGTGTACGTTTTACTTTTATATATTTAAATGGTGATGGTGGACATTATATAATATTAAGTTCTTAACTTTCTTTCCCTACTCCCTTTTAAGTTACTTGCGTCACGGATCTCATCCCTTGATAGCCACTACTGGCTTGGGAACGGATACCTATATCTTCCTCTAACAACATCAGAGCAAGAACCCCGTTGCGTCCCGAGAGGGCCGTAACAAGCAGCTCGTGACAGCTGACTAACTCCCAGGTACCTATTTACTGCTAGGTAACAGGGGCATTCAGGGTGAAAGAAACTTTGCCCATTTGTTTCTGCCTCGTGCGGGAATCGAACCCGCGCCACAGAATTACGAGTCCTGCGCGCTATCCACCAGGCTACGAGGCTCCCTCCCTTATATATATAATATTATATATATAATATATATTTACCTGTGACTACTGCTTAACAAAAATTTGATCTCTGTGAAAATTGGTCTCGTCATTGCTAGGAGATATTTTAAGACCATGATTTGCTGTGGATGGCACTGTAGTCTTCAAGTCATCAATCTAAAAATAGAGGTAATCTTTTAAAATGTAAATTTTGTATAAAAAAAATGCAAAAATAAATTGCAAGAATAATATGAAGTTATTATACAATTTTTTTTAATTATTTAAATATTTGTGAGACATTATTAAGAAATGTATGAAGTACAGATTCTCTAAGACCTGATATGTATCTGCTTATGTTCCACCACATTACATTCAGGGCTGAAGAGAAAACACAGCCAGTAAGGTAATGATCACTTAGGATGGACTGGGATGCTACATGTAGGTGGGGGCTAAGCTGCGTGAGGCTAGGATGCCCAGCCTGCCTTGTCTAGGCTGGGCTGGGCTAGGCAACACTAGGAAGGAGTCAACAAATCTCTGGAGTGCCTTACTTTTCCTGATATCCTTAAAAAAGCAAGAATGATGCCATTTTATAAAGGAGGCGAGACATCAGACATAAACAATTAAAGAAAAATATCAAATCTACTTATACTTTCAAAAATATTTGATTTTTTTTTTTTACAAACATCTCTTCCTACTTTGTAAAATTCAACATGAATACAAACACACACACACATCCCTAGGATGCAGCCCATAGCAGCTGTCTAACTCCCAGGTACTTATTTACTGTTAGGTGAACCAGATATAGAGAATAACCACAAAATGCTATCTTTATAAGAACTATCTTGTAAAGCCACTAGTACACGCAGCATTTCATTTCACTAGTACACGCAGCATGGAGGAATGATTTTTTTTAATTTAATTTATATAAAAAATTATTCCTTCTGAAGATGTATTAATATATGAAAGTACTTAAGGAAATTCCTGTTTCAATTCTTCCTCCGTGGTCTGACACTGTCACATTTTTCATCAAGTGTTAATTTTTGTGATTTACACACACGTGGCATGTTTACACACATTATTTATATTATATATATATATATATATATATATATATATATATATATATATGTATATATGTATATATGTATATATGTATATATGTATATATGTATATATATATATATATATATATATATATATATATATATATATATATATATATATATATATATATATATATATATATATATATATATATATATATATATATATATATGCAATTGACGATCACAAAACACTGATCATTTTATGCGGAAAATCCACAGAGAAATTTGAAATGAGGTGAACGTTCGTTTCGGCTTTGTTAAAGCCTATGTCAACACCAGACTGACCTAACGCAACTGATCTAACTGATCCCGTGGTCAGTCTGGTGTTGACAAAGGCTTTAACAAAGCCGAAACGTTCACCTCATTTCATATTTCTCTGTGGATTTTCCGCATTATATATATATATATATATATATATATATATATATATATATATATATATATATATATATATATATATATATATATATATATATATATATATATATATATATATTTATCTATATATATATGGAACCCTCAACCCTATAAGTGGAGGGTTCCTACATACTCAACCAGAGGTGGTACCCTCTATATATTAATAAAAAGGCAAGGCTATGCTAAATCTTGGCAGGGATTGGCTTGGCTAAGCTGGTCAGGGCTTGGCTAGGGTAGGAAGGACTGGTCATGTTTAAAAGCAAGGCAGGGTTAGGCTAGGCAAGACTAGGTAAGGGTATACTGGGATAGGCTTGGCTACGGTAGGCTAGGAAGAGGTAAACTAGGATAAGCAAGGCTGTGCAAGCACTATGCACAGCTAGAATGAACTATGCTAAGATGGTTTAAGCTGGGCTAGGTTAGGATAAGCTGAGTCATGCAGGGCCCCGATTGACCAGTGGAGTCTAATAGTCTAACCTTCTAGCTAGTTTGCTGACCTAAGAGTGTAAATGCCTAGCCCCTAACCTGAGATATATACAAGAGTTGTTACATTCTTGTACAGCCACTAGTACGAGTAGCGTTTCGGGCAGGTCCCTGGAATACTATCCCCGCCGCGAAGAATCGTTTTTTCATCCAAGTACACATTTTACTGTTGCGTTAAACAGAGGCTACAGTTTAGGATTTGCGCCCAGTAGATCCTCCCCGGCCAGGATAGGAACCCATGACATAGCGCTCGCGGAACGCCAGGCGAGTGTCCTACCACTACACCACCTGCTGCAATATTATTATAAAAGAAATATTACTTATTATAATCGTAAATACTAAATACCTGTTGTGTTGATTTAGGGGCGACGACGATCGTGGGATCGGATGCGAGCCACAGGTGGCCTACACCATGCTTTCTAAGGCGTCCATCTCATAACAAAAACAAATCCGTGCATTCATACACAAACAGAGATCCCGTGGTTATGCGAATACTTGCAATTCTTTTACTTAAAATAATAACAATTAGATTAATAATAATTAACATAATTTTTACTCAAGATTCACAAACATCATTAATACTATTTGATTTTTTTTTATAAGACATCTAAAAACAGATATGCAGACTTTGTGTGATATTTATTTCAACATTATATATTAATAGAATGTTGTAACTATTATTTTTAAATATTAGGTAGTTTCCAGCTACGTATATCGCATATAAACGTTGCAAAAAGATTTTAGACTGAATTAACACATTACACATTTATGGAGTAATTAACAACAAAACAATCTTTATTTTCATTGCAGAACATATATCAGAGCATACTAGTGACTCATACATTTAAAATAGTGTGATTTTTAAACAATTCGGTTGTAAACCCGCAGAACGGCCTACCCGCCAAAGACGTAACATAAGAATTGGTATATAATTCATTATTTTAAATTACATATATAATCATTAATAATATTCGGCAGCTATCGAGGTTCTCCATAGGTAAATTCCTGTACTCTAACAAGATGCTACTTGCTGTTTAGCTGTTTAAATTCTTGGAAAATTGTAATGACCAGCGACATAAAATATAACAATGAAATAATAGCAGGTAACTGTAGGTGAACGAAAAATTAAATTCCAAATTGATTAGATGTTTTTCTAATTATAAAGATCGACCTGAAGGAATTTTATGAATTATGGACTAATTAAACAAAAAAATAGGTAATTTTACTTGAAGAACAGATACCAGAGAATAGTTAGTGAGTACATTTATATTGTATAATGGGAGAAAGCCCCTGGTAGCCGCGAATTAAAATAACCACCTACATTAATTGATAACTAGGAAATAGTATCTGGAAACTTTATCTGAACGAAAACACAATACCAATTTGTTTAGATGTTTTTCTTAATATAAAGATCAACAGTAAGGAATCTTATTCATTATGGACAAATTAACAAAAAAAAAAACGATAATTTTCAATGAGGACCATATATTAGAGCATACTTAGTCACTTATATATTAAAAGTATTGTGTATTTTGTACCATTGGGGTTGTAAACAAACAGAACGGCCTACCCGAAAAGTCGTAACATAAAATGTTGCATATGTTTGCTAATTTATTATTTGATAAATGATTATTATTAATTTACGACAACTATAGAGGTTTCCCATGAGTTAAATTACTGTAGTCTGACTAAATGCTACTACAAAACATATATAAATCCTGGGAAAGTCACAATGACCAGCGACATTAAAGCATAGAGGGTTAAATAGTAACAGGCAACTGTCGGCGAACGAAAAATTCATTTCCAAATTTATTAGATGTTTTCCTAAATATAAAGATCGATAGGCTGAAATTTTCTGGATTATGGCCTAATTAAGGCAAAAATATATATATTTTTACTTGAAGAACAAATATCAGAGCATAGTCAGTGAGTTATAGAATAATAAGAGTGTGGTATTTCATTGTATAACAAGAGATAGTCCATGGAAGCGAAAATAGACGTAGTTTTACACAAAATAACGTCCAAAAACAGCCGTAGAGTCAAACGGCAAATGTTGACGTTCTTTTTAAGAGGACAGGTTGCTGGAATACCTCTCAAAAATAAGGGGAGGGGGAGTGTTATGATGCAACCCGCTCTCGCACAAGACAGCACATATATGACTTAGTGCTTATAGTCAATATTTCGCTTATGAATTAGTACATATGTGGTATTTTCCCAGTTATATTTTTTTCAAGGCCCAAACTCTTCCTCACGTACCAATTTACGTCTCACAGTACCCGTCCATCGCCGTAGACAGTAGAATAGTCGTGTTTGGTTCAATTATGATGAAAATTGAAGTTTTCAGGTCCCTCATGGGTTGTGAAATTGACCTACTATTGTCCATGCTCTTAGAATATTACAGATCAGCTCCGTGCTACTGAAGGCTCGTAGTTTTGTTTTGAGAAATATTAGTTGTTCTTAGTCAATTATAATAAGCACTGTAATTTATTACATCAAATAAAAGGGCTTCGCCAATCAACCTTATATACATTAGTTTATGCTATAAAAATCTTTAGGATTGTATGGTTGGTACGTCCACAGAAAACGATATTACATTGGAATAGCTATGGAGTAAACTACTACAAACAGGATGGTATAGTGTCTACTACCTACTGTACCCCACCTTGAGGGGCTTCCGGGGCTTAGCGTCCCCGCGGCCCGGTCGTCGACCAGGCCTCCTGAATAGGATAGGTATAGGGTCCACTACCACCTGTTAAGTGGGTACTAGTCCATACTAGTTAAGTCCATACTATTTGAAGGATGGGTCTGGGCCCAACAACTGCCCATAGAAAGGGAATGGAGACCACTATCATCCACAGGATGGGTATGGGGTCCACTACCGCCTATTGGATGGGTACAGGGTCGACTACTGCCCACTGGATGGGTATATGTTCCACTTCAGGCCAAAGGATATGTTTGGCGTCCGCTATACCGACCACAGGATGGGTATGGGGTCCTCAATCACCCACAGGATGAAAATTGTGTCTCCTATCGCACGCAGGATGGGTATGGCCTCCATTGCCGCCCACAGCATGAGAATAAGGTTCAGTATCGTCCACGGAATGGGTATATACTTAACTACCGCCGACAGGATGAGTATATCGTCTACTACAGTCCACAGGATGGGTATGGGGTTAACTACCACCCATAGGACGTGTAAAGAGTCCACTACCGCCATCAGGGTGGGTATTGGGTCCATTACCGCCCACAGGATGGGTATGGCGCCCACTGCAACCCACATGATAAGTATGGTATCAACTACCGCCCAAAGGATGGGTATGGCCTCCACTGCCGTACACAGGATGGGTATAGGGTCCAGTACCGCCTACGGGATGGGCATAGGTCCAATACCACCCACAATATGCTTATGGGGTCACGTACCGCCCACAAGATAGGTATGGGGTCCACTACCGCCGACAGGATGGCTTTGGGACCACTATCATCCACAGAATGGGTATATGCGCCACTACTGCCCACAAAAAGAATATGGGGTCCACTACCGCTCACATGATGGGTATTGGTTCGACAACCACTCACAGGATGGGTATGGGGGGGCCACTACCAGCCAAAGGATGGGTATGTGGTCACTTTCACCCACCAGATGGGCATGGGGGTCCACTACTGCCCACAGGATTGGTATGGGTTGCACTACCGCCCACAGGATCGGTATGGGGTCCACTACTGCCTACAGGGTGGGCATGGGGTCACTACCACCCACAGGATGGGTATGGCGTTCAATACCGCCCACAGGATGGACATGGGGTCGACTATCACCAACATGATGAGTATATTGGGTCCACTACTGCCCACAAGATGGGTATGGGATTTATAATTATAATAAGCATTATTAGTTTATTAAATTTATTATTACTTATTAAGATTAATATTACTACTAATTCTTATAATTAATTACCTAATTTCATCTTCATAGTTTCCTATTCTGTGCTTTAAAATTGCTCTGTGTCTAGTGTTACCCCAATCTCCCAATCTTTATGTACTTAATCCAATGAACTTTACCATTGTGATCATTGCTGTCTTATATGTGCTAGCAATATACTGTATTGTGCCAATTAATCTTTGTAAATTAAATCTGCTTCCTCATACCCTTAATCACTAGACCTACTAGAATCACTGATAGTACTGCCCGACTCTAGATCACATCTGGACCAACATAACCTCTCCGCTTACTTCAGGTATAATCACCGATAGCACTACAGACCATTACCGCACATTTCTCCTAACTAACATTAACAAACCACCTCTAGAGGCAAGGGAGTTAAGCTTTAGGCTGCACAATGAAACTGCTATAGACAATTTTATAACTGCTGCTGATAATGTCAACTGGGAGTCCGAGTTAGGTAACATAGGGGACATCAACCTAGCAGTGCAATCTTTTCTTCAAAAAACTATCAGACTTTATAACACCCACTGTCCTATGCTTACAAAGCAAGTCACAACCAAAAGGCTTCACAATCCTTGACTTACAAAGGGAATACTTAAATCCATTGATAAAAAACATGACCATGAGAAGAAGTATAGGTTAGGAACCATCTCCAAAGAATTCTCAAAGAATTACTCGTTATTGCTATCTAAAATAATTAGACGAGCCAAAACTAAATACTACGAAGATAAATTTACCCAAATAAAGATCAACATTAAAAAAACTTGGAGCACAATTTCACAAATATTTGGATCAAAGAAGATTTTAAATAACAACCCAACACTCCTGTCCAATAACGATGATCAGCTTTCAGCCTCTGATTCTGCTATTGAGTTCAATAGGTTCTTCTCTTCCATTGGGTCATCCCTTGCAAATGATATTCCATCTTCCAGTACTGACGTTAAGGACTATCTTACAGGTAACTATCCACAGTCTCTGTACCTAAAGCCTATTAATTACACTGACGTCAATGAGATAATCCTTTCCCTTAAAACCAAGTCTAGTGCCCTTGAGGAGATACCAACTTTAATTTACAAAAAAGCCTCCAGGTCTTTAGTCCCTGCTATTGCACTGCTCTTCAACAAGTCTCTTGAACTCCAAACCTTTCCAGATATTCTAAAAAAAACGAGAGTTACCCCTGTCCACAAATATCGTGATCTCACAGATGTTAACAACTACAGACCTATATCAATCCTGCCTAACTTGTCAAAAAAAAAACAAAATCTAAAAAAAAAACTAATCTACAAGCAGCTTTACTCTTATCTAGCCAAACACAATATACTTAGCTCTTGTCAATATGGCTTCAGACCCAAAAAAAGCACTAACGATGCCCATATTAGTATGATTAACTTGATCCATGCAGCTCTTGAAAAAAAATGAGTTCCCTGTTGGGTTATTTGTGGGCCTGCATAAAGCTTTTGACACTGTCAACCACCAAAACCTTCTTCTTAAACTACATAATTATGGAATCAGAGGACACTCCCCTGCAATACCTCAAATCTTACCGTACTGACAGGCTCCAGTATGTTTCTGTGAATAATTTTATTTCTCCCACTCTACCCATCAACATTGGTGTTCCTCAGGGCAGCATACTTGGCCCTCTCCTCTTTCTCATCTACATCAATGACCTTCCAAATGCCTCCCAAAACCTCAAACCAATTCTATTTGCTGACGACACAACCTTCATTTACTCCAGTCCTGACCCCCTTGATCTAAATGCCACAGTAAATACTGAGCTAAATAAAGTCCATCTTTGGCTAACTGCCAACAAACTAACCCTTAACATTGACAAAACTTTCTATATTCTGTTTGGCAATAAATCCTCTAATCAAATAAATCTCAAAATAAACAATACCCAGATTTGTAACAAATTAGATGGCAAATTCCTTGGCGTTCTCATTGATCACATGCTGAATTTCCAGGGACACATTCTAAATATATCAAAAAAAGTTTCAAAAACTGTTGGCATTCTTTCTAAAATCAGATATTATGTACCCCGCCCTGCCCTGGTGACTCTCTATTACTCCCTCATCTATCCATATCTCAACTATGGTATTTGTGCTTGGGGTTCTACTACCCAAAATCATTTACGTCCTCTAATTACTCAACACAAAGCTGCCATTAGGACAATATCCAACTCTGGCCCCAAACATCACTCGGTACCCCTACTCAAATCTCTGAATATGTTAGATATTAAGTCACTGCACATTCTCTCATGTGTATTATACATATATAAAACGCTGAACTGTAATGCCAATCCTGACCTCAAAAGCTTCATTGAAGGTTGTAACAGAACCCATGAGCACCACACCAGGAATAAATACAGTTTTGATATTCCAAAGGTATGACATAATCAAACTAGAAATGCTCTACAGATCAAGGGACCCAGAATGTGGAATGACCTTCCCAACCATGTTAAAGACTGTACCTCTCTCAACCAGTTTAAGATAAAAACGAAGCACTACCTAATAAATTCCCTGTAACCTGCCTTACCCCTCTATTGTCAACCCAAGTCTGTTAAAAAAAAAACGCTGTTTGTCGACCTAATTGTATTTGTGCTGCTTTTTCAGCCATGTTCCCCCCTTTTTTATCTTTATTTTTATTTATTCTCAACACATTTTATTCTTTATACCCAATTAGTATTAAGCTTTAGTCATTAATGTTTTTCATGCCCGAAATGCTTTGCGTAATAGTGGCTTTAGGCATTGTATGTACTAGCTCTATCTATAAATCGATCAATCTTTGTAAAATCTCTTGTATGTATGTACCTTACCTAAATAAAGATTTATTTATTTATTTATTACCTTTCACGCTGTCAGTGCAATCCATCTGAGCTACCTATGTGCTTTAATATACATTCAAATCTCTCTCATCTCATTTTTTTATTCTTGCAATGTACCTGTTATCAATTTATAAATTTTGCTAGTATTTACCTACTTAAAATTTTCTTTTAGATTAAGGACCTGCCCGAAACGTGCACGTACTAGTGGCTTTACAAAAATGTAATCACTATGCTTTGTATCCTCACAATCCCAATGTACCTTCTTGTATATAAATAAATAAATAAATAAATAAATAGTTATTACATATAATAATGGTGCTTCCCAAATCAACATTATATACAACAGTGTATGCTTTGAAAATCTTTGGAAAAAAATAGAATAGATTGTAGGAACGTCAAAAGAAAACGATGTTACATCGGAATGTTTATGGGGTACACTAAAATCAAATCAAAATCGAAATCAAAATGTTTATTCAGGTAAAAAAACATACATAGAAGATGAGTTACAAACATAAAGTTGGATTTATTGATAGAGTTAGAACATATAATACCTAAAGTAACTAATACTCACAGCGTTTCGAGCAAGGTGTGGGGAGAAAATCCCCTGAGACTAAACATTAATACTAACTGAGATTAAAGAATAAATTGTGTTGAAATAAGGAAAAAGGGAGGAGGGGGGAACATGGTAGAAATCAGCAATTATACAACTTGGTCAACAAACAGTATTGTTTGAAAATAGCAAGACATAGGTTGACATTCAGGGGGTAAGGTAGGTTACATGGAGTTTATTAGGAATAATACTTACGTTTTTCTCTTTTCTGAGCACGAATTAATCAAACTAGAAATGCTTTACATATCAAGGTACCCAGAATGTGGAATGACCTTCCCAATCATGTCAGAGACAGTACCTATCCCAACCAGTTTATTAAGATTAAAACTAAGTTTTACCTAATTAACACCATGTAATCTACCTTACCTCTAAATGTCAACCAATGTCCTACTATTTTAAACAATGTCTTACTATTTTAAACAATGTCTTACTATTTTAAACAATGTCTTACTATTTTTAAACAAAGCTGTTTGTTGACCAAATTGTATATTTGCTATTTTCTGCCATGTTCACCCTCCCCCCCCCCCCCACCCTTTTTATTTATTATTTTTCAACACAATGTATACTTTATTCTCGATTAGTATTAACTTTCAGTCTAAGTGTCCCCTCCCCATCCCTCATCTTGCCCGACACGCTATGCGTACTAGTGACTTTAGGTATTTTATGTACTAGCTCTTTCTTTAAATCAAACATTATATTTGTAATTCATCAGCAATGTATGTACCTTTACCTAAATACAGAATCTGAATCTGAATCTTAAACTGGTTGAGAGAGGTACAGCCTTTGACATTATTGGGGAGGTCATTCCACATTCTGGGTCCCTTAATTTGTAGAACATTTCTAGTTTGGTTAAGGCGCGCTCTTGGAATATCAAATAGGAATTTGTTTCTGGTATGTTTCCCTTTGGTTCTGTTACAACCTTCTAGGAAACTGTAAAGTTCAGGAATGACATTACAGTTTTGAGTCTAAAGTATATAGAGTACACATGAGAGGATGTGCAGTGACTTAATATCCAACATGTTCAAAGATTTGAGTAAGGGTACCGAGTGCAGTCTGAGGCCAGAGTTAGATATTGTTCTAATAGCAGCTTTGTGTTGAGTAATTAGAGGATGTAAATGATTTTGGGTAGTAGAACCCCAAGCACAAATACCATCATTGAGATAAGGATAGATGAGAGAGTAATAGAGTAATTCTACTGCAAACAGGATTGATATAGGGTCCAAAACAAATCTCACGATAGTTATTGGATCCACTATGCCACCTAAAAAGATAGGTATTGGGCCATCTACCATCTTTTGGACAGGTATGGGGTCCACTATTACCTTTTGGATAGGTATGTGGTCCACTACAACCCGCAGAATTTGTATGGGGTCTACAACCACTTACAGAATTCTTATAAGGTCCATTACCGTCCACAGGATGGTTATAGAATCCATTCCCGCCCACAGGATGGGTATGGGGTCCACTACAGCCTACAGGATGGGTATGGAATCACTACCACCCACAGGATGGGTATGGGGTCCATTACCACCCACAGAATGAATATTGGGTCCCCTACCACTTTCAGGATGAGTATGAGGTCCACTACCACCCACAAGATCGGTATGGGGCCCACTACCACCCGCAGGATAGGTATGGGGTCCACTACCACCTACAAGATGGGTATGGGGTCCACTACCACGCATACGATGGTGGTAGTGGAGCCTATACCAATCTTGTGGGTGGTAGTTGACCCATACCCATCTTGTGGGTGGTAATGGACCCCAACCCCATCTTGTGGGTGGTAGTGGACCCATGCCCATCATGTGGGTGGTAGTAGACCCCATACTCATCTCGTGAGTGGTAAAGGACCCCATACCCATCTTGTGGGTGGTAGTTGCCCCATACCCATCTTGTGGGTAGTATTGGACCCCATACGCATCTTGTGGGTGGTAGGGGACCCCATCATGTTGGTGGTAGTGGACCCCATACCATTCTGTGGGTGGTAGTGGACCCCATACCTATCTTGTGGGTGGTAGTGGACCCCATTCCCATCATGTTGGTGGTAGTGGACCCCATACCATCCTGTGGGTGGTAGTGGACCCCATACCCATCTTGTGGGTGGTAGTTGCCCCATACCCATCTTGAGGGTAGTAATGGACCCAATACCCATCTTGTGGGTGGTAGTGAACCCCATACCCATCTTGTGGGTGGTAGTGGACCCCATCATGTTGGTGGTAGTGGACCCCATACCATTCTGTGGGTGGTAGTGGACCCCATACCTATCTTGTGGGTGGTAGTGGACCCCATTCCCATCATGTTGGTGGTAGTGGACCCCATACCATCCTGTGGGTGGTAGTGGACCCCATACCATCCTGTGGGTGGTAGTGGACCCCATACCTATCTTGTGGGTGGTAGTGGACCCCATACCCATCATGTTGGTTGTAGTGGACCCGAAACCCATCCTGTGGGTGGTAATGGATCCCATGCCCATTATGTGGGTAGTAGTGAACTCCATACCGATCTTGTGGGTGGTAGTAGACCCCATACACATCCTGCCGCTTGTAGTGGACCCCATACTTCTCCAAAAGGTGGTAGGTGGCCCAATACCTATCCTTTTAGGTGGTATAGTGAATCCCATAAGCATCGTGAGACTTGTTTTGGACCCTATATCAATCCTTTTTGCAGTAGTATTGCTCTATTACTCTCTCATCTATCCCTATCTAAATTATGGTATTTGTGCTTGGAGTTCTACTACCCAAAATCATCTACGTCCTCTAATTACTCAACATAAAGCTGCTATTAGAACAATATCTAACTCTGGCCCCAGACAGCACTCGGTACCCTTACTCAAATCTTTGATCATGATAGATATTAAATCACTGCACATCCTCTCATGTGTACTCTATATAATTAAGATACAAAACTGTAATGTCAATCCTGACCTTAACAGTTTCAGAAAGGTTGTAACAGAACCAATGGGCACCTCACTAGAATCAAATTCCTATTTGATATTCCAAGAGCGTGGCTTAACCAAACTAGAAATTTTCTACAAATCAAAGGACCCAGAATGAGGAATTACCTCCCCAATAATGTCAAAGGCTGTACCTCTCTCAACCAGTTTAAGAGAAAAACTAAGTACTACCTAATAAACTCCATGTAACCTACCTTACCCTTTAACCCTTATGTTGTGCAACACATCATATGATGGGTTGCGCAACTTGCTATAAATTGTGTATCCTATCATATGATGTATTGGAGTACTACGCAAGATTTAAACGGCCTGCGGATACACGGGGTTCACCTCACCTTCATCAGGGCTCTTGTAAACAGACGCCATTTTGTTTTAAATCGTGGGCCAAATTCCCGGGTGTAAGGGCCTCAGTATTGAGTGAGCCACCAAGCCTGGCGCATGCAGCATGAGCTCACAGCACTGCTGTTCAGCTTGTGACCACAGCATCGCCTAAAAGTGCCATAATATACATGTTCATGCTATTTTTTAGCTTTGATATTATTACAGAAGTCCCCTGACTGTAAAAATTACCAGGATTCTGATAATAGCAGGATTGTTGTGATAATTAGCGGTATAGTGGTAGGAGTAATCTTGGTGGGTAGGGAGGTAGCATTGTCTGCTGACTGTGTGACCACGATTTACTGTCTGGAGTCACTATACCAGCTTAGTTGTTCGCTATGGTTAACAAAACATGCAGATACTTTTATATAATGTCTGTATATAAAAACAAAAAGAGTATGGTGGGAGGAGAATGGTGCGGAGTCAGGTGAGGTGAGGGAAGGAGGGATGGCAGCAAGTGGCGGGCTGCCACTGCCACTCAGCATGCCAACTTAGTGGTTCGTTATGGTGAACATGAATATAGATACTTATATATTACGTTTGTATATAGTGAATTAAAGCAAAAACAGTATTGTGGGTGGAGAATGAGGGCGAGTGAAGTGTTGAGGGAGTGAGTGGCAGCGAGTGGCTGGCTGGTGTATGGCGGTCACTCCTCGTTGCTTTTTGACTCATAATACCAACTTAGTGGTTCGTTATGGTGAACAAAACATGCAGATACTTATATATAACCTGTGTATATAGTGTAATAACCGACAAAGTATTTGTTCACTGTTTGATGAACATAATAATTGAATCAACAATATGCTCACCATATTTTTGAGTACAGCGATGATTCACTCATTTTATTATATAAATATATCACACTACACACAATTGAATAATATTACAGCAAAAAAAATATAAAAAATCAGAGACATTGAAATAATTAGGTAATTATCTCTTTGTGGGACACTCCTGCCTGACAGGTAGGAGCAACAGACCATCTGGGACGCATGCTGAGTCAGCGCCTGTTTTTTGCCAGACTTCCCTGCCCTATAGCGGGCAGCATATGCCACTTACGATTTTTTTATTATTTTTCCCATGAAGAGAGACCACAAATTAACAGATTAAGAAGAAAAAATAATTTTTAAATTTATTTTGGTATGCACCTGTGGGTGGCAAATGCTAATTAGCCCTGAGCACCACAAGGGTTAAAAGTCAACCTATGTCTTGCTATTTTCAAACAATACTGTTTGTTGACCAACTTGTAAAATTGCTGATTTCTGCCATGTTCACCCTACCCCCCTTTTTTCCTTATTTCAAAACAATTTATACGTTAATCTCAGTTAGTGTTAATACTTAGTCACAGAGGTTTTTCTCTCCACACTTTGCCCGAAACGCTGTGTGAATTAGTGACTTTAGGTGTTATATGTACTAACTCTCTCTCTCTTTCTATAAATATGTATATATATAGTGGGGTGGTTCAAATAGCTTCGGCTATCACCTCATTATTGTCCGGTCGTGATGGTCGAGTGGATTAAGGTGTCCTGTACACACAAACTGTGTTGCTCCTGGCAGTATGGGTTCGAGTCACTTCTAGGGTGTGAGTTTTCATTTGCAGATAATCCTATAAGGAATTATAGGAATTACAGGGCTCCTTTAAGGAACATATAATCTCTTCCCACAACCAAATTATCGCCAGAGAAATTCTAGTAAACAACACAGAAATCATCGATAGATACAGCGATAGCAGGCGGCTTGACGTCTGCGAGGCACTACACATCAAGAAGTCAACACCAGCAATCAACAGCCAATTAATGCACAACTATATTCTACCCACCTCAAGACTCCGTTCCAATATAGAAGCATCAAGAAATATGGACCAATAGGCTTTCTACAATCCCTTCCATTCAATACCCATTGTTTCGTGTTCTGTCTTGTGTTTAGGAATTTAATACCCTATTAATACCACCTCACCCCATCCACCTCACTCAAATGTAGATATAAACAAATCGAAGATGTGTAAGTTCTATTCAGTTGTGTATGTGTAAACTAAAGTCTTTGAAAATGTAATAAGTTTTACGAAACGCGCTCAAGTGTCGCGTCAGACTAGAAATAAAAATGAATTTTGGAGAATTGATTTTTGAATTACCACCAACAGTAAAACGAAACGTACGAAAGATCAAGAAAATTCGTGTTAGAATTATTAATCTTACTTTTTCGGTCACATTTAATAATATATATATATATATATATATATTACAAGGTGTCCAACAAGGTGTCCAACAAGGTGACCAACAAGGTGTCCAACAAGGTGACCCCCTTGCTCCTTTTCTGTTCTGCCTAGTTATCAAGGAAGTCACCGATAACCTGTCCAGTGAGCTCAACATTTGGTTTTTGGATGATGGTACTCTAGCCGGCTCCCCAGCCTCACTCTTGGACGACATAAGAATAATCCAGGAGCAAGGAGCAAGCCTAGGCCTCACCCTGAACCCTTCCAAGTGCGAAATAACCTCCACCAACCAGCACATAATAGAGCAAATAAAGGTTGTTTTGCCTGACATTCATACAACCAACCCTGAGGACAGCACACTCCTAGGTGCTCCTCTTGGAAGGAATGCCATCGACGTGGTCCTTGGTAAGAAGATCACTGACCTGAAGAGGATGAACGAGAGGATTGAAGACATCGATGCTCATGATGCACTTTACCTCATCACCAGATGCTTGTCCCTTCCCAGGCTGACCTACTTTCTAAGATGTTCGCCATCTTTCAACAATATTAAATTAGAAGAGTATGACAGCTTGCTGAAATCAACACTAGAAAAAGCCCTCAATCTTTCCCTCAGCGACTCACAGTGGAAACAGGCCTCCCTTCCTGTCAGACTCGGGGGCCTTGGTGTGCGCACAGCAACACAAATTGCTGTACCAGCATTCCTGTCCTCTTCAGTGGGGTCTGACAACCTGGTGAAGGAAATCCTACCTGAGCACCTAGTTCAACAGGCAGGGGTGCATGATCCCAGCTTCACAGACTGCACAACCAAATGGGTCTCTCTCGCAGGACCAGCACCCCAACCACCGCCTTCTGAAGCCCATAAGCAATCCAGCTGGGATCGCCCCATTGCCGACCAAGAAGCTGCAACTTTGCTAGAAGCTGTGACGACACCACATGACACTGCCCGACTTAGAGCTGTAGCAGCTCCCCATGCAGGTGATTTCCTATTAGCAACCCCAATGTCAGCAACCGGCACCCGTCTCACACCGCAGGCCCTCCGAATTGCCGTGGCTCTTCGCCTAGCTGCCCCAATCCACACCGAATACAGGTGTATTTGCGGCGAGGCAGAGGCCGACAGATATGGACGGCATGGCCTTCTTTGCCAAAGGACCGGAGGATGGCATGCAAGACACGGCGAGGTTAATGACATTATTAAGAGAAGCCTTACCACAGCCGGTTGTCCAGCAGAGAGAGAGCCCCGTTACCTAATGTCCCGCAACTCTGATGAGCCTGTCGGTCGCCCAGACGGAATTACGGTGAACCCCCTGGAAGAATGGTAGACAGTTGGTGTGGGACTACACTTGCGTTTCAACTTTAGCCAATACCTATGTTTACTTCAGTGCTACACAAGCAGGAGGAGCTGCCAATCACCGGGAAGCGGCCAAGTCACGTAAATACAGAGACCTTGAGCACCACTACAATTTTGTCCCCATTGCCTCAGAGACGCTTGGTGCCTGGGGTAAAAGTGCTGCTAGCTTTTTAAAGGAGTTGGGGTCTAAGCTAATCGAAACAACTAGAGACCCCAGAGCTGCCAGTTTTCTTTTTCAGCGCCTTAGTGTGGCAGTCCAGAGAGGAAATGCTCACTGCATCCATGGTTCCTGCCCGCCATCTGAGGAGCTGGAGGAGCTATTCAACTTATGACAAGCAGCCTTGTACCCTGTATGTAATCAATATTGTAACTTTTTTTGTGTAATGACATTTTCAAATAAAGTTAGATAAATATACACACTTAACAAAAGAATAGGGGTGGTAGGAGAAGAAAATATCAAAGTGTTCAGTGAGGATCCAAAAGGTCTTCTCTGAGTACTCTTTATTTTCTTCTCTGAGGCTATGGGTCCCTACATTTGCACCAGAGGTGGTACCCCTTCTAGGTTTTATATATATATATATATATATATATATATATATATATATATATATATATATATATATATATATATATATATATATATATATATATATATATATATATATATATATATATATATATATATATATATATATATATTTATATATATATATTAGTATATTTTGGTAGCAGTCTTTCCTGTAGACATATATTATTAAATATGACCGAAAAAGTAAGATTAATAATTCTAACACGAATTTTCTCAATCTTTCGTACATTACGCTTCACTGTTGGAGGTAAATCAAAAATCAATTCTCAAAAATTCATTTTTATTTCTAGTCTGACGCGACACAGGCGCGTTTCGTAAAACTTATTACATTTTCAAACACTTTAGTTCACAAATACACAACTGAATAGAACTTACGTATCTCCGATTTTATATCTACATTTGAGTGAGGTGGAAGGGGTGATGTGGCATTAACACAAGACAGAACAAAATGTGGTATTAATAGGGTATTAATTTCATCAACACAAGACAGAACAAGAGTATTAATAGGGTATTAATTTCATCAGCACAAGACAGAACACGAAACAATGGATATTGAATAGAAGTGTTTGTAGAAAGCCTATTGGTCCATATTTCTTGATGCTTCTATATTGGAGCGGAGTCTTGAGGTGGGTAGAATATAGTTGTGCAATAATTGGCTGTTGATTGCTGGTGTTGACTTCTTGATGTGTAGTGCCTCGCAAACGTCAAGCCGCCTGCTATCGCTGTATCTATCGATGATTTCTGTGTTGTTTACTAGGATTTCTCTGGCGATGGTTTGGTTGTGGGAAGAGATTATATGTTCCTTAATGGAGCCCTGTTGCTTATGCATCGTTAAACGCCTAGAAAGAGATGTTGTTGTCTTGCCTATATACTGGGTTTTTTGGAGCTTACAGTCCCCAAGTGGGCATTTGAAGGCATAGACGACGTTAGTCTCTTTTAAAGCGTTCTGTTTTGTGTCTGGAGAGTTTCTCATGAGTAGGCTGGCCGTTTTTCTGGTTTTATAGTAAATCGTCAGTTGTATCCTCTGATTTTTGTCTGTAGGGATAACGTTTCTATTAACAATATCTTTCAGGACCCTTTCCTCCGTTTTATGAGCTGTGGAAAAGAAGTTCCTGTAAAATAGTCTAATAGGGGGTATAGGTGTTGTGTTAGTTGTCTCTTCAGAGGTTGCATGGCTTTTCACTTTCCTTCTTATGATGTCTTCGACGAAACCATTGGAGAAGCCGTTATTGACTAGGATTACCTAGTCATTGACTGTAGGGTAAGGCAGGTCCTAGTCAATAACGGCTTCTCGGCTATAACGGCTTATGTAACAATGCACGTGTGTGTATAGGTGACAGACCAGGAGGTGTTGGAGCTGCACCAGGGCGGATGTGGTCCATTAACCTTAATCGCTTTCCAAAGTCTACAGAGGGGTGTGGGAGATGTTCACCCCAGCAGGGCTCTCCCACCACTGCAGTTTCGTTAAGGAGGGGTGTTGTTCTTACTTCCGCCAGCAGATCCTCACCTGCCAATATATATATATATATATATATATATATATATATATATATATATATATATATATATATATATATATATATATATATATATATATATATATATATATATATATATATATATATATATATATATATATATATATATATATATATATATATATATATATATTGGCAGGTGAGGATCTGCTGGCGGAAGTAAGAACAACACCCCTCCTTAACGAAACTGCAGTGGTGGGAGAGCCCTGCTGGGGTGAACATCTCCCACACCCCTCTGTAGACTTTGGAAAGCGATTAAGGTTAATGGACCACATCCGCCCTGGTGCAGCTCCAACACCTCCTGGTCTGTCACCTATACACACACGTGCATTGTTACATAAAACAGACCATCTCTGCCAACTGCTACCTCCTCCTCTCATTCACATCTTAAGAGAGTCTGTTCTCTCGCTCTCTCACCCCTCCTCGACACTTCCTGCCCATGTATGGCAAACATTATACCTACATGACCCACAACGTCCCCCCCTGACGCACCCCGTCCCAATCTTTGGTCTCCCCTTTTGCATCCCGGCCACGCGTTTTGGGATCACGTCCGCACGTTTTGGGATCCCGTCCGCGCATTTTGCATCCCTTCCGCGCATTTTGCATCCCGTCCGTGCGTTTTGGGATCATGTTCGCACGTTTTGGGATCCCGTCCGCGCATTTTGCATCCCGTCTGTTTTCCTCTCACTCTTCCCTACATGACCGCATACCAACCACTTAGCTTCCAACCCCTACCCAACATGACACTCTCAAGTAACGCCTGGCCGGACACCACGCATCAAAAACATCTGGGGAAGCCCCAGAAACCTTTGAGATGATGTACATATGCCCACATACTTATCCTCTCCTCTTACCTACATGACCCACAACATCCCTTACAGTTTACCCCTGTGACCCACAACGTCCCCCTGACGCAACCCGTCCCATTCTACGGACTCCCAAACCACTTTTGACTATGACCGAGTTCAATCCTTGAGGTTCTCCTCAGGTTTGGGATGGTTCTAGTCACATATTTCACTACTACCTCACTCTTCCCTACATGACCGCATACCAACCACTTAGCTTCCAACCCCTACCCAACATGACACTCTCAAGTAACGCCTGGCCGGACGCCACGCGTCAGCCACGCGCCAAAAACATCTGGGGAAGCCGCAGAAACCTTTGAGATGATGTACATATGCCCACATACTTATCCTCTCCTCTTACCTACATGACCCACAACATCCCCCATTTTACCCTCTGTGACCCACAACGTCCCCCTGATGCAACCCGTCCTATTCTACGGACTCCCACACCACTTTTGACTATGACCGAGTTCAATCCTTGAGGTTCTCCTCAGGTTTGGGATGGTTCTAGTCACATATTTCACTACTAGTATCCACCAAAACTTACTCCTCCTGTGTAAAGGTACACCAGGCCTATACCGATCATCTGTTTACTCAATTGCAACAGGACTATATGACCCAGGTCAAACTTGATGACCTCTTTAGACTCTTCAGACCAAACTTGACACTCAGTGGAAGAAAAATAACGAAGTTGTGCCATGCAAGCACACATGCAAGCAACCATAAACAATAAGAGCAGGCAAAAATTTGTGCCATTAGGAAGCATATCCTCACAAGGTAACTCAACAAATTATATTTTATTTTAAAATTAAAAATAAAATTATAATTGCTTAGTATATATAAAAAATCTGAATTTTAAAAGACGCACACTGACAATTTTGAGTAAAATGGTGTCAATAATTTGTGTCAATGATTGTTCCACAAGTAGATAGGGCAGATACTGCTCGATTTTCTTGCAACTGCTAATGATTATTGGCTGGGCCATATCATAAACATAGGGAAGTTTCTGTGAAATCAAACAGTTGAGACAAATATTACAGAACTCTTCATAAAAATAAAATATATTACAGGTCCTTTGCTATTTGCATAAAATTATTCACAAACAAAATATTAACACTTGTTACTAATTGGATTTCATATATGGTGACAAATAACAATACTAAAAACCCTCTGTAATATAACGAACGAAAAGATTTAAATATCTATTCCAGTTTTTGGTTATGACAAAACCAGATGCAAAACCTTTTCTATAGTCAGTTGAGAAACTTTAGAAAAATAAATTATTGTGAGACAATGAATGCATCTTTAAGGGAAAGGGAAAGTTAGCCCAATGTTTACTAATTATCTAATATTATGTAGTGTATATTATGTAGACTAATATACACTTCTTAAGTTCCTACCTAGAATATGAATCATTCATTGCATTTTTCCTATTCAACGAATATAAGTGTTTTACAATACATCTCCCATACTTTTGTATGGGAGATGAAGGAATGCAAAAGTTATAACCCTGGAAACACAAACCGAAACTGTCTCTATTTTCCGCTTCTTATAACTTGTAATAAAGTTGCTACATCTTGGCTTAACGTGTTTAAAACATATTAGAACGTTGTTACAACTTGCTATATTGGTTGTTATAACTGGTTAGGAGGTGTTAAAACTTTTTCGAACGTTGAACCAACGTCGGTGTGTGTTTGGCGGGAAGGGAATTATCATGGGGTGCACCTGGGAATAATTACTCACACTCTTACCTCCATCATCTCTCTCTGCTTCCCTATGCAAACGATGTGCCACAATAACGTGGCTGAAGATATAATGACCAAACGAAACACCAGTAAATAAAGAAACGACTACGTTTCGTTTCGTCCTGAAGTGTAGTTTGAGCATCATATCTTCCTCCGTCTCTTTCCCTTTCTTTGTCTGCCTCTTCCTGTCTTTGTCTCTCTTCCTCGAGCTGCCCTGCTGGAGAAAGTGCTTACAAGATTTATTCCCCGTAAACACACACCGCCCAGAGGAATGTTTGCAAATGCGATTTTAATTGCTAATAATTATTCTTTAACCTGCCTACAATCAAGTTCAGGCTAGGTTAGGATACCTAAAGTTAAATACCTTTCGAGACATCTAACAGGTGAATTGCAGTGTGGAAACTGAACAATTACAAACAATTAAATGAGAAACTAGAGGCATCAGCTTAACACTAGTGCTTAGCTTGCGATGGAGGCAGTGGTGGTGCTCGGGTGATGGATGACAGACTGCTTTATTGTAGGGTCACTGAGGTTTCCACTATTAGTAAACTAATTGTAAACTCAGAGACGAATATCTTGGATAGTGTTACGGCCACTTAGGACCAGTAACCGGGTTCTTGTTGGAGGAACCTATGTGTCGTATCCGTCCCCAAGTTGGTAGTACGCTTTCAAGAAAGTGGTTATATAGTGCAAAATAAAGAAAGTGGGGGGGGGGGGGATGAACAAAACACTGTTTCCTTTACCAATGTATTGAAATGTCACCATCACCTTAAATATATATAAAAGAACAGATAGGCTATTTCTACACCTACATACAAGGATATCCTTTCACTCAGGATATCGAACGTGCTCACGTGCAGAGTTTGTCATTCCAGTGTTTCTTCTACTGCCCAGTACCTTCTTCCACCGTACTGAGGAAACCCTGGCGAGTTTAATCTTATACATGGGCCAGCCCACCGACAGTGCCATCTGACTCCAATAACTAATAATTAAATATATACTTCAATAGCTATGAAGGACCACCACTTTTTGAGAAAAAGTGGAAAACAAAATAAAGCATTGGAAAAACTGATCCCAAGAACTAGTGTCCTATGGATCTTAGTGAAACTGTATATCTTATATAAATGGAGTCAAATTAACTTACACAAAATTGGGGGGTTACATGCTAAAAGATTAATACATCCCTAGCATTATTCTGGTGCTGGTTCTTCACCAGAGTAAATAAAATATGAAAATAAATAAGGTTGATTATAATATTAATTGGAGGTAAATGCTCCTCAATATACTACTGAAATGTTGAACAGTATCAGTAAATCAATGGGTTAGTGTAATTGATCTCCTTAGGAAATCACTACTGTAATTACAGAGTTATTGCTACAGACAAAAAAAGGGACAGCTTAGCTGTAAATCTAGTGAGGTGTAATCAGTTGCTATGCTCCACCGACGACGTGTTGCATAGGGTAAATTGTTGCACGGAACGGTGAGAAGCCTAGCACCTCGGTTGGTGTCGCCTTGGTACTGAAAGGTAATTACATTGTAGAAATCATCTACATAATAAGTAACTACAAATAAATCCGGCTAAATCCTAAATCATGAGAATAACTAAGAAATTTCAGCCAATATCTGTGCAATTTATATTCAAGCACTGTAAATTCCTTCTAGAGAGAAATAATGCAAATAATCATCTATTTAGATTGTAAAATTACTCAAGACACGTACGGGATTTGTTTGTTTGTTCTACGGCCTAACGACAACTAGCCTAAATGTTAATTGTGGCCACATAATAACAAAAAGGTAAACCTAGCTGCCGAGCCGCGTGTCCGTTGATGTGGAGACTTGAGCAATTCTTCGTCCTCCAGCTGCTGCTTGAAAGGCGTTGACTTTGGAATTGCTCATATGCTAGTCTGGGACACGGCTATTGTGCCAGATAACGTGGCACCGCTCTACTGGTCGTTGGAGCGAAATAAATGGGATCAAAACGTAGCTCTGCTACACCCTGTCAATGGCGTCCACGTCGTGCTCTCTCGTCCTCTTGTGTCGTCTGACGCTCTCCTATCTTCCTCCTCTTCCTTATTGCGCATGCGCGGCTCTCTATAGACATCTCGAGCGTAAATGTATATGTATATATCGCTATTGACTAAGGAAGGAAGAGGTAATGACGAGTATTAATATCACATTAAATTCTTCTGTGATAAAATAGAATTTCTCGTAACATAAATTGACTTATTAAAGTTGTGCAGCCAATCGAGAAAATTTAAGGGGGTTTCTCCCCGGAATTATGAGAGTTGTTGTAGGGTATTCATAATTTATTATCCTGATACATGTGAAAGGTGCTGCACCTAGGCCAAGTTTCAGCATCTCAGCCTAAATAGAGAAGGAGAAAAAAAAAAAAAAAAAAAATTCAACAATGTTCAATTGCTTTCACAGCCCACAATTGTGAACCAAAATCATTTTACGACACTCGCTATGACCTTACTATAAAATAAAGATTTGGTAGTATGATCTTTATCCCAGATGTATTTAGTGCAATAATACAGATTTTTAAAAGTTTCCCAAAAACGTATGCAACAAAATGAAGTGTATCATTATTTATAAAATCAATAAATCTACGTAGATAAGAAAAACTACATGTGTTTTTAGAGGCATAAACTCTACATATAATGTGCAAGTTTCATGTAAATTGAATAATAAATAAAGGCTGTGAAGGCAGATCTAGTTGTAAAAGTTGGAGTTGCGTAGCGCGCGCGACAAGTTACTCTACTCGCGGTCACTCGTGACTGCGTGATTTACGCATTGCGGCCAGCTCGTATGGAGAGCTCGCGTGCATCTAGCTTTCAATGCTTTTCTCTTGTTCGTTTGGTAAGTCATATTGCAGTACAAATAGCATGTTCTGGGAGATATTGTGAAAGCACGTCAGCATACATCCTCTCTCCAAGAGAGAGACACAGTCACTGAGTGGCACCACCCTCTCTCTCACACGATACTGTTGCCATTGAGTGAGTTTATATTCATTTTATGCATAACATGTTATTTTCAACGCTATTACGAAAAATAAGACATCTACAACGTAAGATACAATACCCCGCGGCGCACTCACGCCGCGAAGACCAGATTCACGAAAGTTGCAGCGGGAAATTTGACTCTAATTACGTTATTTTTCAAGATATCATTAAACGGTTTGGACCACAGTGTTGCCAAAACGTTGTAGTATTTTTCGTAATTTTTCGTAAATATTCCATTTTTCATCGGATTTTCGGGTACCATGGCCCCTTAAAGTAAAATCATTTACATCAAAGTAATTTCCTCTAGAATGTTTGATATCAACTAAATAAGGGAGTTCCAGTAAGTAGTAGTATACTACGAAATTAAACTTATTAGTAAGTAACTATTTTTAGTAAAGGAAATGATAAACTGGACTCCTGTTATAAATCCAACTAAATGTGGAGAGAATTCATGTTACTACCTGTCGTTCCTCACGTCGTCACTCTGACTAGGAAGAATCTGGCAATATGTCTAAATAAATCATGATAATGATCAAATCTACAAGTTAGTGATTTTAGTAACTACTTGTGGTTAATACAAAGGTTGTATAAAATACAAAAATGTATAAAACTGTTGGTTATTTCCAACATAAGGTGCCTTTGCCCCCTCGACCACTCTCTCGGCCAGAACTTCAGCCACACGCTGATTGGGGCCACATCACAATTAATACAGGGATGGCGAACCCCCGGCAGAAGCCTGTAACGTCCAGTTAGCAGCACTTCTCCACCAACATCTTACTGTCGCGCATTTCTTCCCTTAGCCAGTCCCGAGATACACCGATCTATTCCAATACAACTGCACTAGCAGATAACACACTCTGCTACAGATGGGCGGCGGTGGCCTACATAGTCATCTGGCTAGACTAAGGGGGAAGAACGTAGGCTGCCCAAGGTAAACTGCCTCTCCTCAGCACCACTGCTGCCCCATGTCACCTCTGTGGACAAACACGGCATCACTTAAAGGTACTGGCGAAATCAAGAAATACCACTTTTGCACTGGGGACGTCGACATTGTGCTCAGTAGCACAACAGATGGTGCTGATCTCTAGTCGCCACCTCACCAAAGATCATCCACAGCGATCCCTCTGGCTGACGAAGGCAGGAATTTTGAGCCATTTGCAGGCATTAGACAGCCACCACCCGATTGCATTGTCCACGTGGCGTCCCATTCTCGGGGAGTTTGGGTACAGACTCATAGATGGCGCTGGAACTACCAGGTCATTCGCAGATGGCAGTGACGAGTCCGTGACATATAGGAAACTTGGGAACTCTGTGGGGACTTCTATTTAAGTCTATGGCCTAGGCTTAAATAGGACTAAATAAATGGCCTAGGCTATGAGGACTACATTTTAAGTCTACTGGAAGACTTGGCATTAAAGTCTATGAGCTAGAATTTGCATTAAAGTCTATAGCCTAGGAAGGTTACATTGAAATCTATGGCCTAGGGAGTTTACATTCTATGCTCAAGGAAATCCATTTAAGTACATTAAGTGTAGGAAGTTTGTACTAAAGTCTATGGCCTAAGATGTACATTTAAGTCAATGGCACAATACGTTTTTACTCAAGTCTATGACCTAGGAAGTTTACATTAAGGCTTATGGCCCAGGAAAATTACCTAAAAGTTTATGGCCTAGGAAGTCTATTTCAGTCTAAACCCTAAGATCTCAATTTAAATCTATGGGCTGGGATGTTTACATTTAAAGTTATGGAAATTATATATCTACGTCGTATCATTTAAATTTTGCAGGAAAAGTCTACGGGAAGAAAGTTTACATTGTAAACTTTCCTGTAAATCTACAGGAAATTTGCATTTATGATTATTGTAATTTCAAGCTTCATCTCACACTAAAATCTGAAAATGCCAAGTCTTTATCATACCGTTTAAAAAAATATAGGAAAAGTCTGCTGGAAAGTTTACACTTAAGTTCATTGAAATTTATCTTGATAATAATGGGGAATAATATACTCTATCTCGCCCACAAAATACTAAATTGCACCACCATAGTTATACTGTCTAGCCTATTTACTGAGATCGTTGGGGCTGTCATTCCCAAAGTGAGCATGTGAAGGCATAGACGACATTCGTCTCTCAAAACATTTTCTTTGGAGTTGAAAGAGTTCTTCACGAACAAGTGTGAGAGAGTGCTCTCTCAGCGCAAAAACTTATTGATTGCATGGCAAGCACGGGTGTTTGCAGGAGGCAACTCTGTTATTTGGAATCCAGAGTTGCCCGAGTTTGGGATCAAATCACTTGGTATATTGCCAGAAGTACAATGGGGTCAACAGTTGTGACTTGGGGTCACCTGGGTCACCTACAATGGATAATGCAGGACTCTGTTACCAGGAGTAGGATACGACCCAACCAGTGGAGTAATTTTAGCTGTAGTATGGTAGTGATGGGTGGAAACAATGACTCTCCTCTCTCCTCACATAACCGTTGGTTGGCCTCACCACAAAACGCACCAACCCCCTATGAAACAACAGGACATTGTCTCACAAGCGGGTGGTACCAGTCACCACTTTAAAATCAGCGACTTGTGCCGGAACCAATGGGAGAAGAGCCTAGTTTTGGCGCGAGAGGCCAATGGCTCTGACTGGCTAAGATGGAATGACGTCACGGCCTCTGGGTGCTTGACTAACGTGGTGTGTGCCGGTATTTGGGTCAGGACATTCAAAGAGACAGTATGACACCTTCAAGAGCTCGAAGGAAAGCCTCTATTTGCCCTTGTCCTGAAGTATTGTTACGTTCGAACCAGTAATTATTCTTGGCACCGGTTTTTTGGGATATTGCTGATGTCCAGAGGATTAGATTTCCAGCACCAAGAAGGATTATCGATATTACAAGGTGGTTCTGGAGACGCTGGGACTACGTGGGTTTTACCAAGGTCTGGCAATGTTGAGATCCTATCTGTGGGTTAAGCAGTTTGTGGAAAGACTGTGTATCGCGTTGGCTTGTGTATATAGCCTGTGTTGAGACTCACAGTGTACTCATCTATTTGTGCTTGCGGGGGTTGAGCAAGGTCTTCCTTAAACATTTCTTGATAGTCCCTATCATACGTTCGTAGAACCCACCTTGCCAGGGGGCTCTGGGAGCAATAAATTTCCAGTGGCATTGTCGTCTCTGCAGGACAGACTGCACTTCTGGATGATTCCATATCTCTCGTAGGCAGGCTTCTCCTGCCACAAAATTTGAACCATTATCAGATATCATTAGTTTGGGACAGGATCTGCGAGCTGCAAATCTACGAAAAGCTTGGATGAAGGCTTCGGCACTCATGTCAGAAGTCACTTCTAGATGTACGCCTCGTGTGGTAGCACACGTGAAGAGGCAAATATAAGCTTTCACTGGTATCTTATCTGGATTGCTAGTGAGGAGCAAGGCTCCTGTGTAATCGACACCAGTGGTCTCAAAGGGACAAAGATGAACTACTCTCTCCTTAGGGAGTGGTGGAGGTCCTGGGTAAGGACACACTCGAGCGTCGTATCTTTTGCAGATCACACAGAACTTAATGATTGATTTGACAGTTTAACGACCTTGAGGAAGTCAATATTTCTGTCTGAGGTCGGTGAGAGTGTCTAACATTCCGCCATGCAAAGTATCATATTGATGGTGATGCAAAACTAGAAGTTTTGTAATAATGTGGTGACGTGGTAGAAGGATCGGATTCTTTGTATCCAAATAAATTTTTGCATGAAGCAAACGTCCTCCACACCTTAATATATTATGAGTGTTGGTATCATACCAGATACCTAGAGACTTGGTTAATTTATCTGGAAGATTTTCATATTCACTTCCATATGCCTCTTGGTGTGCACGTTTGATCCAGTAGAGGATAGGATTGGGAAACTTATGTCTGATTCCTATCTTAGCAAGAAAGTCAAACACATGTGCTGTCACTCTTAATAACTTACTCAAGTTAGAATAATTGTGAGGATTAATAGCTGAGATTCGATGAGGTTCTGGTTCTTTCATGGGAGTAGTGATATTGGTCACTATGACTTGTGGCTTTTGTTTGGGCCACTGACCACCAACAAGCCATGAAGGTCCATTAAACCACATCGAAGACTTGATTAGTTGCTTTAATGTTAACCCTCGTGATAAGTAATCTGCAGGATTGTCCTTAGTGGGGACATGTCTGAATTTATATCCAGCAGATAATTCATGAATTTCCCTAACACGATTACTAACGTAGGGAGTTTTATTGTTGTTGTTTCTTACCCATTGTAAGACTGCCTCATTGTCCGACCACACGACGATTTCACCAAAGTGGATATTATTGAGTGTCTTGGTCAGGCAATGAGCCAATCTTACTCCCATCAGCAATGCAGTTAACTCCATTTGAGGTAAAGATCTAGATCTCTTCTTGATTGGAGCAACTCTTGCTTTAGATGTGAGTAAAATTGATTGTGCACTATTAACTAAGTAGGCTGCAGCGCCATACGCTTTGCCAGAGGCATCGCAAAAAGCGTGCAAATTTGTGGGTAAGTTTTGTCCTGAAG
This sequence comes from Procambarus clarkii, assembly GCF_040958095.1. NCBI lineage: Eukaryota > Metazoa > Arthropoda > Malacostraca > Decapoda > Cambaridae > Procambarus > Procambarus clarkii. Next base: position 8,504,894 of record NC_091219.1, read on the forward strand.
CATTACGAGGAAATTTCAAAACACCTAATTGATTGAAATCTGTTGTGAGTATCTGCCATTTATCTTGTAACTCAATTGGCAACGGATCATCCCATCCCATATGTTTCTGCCAGCATTCCTGCATTAGGAGTTTGCCCCTTATTAATATAGGACTAAGTAAGCCTAAAGGGTTAAATGGTTGACTGACATACGAGAGTAATTTTCTCATGGTAAGGGATGAATTATTGGTTTGTACTGACTTGACATTCATCTCGTCAGTACTTGTGTTTCATTCCACACCCAGAACTTTTAATTGATTTGGCACCTGATTACCTGGAAATTCTTTCTCGATTATCTGGTTTAATGATTTATTGTTTGAGGCCCATGATTGTAGTGGCATATTGGCTCCTAATAACTTACGGTTAGCCTCATGGTAGATTTCTACCAATTTGGATTTGTCATTTGTACATCCCTGGAAATTATCGACATACAAGTTGTCACTGATCTCTGCTTTATAAGGGATATTTGACTTCCTCAAATGTGTATCTAATGTGGCTTGAAGTAGAAACGGGGAGGAAGTCGCTCTGAATAGCACAGAGGCAAATCGGTAAGTTATGACATCACTGTCAGGATCCAGTGGGTCCTTAATCCAGAGAAATTTGGTGTAATTACGATCCTCTTCTTGCAAGCCTACTCTAAGGAAAGCTTTACTGATATCAGCAGTATAAGCGAAAATACCAGTACGGAATCGTAATAGTACATCATGTAGCCTTTGTGTTAGGCTAGGTTCTGTTTGGAGACATTCATTCAAGGACACGCTGTTTGGCTTCACTTTGGCACTACAGTTGAAGACAATACGTATTGGCTTTGTCAATGAATCTTTCACCACAGCGTGATGGGGTAAATAGTGACCTATTTTTCGGTCATCATTATCAACAACTTCGATAAATTTACTATTGAGTTGTTGTTGAATTAATTGATGATACATGTTCAGTTTGTCTGGCTGCTTCTTCAGCCGGATTAATTGAGACTGTAATTGAGAGGCTGCCATGAAATAATTAACTGGAAGTTGTGGATGATTCAACTTCCATGGTAGTCTCACCCAGTATTGTTTGTCCTTATAGACAACTGTATCCAGATATTGCTGGTAAGTCCACATATCATCAGGGCTTAGTTGCTCAGGGACAATACCTAAAGTGTCTAAATCCCACCGACGATGTACACGTGGATCAGACTCATTATCTTCAGATATTTCTCTGAAATGTAGGGGTGACTGTTCCAAGCCTAGTCACGCCACTATTGTATTGTTAGATTGTTGGTTGGTTGACGCTGGATTTTGTTGGAAAAGCACCGGTCCAGTAAGCAATTTGCCTCCAGCAGATGACAACAAATTCATTCCATGTTGTCTGTTGCATCCCGTTATAAATTTATAATAATAGTCAGCGCCTATAAGTATACCAATATCAATGAGGCAGTCAGAATTTATTTTGTAGTCTGCTAGCCTCATGCGGTTTCGTTTAAGATATCTCGCAGTGCGAGCTAGTCCCGTGACCTGCACGTCCGAAGGAAGCTTATCTACTACTACTGCTTGTATTGGACTAGTGGAAGATGCAAGTCTCACTAACACCTTGACTACTTGATATTCACGAGGTCCACTATTAGTCAAGAACCCAGAAATATTCAGTCTCACACTTTTGGCAGGTTTTAATTTTAACTGCTTGACTAATTGTTGCGTGATGAAGGTTTTCTGTGATCCTTGATCAAAGAGACCTCTAGTGTTAACTCTCGATTTCCTGTCAATTAGTTTGAGTTGAGCTGTAGGCAGTGTGGTATCATTGCCTGACTCAGTAGCAAGTACATTTATTTCTTGATGTACCTTGCAATATTACCTCAAACCTTAGAAATCTAATACTAGATAACAGACTGAACAAAAACCATCTAATTATCGCAGGGGACTTTAATATTGACCTCTGCGAGCCTGAACACCCTACTGCTGTTAGCTTCCTCAACTGTATGAATTCCTGCTTCCTCATACCCTTAATCACTAGACCAACTAGAATCACTGATAGTACTGCTACGACTCTAGATCACATCTGGACCAACATAACTTCTCCGCTTACTTCAGGTATAATCACCAATAGCACTACAGACCATTACCCCACATTTCTCTTAACTAACATTAGCAAACCACCTCTAGAGACAAGGGAGTTAAGCTTTAGGCTGCACAATGAAACTGCTATAAACAATTTTATAACTGCTGCTGATAATGTCAACTGGGAGTCCGAGTTAGGTAACATAGGAGACATCAAGCTAGCAGTGCAATCTTTTCTACAAACAGCCTTTATAACACCCATTGTCCTATGCTTACAAAACAAGTCACAAGCAAAAGGCTTAAGAATCCTTGGCTTACAAAGGGAATACTTAAATCCATTAACAAAAAACACGACCTTGAGAAGAAGTATAGGCTAGGAACAGTCTCCAAAGAATTCTCAAAGAATTACTCGTTATTGCTATCTAAAATAATTAGACGAGCCAAAACTAAATACTATGAAGATAAATTTACCCAAATAAAGAGCAACATTAAAAAAACTTGGAGCACAATTTCACAAATATTGGGATCAAAGAAGATTTTAAATAACAAACCAACACTCCTTTCCACTAACGTTGGTCAGCTTTCAGCCTCTGATTCTGCTATTGAGTTCAATAGGTTCTTCTCTTCCATTGGGTCATCCCTTGCAAATGATATTTCATCTTCCTGTACTGATGTTAAGGACTATCTTACAGGTAACTATCCACAGTCTCTGTACCTAAAGCCTACTAGTTCCACTGATGTGAATGAGATAATCCTTTCCCTTAAAACCAAGTCTAGTGCCCTCGAGGAGATACCAACTTTAATTTACAAAAAAGCCTCCAGATCTTTAGCCCCTGCTATTGCATTGCTCTTCAACAAGTCACTTGAACTCCAAACCTTTCCAGACATTCTAAAAAAAGCAAGAGTAACCCCTGTCCACAAATGTGGTGATCTCACAGATGTTAAAAACTACAGACCTATATCAATCCTGCCTAACTTGTCAAAAATATTCGAAAAACTAATCTACAAGCAGCTTTACTCTTTTCTAGCCAAACACAATATACTTAGCTCTTGTCAATATGGCTTCAGACCCAAAAAAAGCCCTAACGATGCACTTATTAGTATGATTAACTTAATTCACGCAGCTCTTGATAAAAAGGAGTTTCCTGTTGGGTTATTTGTGGACCTGCATAAGGCTTTTGACACTGTCAAGCACCAAAACCTTCTTCTTAAATTACATCATTATGGAGTCAGAGGACACTCCCTGCAATACCTCAAATCTTATCTTACTGACAGGCTCCAGTATGTTTCTGTGAATAATACAATGTCTCCCACCCTACCCATCAACATTGGTGTTCCTCAGGGCAGCATACTTGGCCCTCTCCTCTTTCTCATCTACATTAATGACCTTCCAAATGCCTCCCAACACTCCAAACCAATTCTATTTGCTGACGACACAACCTTCATTTACTCCAGTCCTGACCCCCTTGCTCTAAATGCCACAGTAAATACTGAGCTAGAGAAAGTCCATCTTTGGTTAACTGCCAACAAACTCACCCTTAACATTGACAAAACGTTTTATATTCTGTTTGGCAATAAATCCTCTAATCAGATAAATCTCAAAATAAACAATACCCAAATTTGTAACAAATTAGATGGCAAATTCCTTGGCGTTCTCATCGACCACAAGCTGAATTTCCAGGGACACATTCTAAATATATCAAAAAAAGTTTCAAAAACTGTTGGCATTCTTTCTAAGATTAGATATTATGTACCCCGCCCTGCCCTGGTTACTCTCTATTACTCCCTCATCTATCCATACCTCAACCATGGTATTTGTGCTTGGGGTTCTACTACCCAAAATCATTTACGTCCTCTAATTACCCAACACAAAGCTGCTATTAGGACAATATCCAACTCTGGCCCCAGACATCACTCGGTACCCTTACTCAAATCTCTGAATATGTTAGATATTAAGTCACTGCACATTCTCTCTTGTGTATTATACATATATTAAACGCTGAACTGTAATGCCAATCCTGACCTCAAAAGCTTCATTGAAGGTTGTAACAGAACCCATGAGCACCACACCAGAAATAAATACAGTTTTGATATTCCTAGAGTACGACTTAATCAAACTAGAAATGCTCTACAAATCAAGGGACCCAGAATGTGGAATGACCTTCCCAACCATGTTAAAGACTGTACCTCTCTCAACCAGTTTAAGATAAAAACTAAACACTACCTAATAAATTCCCTGTAACCTACCTCACTCCTCTATTTTCAACCCGTCTGTTATTTTTTTTAATCAACACTGTTTGTCAACCTATTGTATTTGTGCTTCTTTTTCAGTCATGTTCCCCCTTTTTTTTTATCTTTATTTGTATTTGTTCTCAACACTTTTTATTCTTTATGCTCAATTAGTATTAAGTTCTAGATATTAATGTTTTTCTTGCCCGAAACGCATTGCGTAATAGTGGCTTTGGGCATTGTATGTACTAGCTCTATCTATATATCAATCCATTAATGTCAACATCACTTGTATGTATGTACCTTACCTTACCTGAATATATTGTACTGTGATAGAATTCATAGAATTCTCCCCAGTTGTCATAGATTGTGTAGAAGTTTTTCTACATAAGGCATAATGATGTACACCTTTGTTGCATCTACTGCATAACCGTAGCTGCACTACACATTTACAGGGATCATGAGAGCCCATGCACTTGGTGCACCTGTGTATTTCTTGTAACCGTTTAATCCTGGTATTAAAGTTAGGATAAACAGTGCATTTGTAGGTGACGTGTTCTTGATCACAGAACAAACATTTTCTCTCTCTGGCTGAATTTGTCCTTTTAGTAGACATATCAGTTGTAACGTCAGAGGGAGATACAAAATAAATACCTACACTACCACTCCTTTTTTTAGTGGATGGAGTAGTCTTAGGTTTGAATTTATTGGACTTATTCAAAGTCGATTTGGGTTTGACTGAGGTGTCAATATTAGGTGGTTTAGACTCAGGTTTAATCTTATCATGAGTCTTCAACCAGTTAACCGTTATTCTCAGTCCCTCGAATATTTGCTCGAGAGTGAGAAACTCGGTTTTATAGTGAAAGCATATTTCTGCTAAGATATTTCGAGGTAATTTCCTCTGCAAAAGTAACTTGATTAACCATTCTGAGGCTGGTACATCAACTTTAGTACCTAAGGCCTTCACTAGAGACTCTACTTCTAGCCTGAAGCTTTGAAGTGAGTCTGGTCCGTTACTTGGTGCATTCAGATCTAGCAACTCTTAATAAAGGTTAGCTATACTCAACTCCTTGTTGCAATAGTTCAACTTTAGCAGTTTTATAGCTTCCTCATAATTACTCTCAGTGAGAGCTAGGTTATTTATGACCTTTTTAGCCTCCCCTTTGAGAAGACTAATCAGGTATGAGAATTTAGAAATCTTGTCAGGAGAGGATTTCTTATGTATATGAACTTCAAATGAAGTCCAAAAGGTGTCCCAATTTTCTTCATCCAGCCCTGCAAATGTAGGTAAGTCTAAAGTAGGTAGACGAACCTCAGGTAGTTGATTACTGGATTGAGACATAGTATTATTTGCATTAGATTTAGATTGTGTTACTATATTGGATAGTATGTCAAGTTTATCTAGAGTCTCATCTTCATACTGAGAAATATCTGCTATAATTTGATCTATTTCGTCAGGATCAGTTTCAGTGGTATTCAGTAGGTTGAGATAAGACTGGCTTGTAGATCTAACTTGATCAAATTTTAGATCAGCTATTCTTACTGATGTTTCTAGTCGAAAGTAATCAATGGGAGTTGCTTTAGACAAGGTACCAGACTTAATTATTAGTCTAGTTAAATGACCTTTGAGGCCAATATAGGTTCTCCTTAATTGTTCAGGAGTAGCCATGGTGGCTTTAAGTCCAAATTTCATAGGACTTGAATAAGTATTACTAATGAAGCTTGGGTACTTGCTCATTAGTTGACAAGTAATATTGAGTATAGCCTAAATAAATCTGGCTAAATGACACTGTACCTCACTCGAGGATAAATGTACCTACCTAAAAATAAGTAGCTAAGGATTTTGAGCAGTGCTTGAACTTCACCATTAACTTTCTTCCGGCTAGCTCATCTTTATCACCATTAGATGTAATGGTGATCATTCAGCAGCACTCAAAATGCATACACACAAATAATGAGTACACAAATAATTAATACGGATATCCTCTAATCAGAGTTACCCTAAGGTTAAATCCCATCCTTGATAGGGTCAGCACAAGAAGGAATAATGTATGTACTACTAACTAGCTCAAGACTAGTTGTAAGAATTTCTACCTAAGAAACTACAAATTCATTTAGTCTGCATTTGTGCCAAATTCAGCACAATCACAGCCTAAATTCCTACCTAATAAAGGTTGGCATAGGTTAATTTGTGGTGCAGTAATGTGAATATAGTTGTGCTGTATTTTTGTTTTTTTTAGATTTTATAGTTTATATAAGTGTGTACTTGCACACACAGGTGAAAATACAATTATGTACAATTAATTTGGCTTGACAGCCACAGCCTTTATGGTGATTGATTGTGTTGACCAACTTGTCAACTACATGTGACCTAGACTCACCTGACAGGTGTACACCATCTCTTGCCAGGTTTTGCCTGCATGGTCTGGCTGTAAATTGAATGTAAGTGGCATCCAATCGTACTCTCTTCCTCAGCCTAAAGTTTATATATTTGGCAGCTCTTTGGTAATATTCTGGACTCACTCCCCAACGATTATTATTGCTCAGTTGGCGAGGTTCCACTAATGTAAACACTACTGAACTGCTAATGAGTTTAAATGAGGAAATTATTCTTTTAAGGTGATTAATTACCTCAGCTGGGTGTCGAGTAGGATGGATGTCATTACCACCTAAATAAATAATAGTTAGATGGTGAGGCCACTCTAACGTGGGTGTTAATGTGGAATTATTATAGAAGTTATGAGCTGTTGCTCCTGGTGACCTGAAGATTCTTACCTCAGTATAAGGTATAGGTCTGAGTGTTGTGAGCAATCAACTGTGTCCCACGAGTGCTACTTTATACATGAGGTATAAGCAGCAAATAAATTGGTGTGAATTAGGCTAACCTATGTGGTACACTGCCGGTAGACACAATTAATAAATGTGGTTAGTTTAAACTACTTCACACGGTGATTAGTTATTTCCAATTAGTATACATCCGGTTCGAAGGACCATAATGTGGGTTATCTGGGGCTTGACTCATATATTCAATTATTTACTTATTTGATTTAATAAATTGAAGGACCACCCACTTTTGAGAAAAGAGGGAAAACTAATAAAAGTGATCATTAGAATAACACTAGAGAACCAGTGTCTATGGATAATTATTAAAAGGATAATCACTTCAAATAATGAATGGACTGTATTATTAATTAATTAAAGTCAGAGCCTCAAAGACCTACAGTGGGGGGGTATTTCTAGAAATTCATATACATCTAGAAACCAGTGTGGTTCGCCACTAGCTCATTGCTGAGTAAATGATATTATAAATCTAAACTACTATAGATTCAAATATGAGAACTCAAATTGTGAATATTTAAGATCATGAATTACTGAGCAACAGTCAGAGCAAACACATTAATTACCAATCATCATTTCTGGTAATAATCTATTCAATGCAAAGATTCTACAGGAATTATATAAGAATCAAAATCATAAAAATAAATTTGTACGAAAAATGTCTTAGCTTTAAGACGATTTCTGTAACATCATTTCGTCATTCGTCCTCGTGTTCACAGGATCTCCACAAAGAAAGAACTCGAGGTGAATATCACGAATGAAGAGAAACAACTTGATGACTCCTTGCATACACGCTAAAATCAGAGAAATTTAAGTAGCATTTGAATAGGCTACGTTTTATTTTCAATATTCATGAAAACGGAGGAAATTGCCGAACTTGTACTAACGTTGTATATTGGGTATCCTCGCTATATAACGACAAACTACTCCCAAATATATAATCTAGGATGATGCATCAAACGAGAAACATATACTTATCGTGAGCGTATTGAATACTGAGGTCTGCCGGAACCGCGTCAGCCAGTCCCTGACGTTCACTGCTGTGTACGTGTAATTACGGGTCTTGGCTTCAATTGTTGACGCGTTATTAACTGGCTGGGCACTATAGAACACGTGGATAAGTAATTATTAACTGTTGACCGAGTATCAGCGTAATTCTTGCCGATAAATTCCCCAGTCACTACCACGTGTCTCGCCACTCTTCACGCCAGGGATGCCTTCCGCACAGTGGCGTCGCCGCCTCCCTCAACCCGTCTCTTGCATTCACCAAAGAAATTATTAATCTCGAATAATTCTTTTCCTCACAATTATGGATGTAATACGTTAATGAGAACTGGGTTGCAATTATAGGGATATGAATATTATCATATTCTCATTTTATGGTGTTAAACGAGAAATGCAGAAGATTTTATTTTCTCCATGACATTCGTACGTAACAGAAAGGACTGCTACTACATAATTATTTAGTTAATAACTCTCGGTTTGAGATTATTGGGAGTTATATTATCCGTAAGTAATTATTACTGATAATTTTAGAGAACCACATTCAATTCTCTAACCCATTGGTAATATATGTGTCTAACTGGACATTATCTGATGCAATGTTGCTACTCGATTTCATGAGAATTCTAGCATTAATACGCAGATGCAATGGTTAATTTATGTTGACACTACCGTTAGTGAAATTAGTAACTACTGTAGTTAGTATATAATGATAATGATTTATTATAATACAATAGTAGTTATTAGTGTTGGAAATTTCCAACACCACTACGGAGAAGTGATGGTCCAGTTATATGTGGGAAGTCCAGTCATAGATGATGGTCCAGTCATAGCGGGGAAGGAACAGCAGGCACACCTGAGACACGGGCATCAGCACCGGACCACACCACCAGACGACTGCTGGGAACCAGGGCAGCGTGCATCCTTTCGTAAAGTCACTACCAGGCAATGCCCAGCACCAGCATCCGCACTATCCCTGGCAGTGGAAGCCGCCACACCCCACTGCGGAGAGCCAGCTAGCGGGGAAGGAACAGAAGGCACACCTGAGACACGGGCATCAGCACCAGCAGGCACATGTACCTCCACCACCACCAACCGCGGAGACAACGACGCATCCGGATCCACGGCGTCAACACCCGAAGACCCACAGTCACTAAAGTCCCCAACATCGGCCCATGCAGTAGATGAACGCCTGGAACGTTTGGGCTCCGGCCGGATATCATCAGATCCGGAAGTGGATCCAGAAACATGGGCACCACTAGCCGGACGAACCCGACGCAAAACGGCAGCAGCCTCTACCACAGAGGGAACCGGACCACACACACAGCAGGAGGCTCCGCAGCCACCCCAGCACCCAGCACCGTAGGGACCCGAGGTGAGGATGCAGGGCCAGGTTCAGCAGCCGAAGACGAGGGAGCAGATGGCGATGCCTCACAGGGAGCACTAGGATGGCCCACGGGAGCAGCAATTCCAGAGACAGGATCAGGAGTAACATCCGACGGCACCGCAACATCCGGAGGAGGGTCTGCGACAACCGGGGGGGAACGTCGGGCGACGCTCAGGAAGCCTCAGCAGCGAACGGGACGCTCACCTTCTCACCCCCGGAGTCCTCCTCCAGAGGAAGCGGCGGGAAATCCTCTTCACGGAACAAATTTACGGGAGCAACCGGATCAGCAGTGCACCCGGCAGCCTGATGCCCCAACAAGCCACACCAGAAACAAGTACTGTCAAAGAAGGAATAATTTAAATAGGGAGATTGAAGAAATCGAGCAGAAATTGAAACACTCATATGAAACTGAAGAAAGGCAGTTAGATCAGAAAGCAATTCAGGAAATAAAGAAAAATCCAAAATATTTCTTCTCATATGCGAAATCAAAAGCAAAAACCACTGCCAGTATTGGACCTATTCGTACAAGTGAAGGTTCATACACGGAGGATGACAAAGAAATTAGTGAAATCCTAAAAAAACAGTATGAGGACATGTTTAGCACTCCAATAAACAACATGAAGGTGGAAGATCCAGACAATTTCTTTATGCGGGATATTCAAACCCCTGTAAATATAACTGATATAAACACGAGCGCACTAAATTTTGAAAAAGAAATTGAAAACATGCCCATGCACTCGGCCCCAGGTCCAGACTCATGGAATTCAATATTTATCAAGAAATGCAAAGTGCCGGTAGCACAGGCACTCAGTATAGTGTGGAGGAAGAGCTTGGACACGGGGGAGATACCAGATGCACTTAAAGTAGCAGACATAGCCCCTCTACACAAGGGAGGGAGCAAAGCATTGGCAAAAAATTATAGATCAGTTGCACTAACATCGCACATCATAAAAGTATTTGAGAGAGTGATTAGGAGTCAGGTCACCAATTTCATGGAGACCAATGACCTTCACAACCCAGGCCAACATGGATTTCGAGCGGGAAGATCGTGCCTTTCACAGCTACTTGAGCACTACGACAAAGTCACTGAGGCATTAGAAGAAAAACAGAATGCTGGTGTGATATACACGGACTTCGCAAAGGCTTTCGATAAATGTGACCATGGCGTGATAGCACACAAAATGAAGTAAATGGGAATAACCGGTAAAGTAGGACGCTGGATAATCAGTTCTCTGTCAAACAGGACTCAGCGAGTAACGGTCAACTATATAAAATCTAGTCCAAGTGCAGTGAAAAGCTCTGTACCTCAGGGTACAGTCCTTGCACCGCTGCTTTTCCTTATTCTCATATCAGATATAGACAAAAATTTAAGTCACAGCTTCGTATCTACCTTTGCAGATGACACAAAAATCAGTATGAAAATCACCTCGGCTGAGGACATTGAAAAACTTCAAGCTGATATTAATAAAGTTTTCGACTGGGCATCAGAAAATAACATGATGTTTAACAGTGATAAATTCCAGGTACTCAGGTACGGTAAAAATGAGGACCTTAAACATAATACAGAGTACAAAACACAATCAAATGTACCCATAGTAGGAAAACAGCATGTAAAGGATTTGGGAATAATAATGTCTGACGACCTAACGTTTAAGGAGCATAACCAAGCAAATATTGCGACAGCTAGAAAAATGATAGGATGGATTACGAGAACTTTCAAATCCAGGGATCCCATCACAATGGTTGTACTCTTCAAGTCACTTGTGTTGTCCTGTCTTGAGTACTGATCAGTACTCACTTCCCCTTCAGAGCAGGAGAGATTGCTGAAATAGAGGGAATACAGAGAACATATACGGCACGCATAGACGCAATAAAGCACCTAAATTATTGGGATCGTCTCAAAACCCTCCAAATGTACTCACTAGAAAGAAAACGAGAGAGATATCAAATAATATACACCTGGAAGATACTGGAGGGCCAAGTACCAAATCTACACAGTAAAATAACAACGTACTGGAGTGAACGGTATGGAAGAAAATGTAGAATAGAACCAGTGAAGAGCAGAGGTGCCATAGGCACAATCAGAGAACACTGTATAAACATCAGAGGTCCGCGGTTGTTCAACGTCCTCCCAGCAAGCATAAGAAATATTGCCGGAACAACCGTGGACATTTTCAAGAGGAAACTAGATTTATTCCTCCAAGGAGTGCCGGACCAACCAGGCTGTGGTGGGTATGTGGGCCTGCGGGCCGCTCCAAGCAACAGCCTGGTGGACCAAACTCTCACAAGTCAAGCTTGGCCTCGGGCCGGGCTTGGGGAGTAGAAGAACTCCCAGAACCCCATCAACCAGGTATCAATCAGGGGTTGCTGGGCATAAAACACCCGCACGTAGTACCCTAAAAGCCGGACAGAGGACGGAATGTCCGACCTCAGTCGCATCCCGAGGGTACGAATGTTGGTCTTCACACCCGAATACTTCCCAGAAGGCAGCGAGTTCATCCGCACACTGACGACGGGACCATACCTCTGGAAGTCCCCCCATACTAACTCCATGGGGGCGCCATGGACACTCACATATGTCACAGCACCACTGCGGTCCGAAATGGTCACAGACCTGTTGCCGTCCTGCAGCAGCAAAGTACGCCCCCTTACACCTCCGGAGAAAATCACGGTATACTGCCTCACCCACAAACTTTATGATCACATGGCGAGCAGTGACCAGCTCGACACCGTAGACGTCCTGGACAGGGACCCAGAGCATGTGACTCAAGACCAAGTTCACAAGAGGGTAACCTGCACAGCCAGTAAACTCCAAACCTATGGAGTTCACCCTCACGGCAGCTGGAAGATGGCCGCCCATCGTAAAAGCGCCACGTCCACCTTGTTGTTCAAGTGGTTGATTTGACAAGAGTGTACATGAAGTGTTTCAGGTTAGTTCACTATTGTTGATGACCTGTCCATTGGGTCGAGACTTTGTGTCTCTATACACCTGTCAGGTGGTGGGTCAACGAGACCTACTGCAAAGTGGTGATTGTCAGATTTGAAATGACACTCTTGGTTTAACGTAAAGTGTAGGGCTGTGTATGAGTCATTAAGTTGTTGAATAAATTCTTATCCTGTCTACACAGGTCTTTATGTCATTCCTTCATTCTGCAGTAATGCCCCCATTCATTACTTTACTTACAATTGTCCTGAACAGGCACATGAGCTGATTCAGGCTCCAACTCCTAATCCTAATCACTGAATAAAAGATTAAATGTGAGGACCTGTCCTCTACCTGCTTTATTCGCTGCCAGCGAGTTGCAAAGAGCACGACCCAGTGAGAGACGGTCTTGTTATGCATTGTAGAGGGGAAGATCGCCTTGGTCTTCATCCTTCTCCTGTACTACAGGATCTTTGGCGGTTGCTCTCGCTTATCTCTCACTTTTCTGATTACTCATTCGACGCATCTGACCTCCCTGCATAGAGTCTGGGTGTGTGGTTGCAGTCGACTCAAAAGGATATTTTCACATCTAGTATACCAATCTGGAGTTAAGGCACTTAACAGTAAATAAGCTCCAGCCATTGCCAGAGGGAGAAATCAGAAATCTCACAACAAGTTTGCTGTACTCAATAACATATTTCTGAACGAAATACTGTCACTATATTTAAATTAATGGAAATATTAAATCAAACAATAATAACAATTATATTCAAAATAATTACAATGTAAATAATGAGAATTAGATTAATAGTAATAATAATTAAATTAATAGTAATATTACTATTAATTTAATTATAAAAAGCGTGCTGCCCGAAACGCTTTGTGTAATAGTGGCTTTAGGCATTGAATGTACTAGCTCTATCTATAAATCTACCATTTTTTGTAAAACCTCTTGTATGTATGTACTTTACCTGAATAAACATTTATTTATTTATTTATTTAAATAAAAATATTGAAAATAATTAAAATTAAATTTAAATTATAAAAACAATTAACACATATGTAAGCAAATAACATGAACATTACTCATGATCTTTATATAATGCTGGTTTTGTTTGTTGCCACAGATCACAACTGCTACATCAAGCCTGGTACACACACCGTCAATGGTTACTTGATGGTCTGCAATTGTACCCCATGGTGAAGGGTCCAAGCTGCACCTAACCCAACAGGATACAAGTAAGTCTCTGTCGGCCGTGATGAAGGGTCCAGATGCACTTACAAACAATAAATTAAGAAAATATTGTAAAAGAGTGTATGTTTAGTACATATATAGTTGGTTAGTTTACATAGGTTTACAGTGAGCCATTTATCTTAAAGAAAGTGTTAAAAACAATATTACATGAAACTCTGACAATGAGAATATAATTTAAAGGATTAATATAAACTAATCATTCAATGAGTTTATAAAAACAAAATATCCTCCCTCGGCAGTCTCCATGTATTTGATTCTAGCGCAAAGCCGGATCAAAATCACTCCTAACACACAGTTCGTGCAACATAGATCTGACTTCCACAGAACTCGACATTCCTGGCAGTAAACCGTCTCTTTATCAAAGTTGTTCCTTCAAAATTCCAATTATCCAGCTGGGGGTCTCCCTGCTTTCTCTGCTGACAAGTTGTTTTCCTATTATGTATACCTGCTGCACCATTATATATCATTCATCCTTAAGTTGTAATTCCTGACAACTAAGTTTTTACTTCTGGGATAGTTGGAGTCTCTAGTGACTGAGTGTAATAAAAAGGAATTGAACGAGATTGCTGAATGTGCAATTTCCTTCAGACAAAAGGATATCATTCGTTTGTGGACAATTTCTTCAAGTGTGGATTTGGACATAAGGCTTGATATGAGATTGCAATGAGTGTCACGATGAACACCCATTATTCTTCTTGAACATTTTCTCCATTCACAATTAAGGTTACCAAAATCAACACTTTAAAGGTGGCATAGTTCGCAGTCATGTGGGCTCTGATATTGACTGCTAACTTTACTTGCGACCAGGTATCAAGATGAACGAATTCACTCATAATGACATTTGTTCTAACGTTTAGGTCTCTAATACCATCTGAAAAATTCATGTGGACCCTTTCAGGATTGATATGACCCAGATGCTTTTCAAAATATTTTTCAGTAATCTCTCAGCGTAATAACTTTAATTTCGGATCAATATACAACGGATTGAGTGAGTTAAAGGGAACTACAGCACATTTAGCTGAATGAAAAGTAAGGTTGTATTCTGCATACAACCGAAGAATATGTGAGAATATCTCTCAAATATTCCTATCAAGATTTTCAAAGAATCTTTCGTCGGTGTAAACAGAACTAGATCATCAGCGTAACAGAAAACATTGGCCTTAGTTCCAAAAATGCCAAAAAAGAAAACTCGTTCGATTTCAATCAAACTTTTTTGACTGATTGTATATGATAAGGTTTTCATCTGGTTCAAGTCTCAGCATCGTAGCATAAATAGGAAGGGGGAAAAAAATATTGAATTATGTGTCAAAATTTTTACAAAATGGTCAAACACAAGTGTCAACTGAAATCATGTCTATGACTCTCAGCTATCCCAATAGCATATATTAAAAAAAATATAATTAATTAAAAAAAAAAAGTTAAAATAAAAAGAATTCTTTATTTTTTATTTTTGTTTTAAATTTGTTTGTTTTTTCAGACGATTTGCATGAAACTTATACACCAGACTGCACGTAAGCCTTTCTGTAAGGGTGCCAATTTTGGAGGAAATTGATTGATGTCAACCTCAGTCACAGATGGCAGCACCTTAGACTTTATTATTTTCTTATTTATTTTCAAGTAACATAAAAATTCTTATAACTCTTTCTTTTTTTATTAAATTTATATGAAACGTACCCCTTATATGTAGAGTGTATGTCTCTAAAATTGGTACTAAGCATTGCTTCCTAAGTTCATTTATTGATTTTATAATAGCAATAAACATGATGTATTTGCATAATTTTGGGGGGAACTTTGACTATTTGCATTACGAAAACTAAAAATATTTTGGAAAATACCTTAGTACGGAGCCTTTATTATTTGCTATTGTGACAGAAAAGTGTCATAGAATGATTATATCTGAAAGGTGTGGTTGTTATAAACACTTGAAAATGTGTAATATTCGTTGAACAAAATTATAAAAATTATAAATCTCCCTCTCTATATAGGTTGCAGTACTGAAACTTTGATCAATTGCAGCCCTTTTCATATACAACTAGTCACAAAATTTTGGTTGACATTGAACAAAGTTTAAAAAACTAACTGTCGATCCCTTAGTTGTACCTGTGCCTCAGCTAGCTCGTTTGACTTTTAACTCCCTTAACAATGGATGAAGATAGATGAAGATGTTCCCTGATAAACATCGCGGAACAAAGAGAGAACAGAGCTACTGAGTGAGTTGAAGTACTAAATAGTTTCATTCCAAAACACAATACACTATCATCTCTTTTTTTTTGGGGCAGGGATATTCCTGCACGGCGCCCTAAGCTTCTGGCTGGCCCACTAAGTGTTGCTTGTTTCTGTTTTACTTGGGCGGAGAATGAGTATTTATGACTCGTATGGTCGCTTCAGTAAGAATCTCTGGTTAAAGGTTCAAGCTGCACTATACTGCTCACTATATAAGTCTCATTCATCTGTCATCCAAGGACAAGAGGTAGTACTGTCTTGTAAACCCCGACTCCATACACAAGTCTATGTTATCATTTGAGATGTGTCCAAGATGCACTACACTACCCAGCGTTGAATTATGTCTTGTATGCCACCCGTGGAGACTGGTACAAACTGTACAATTAGACAGGTAAGTTTCATCTGTCACCCGAGCAGAAGTACACGTCTCTGTCACCCGTTGTGACAAGTCTTAGCTTCAATGTACCGCTAAGTTTGCAAGTCTCTTCTGTAACCCGTGGATATGACTTCCACCTGTATTATACCAGAACTAAAACAAGTATATAGGCAAATAAGTTTTTGTCACCAGTGTAAACTGTGTTAAAACTACAGTTTATGGTCCAGTAAACAAATACATGTATGTAACTCAGAGTTGAGTCCAAGTTGAACTATAGCAATCAGTTTTCAATTCTCTGTCATCCATGGAGAAGGGAACCGGTTATACTATATTCACTAGTTCCCCATTAAGACTGGAAACGAGAGGCTCAAGAAGCAAGGTACCTCCCAGTGCTCAGCATGTCTCAACCATTGGTGACGGAGGGCGCCAAACACTGTTATATAACTGCCTTTATTATCTGATTGTAGAAAGGTAGTAGGTTGTACAAAGGTCACACCTAAATTATTGATATAAATAAATGTTGTCAAAGGTTTAAAAACGTTGAGTTTACTCAACCAAAATTTAGCCATCTTAGATAATGTAGAGATAACAGTTTTTAAAGTCTTTTATGTGTGTGTATGAGTGTCTACTCACCTAGTTGTCTTCGCCTAGTTGTACCTTCGAGGGTTGAGCTCTGGCTCTTTGGTCCCGCCTCTCAGCTGTCAGTCAACTGATGTACAGGTTCCTAAGCCTATTGGGTTCTATTATATCTTCACTTGAAACTGTGCATGGTGTCTGCCTCCACCACATCACTTCCTAATGCATTCCATTTGTCTACTACTCTGACACTGTAAAGGTCTTTCTAATATCTCTGTGGCTCATTTGGGCACACAATTTCCATCTGTGTCCCCTAGTCCGTGTGCCCCTTGTATTAAATATTCTGTCTTTATCTACCCGATCAATTACTGGAGTAATTCGTGGAGGATTTAATCTCCCGGTACCCAGTGTCTGGCCTCATGCTCTCTCCACCTAGTTTCATTACCTTACATTCACTTGGGTTGAACATCAATAGCTATTTGTTGGACCATTCCTTCAGTTTGTGTAAGTCATCTTGTAGCCTCTTGCTATCATCCTCGGTCTTAATCCTCCTTATAATATTTGCGTCATTAGCCAACATTGCGAGAAACGAGCCTGTACCCACTGTGAGATCATTTACATATATCAGAAACAGGATAGGTCCAAGGACTGAACCCTGCGGGACACTATTGGTGACGCTCCGCCCCTCTGAGACCTCACCCCTCACAGTGACTCGTTGTCTTCTGTTGATTAAGTACGCCTTTATCCAATAGAGTACCTTCTCTTTTTACTCTTGCCTACAATTATAGCTGATGGAGAACTGTGCCAAAGGCTTTCAGCAAGTCTAAAAATATGCATTCTTACCACTCCTTCTATTTATTGCCTGACTTTTGTCGGCTGATCATCGAATTAAATTAATCCTATTAGGAAAGATTTGCCATTCCTGAACCCCCATGTTGATGATGTGTGACAAAGTTCTTTTGCTCCAGATGTTCTACTTTTTTTCGCACAACCTTCTCCATAACATTGCATGGTATGCAAGTTAGGAACACTGGCCTGTAGTTCAGTGCCTCCTGTCTGTCACCCGTTTTGTAAATTGAAACTATATTAGCCTTCTTCCAATTTTCTGGTAGTTCTCCCATTACCAGCGATTTGTAATAAACCAATGAGAGTGGTAGGCACAGTACATCTGCTCTTTCTTTTAGTATCAATACTGAGATTCCGTCTGGGTCTATAACCTTTATCACATCAAACTCATGCAAATGATTCCTTATCTCCCCACTGGTAATCTCAAACTCCTCCAGTGGTGCCAGGTTAGAAATTCCCTCTCTTATCTCTGGAACAACTACTTACTCTAATGTGAAGACCTCCTAGAAATTCGTATTGAGTTCCTTGCAAGATTCCCTGTCATTTGTAGTGAACCTGTCTGCCCCTATCCTCAGTTTTATTACCAGTTCTTTCACTGTTGTTTTCCTTCTGATGTGCAGCAAATTAGGGTGAGTCCTTGCCTTACTAATTATGTCATTTTTGTACAGTTTTTCTGCCTCTCTTCTGTTGCCTTGTTAATTCTATAGTTTCTCCACGCCCTTGTACTTAACTGTTTTGCAAACTTGCATTCCTGATTAAACTATGGGGCCCTCATGTGAATTTTAGATTTTCCTGTCAGATTGGGACAAGTTTGTTTGCTGCGTCAAACAGACGCAGCAAACAAACATCACTTCTTGTAGTGATGTACTACATCACTTCTACGTGATGTAGTCCATCATGTCTTGTGTGTACTCATCTATTTGTACGCACCTTTTTGAGCCTGGAGGATCGAGCGTTGGCTCCTGGATCACGCCTTTCGAGCCGCCAGTTGTTTAATGCAATGGATTCTGTCCTTCACTATCATACCTAGATTTAAATCTACAAACAGTGTTTGCTTGCACAATGTGCTCCTTTAGTTCATTCCATTTCCCCATTTCTCTCACGCTAAAACAAAACTTTCTAGCATCTCGATGACTCATCTGAATTTCCAGCTTCCATCCATGTCTCCTTGTTCTGTTGGAATTCCTTGTGGACATTTCGTTTATCTCCACTCTGTCAATCCCCTTAAGTATTTTGAATGCTGCTATCATATCTCCTCGCTCCCTCCGTTTTACTAATGTCGTCATGTTCAGTTCCTTTAGTTGCTTTCTATATCCCATCCCATGCAACTGCGGGACTAGCCACGTCGCAAATTTCTGAACCTTTCCCAGTTTCCTAATGTGTTGCTTTAGGTGGGGTCTTTATGATGAGGGTGCATACTTTAAGATTAGTCTCCAGTACGCGGTGTAAAGTGCTCTGAATAACTCTTTACTTAGGTTTCTGAATGACGTTCTAACGTTTGCTAGCATAGAGTACGATGTTGTCATTATACGATTTATATGGGCCTCAAGAGTTAGATTTGGAGTTACGTCCACTCTCAGGTCCCTCTCTCGAAGGTAATTTCCTTCATTGTGTACTGACCCTTTGGTCTCCTGTCACTTACTCTCATTTCCATAACTATGCACTTGCTCGTGATGAACTGCAGTAGCCATTTCTCTGGCCATCTCTGCAGCTTGTCCAAGTCCTCTTGAAGGATCCTACAATCCTCATCTGTCACAACTCGTCTCATTAGTTTCGCGTCATCGCAAACATCGACATATAGAACTCGATTCCTGTAGACATGTCATTCTCGTACATTAAAAATATAACTGGTCCGATCACCGATCCTTGAGGTACTCCACTCGTTACGGTTCGCCAGTCTGACTTCTTGCCCTTGACTGTTACCCTCTGGTTCCTGCCTGTTAAGTAATTCCTTACCCAAGCTAGGGCTTTTCCGCTTACTCCCGCTTGCCTCTCAAATTTTAGTTGCAGTCTCCTGTGCAGGTGTCTCCTGTGTATCAAAGGGTTATGGGCAGTCTAGAAATATGCAGTCTGCTAATCCTTCCCAGTCCTGCCTTATTATTGTTACTTTATCATAGAATTCTAAAAGGTTTGTTAAGCATGATTTCCCTTCTCTGAAAGCTTGTTGGAGTTAATTTACATACCTAATGTTCTCTAAGTGTGATAGTCTTAACTGATTATTCTCTCAAGCTCTACAGGGGATGCTTGTCAGTGATACTGGTCTGTAGTTAGGTACCTCTTGCCTATCTCCTTCTTGAAAATTGGTATCACAATTGCCTTCTTCCAGCAACTGGCGAACTCTCCCTTCGTAAATGACTCATTATAGATCCTTGCTAGAGGCACGCTGAGGGCCTGCGCTGCCTCTTTTAGTATGCACGGTGATACTTTGTCTGGTCCAACTGCTTTAGTTTCATCCAGTGTTGTTAGTTGTTTCATTACCTCCTCTGCTGGCATTTCTATATTCTGTTAATCTCTCATTTTAGACATTTCTTTTTCTAACAATGGGAGCTGCTCAGGCTCAGTTGTGAACACTCCATGAAAACTGACATTCAGTACCTCGCAGATTTCCTTGTCACTTTCCGTATATGCCCCTTCTGTTTTCCTTAATCTTGTCACTTGGTCGTTCACTGACATTTTCCTTCTTATTTGACTATGTAGGTATTTAGGTTGCTTTTTTGCTTTCACTGCAATAACGCTCTCATAATTCCTTTTCGATACTATCCATATATTAATATATTCATTCCTAGCTCTGTTGCATCGAAACTTATTATCCTCTGTCATTTGTCCTCTGTCCTATCTATACTCCCTCCTGCTTCTCATTTTTGCTTCCTGACACTGTCAGTTAAATTATGGGTTATTATATTCCCTCCTACTTTATTTCTTCACTGTTAATATAAAACTTTCTTCGGCCTCCTTGCATTTCCAATTAACTAGATCTATTATATCTTACACTGTTTGTACTCCTAGTTCTTCTTCCAACTGGACTTCACCCAGATATTCTCTTATCCTCCTGTAATCTTTCCTATAGTCTACTCTTCTTTCCCAGACCTCTTGTCCTGTGGTCACAGTTTTAAGCTCTATCATGTAGTCAAAGACTAGGACACAATGGTCACTGGCTCCTAGTGGTATTTCATGTTCCGTATTCGTAATGCCTTCCTCATTCTGTACTCACCTAGTTGTGCTTGCGGGAATTGAGCTATGGCTCTTTGGTCCCGCCTCTCAACCGTCAGTCTATTAGTGTACAGATTCCTGAGCTTCTCGAGCTCTATCATATTTACATTTGAAACGGTGTATGGAGTCTGCCTCCACCACAGCATTTCCTAGTGCATTCCGTTTAGAAACTACTGACACTGAAAAAGTTCTTTCTAATTTTTCTGACTCATCTGGGTATTCAGCTTCCACCTGTGTCCCCATTGTGAGTGTACCACCCATGTTACATAATCCATCTTGTCTATTCTGTCAATGCCTCTGCGAATTTTGTATGTGGTGATCATGTTTCCCCGAGCTCTTCTGTCTTCCAGCGACGTGAAGTGCATTTCACGCAGCCTTTCCTCGTAACTCATGCCTCTTAGTTCTGGGACTAGCATAGTTGCATACCTATTGACCTATTTCCAGTTTGGTCTTGTGTTGATAAGGTACGGCTCCATGCTGGGGCCGCAAACTCACGGTTTGCCTTTTCATACGTTGTTTACTAGATTCTGACAGATTCCTTACACTGTATGTGTGTGTATTCGCCTAGTTATATTCACATAGTTGTGATTGCGGAGGTTGCGCTCTGCTCTTTCTGCCCGCCTCTCAACTGTCAATAAATCAACGTTACTAACTACCAACTAATTTAATATTATTTTGTTATTTTATTTCCTACACACACACACACACACTCACCAAGAAGCAGCCCGTAACAGTTGTATAACTCCCAGCTACCTATTTACTGCAAGGTAACAGGAGCATCAGGGTGAAAAAAAATCTGCCCATTTCTGTTTCTCGCCGGCGCCGGGAATGTGTGTGTGTTCTCACCTCACTTAGTTGTACTCACCTAGTTGTGCTCGCGGAGGTTGAGCTTTGGCTCTTTGGTCCCGCCTCTCAACCGTCAATCAACTTGAGTACAGATTCCTGAGCCTATTGGGCTCTATCACATCTACATTTGAAACTGTGTATGGAGTCAGCCTCCACCTCATCACTGCCTAATGCATTCCACCTGTAACTACTCTAACACTGTAAAAGTTCTTTCTGACGTCTCTGTGGCTCATTTGGGTACTCAGTTTCCACCTGTGTCCCCTTGTTCGCATACCACCCGTGTTAAACAGTTTGTCCTTATCAACCCTGTGAATTTCTCTGAAAAGTTTCTAGGTAGTGATCATGTCTCCCCTTACTCTTCTGTCTTCCAGTGTCGTGAGGTGTATTTCACGCAGCCTTTCCTCGTAACTCATGCCTCTTAGTTCTGGGACTAGCCTAGTTGTATACCTCTGAACTTTTTCCAGCTTCGTCTTGCGCTTGACAAGGTAAGGGCTCCATGCTGGGGCCGCATACTCCAGGATTGGTCGTACATATGCTGCATACAAGGTTCTGAGTGATTCCTTACACAGGCTCCTGAAGGCAGTTCTGATGTTAGCCAGCCACACGTATACCGCAGATGTAATTCTTTTTATGTGCGCTTCGGGGGAGAGGGTTGGTGTAATATCAACTCCTAGGTCTGTACCTCTGTCCATTTCATGAAGTGCTTCATCTCCTATTTTATATTCTGTGTCTGGTCTCCTGTTTCCAACGCCATGTTTCATTACCCTACATTATTTACTCAAGTTGAACTTTAGTAGCCATTTGTTCGACCATTCATTCAGTCTGTCTAGGTCATCTTGTAGCCTCCTACTATCATCCTCTGTTTTAATCCTCCTCATAATTTTTGCATCATTAGCAAACAATGAGAGGAAGGAGTTTATACCCTCTAGGAGATCATTTACATATATCATTTACAGTATAGGTCCTAGGACTAATCCCTGTGGGACTCCACTGGTGACGTCTCACCCATCTGAGACCTCACCCCTCACAGTGACTCGCTGTCACCTGTTGCATTGGTACTCCCTTATCCAATGGAGTACCTTACTTTTCACTCTAGCCTGCATCTCCAGCTTTTTCACACGCCTCTTGTGTTGTACTGTATGAAAGGCTTTCTGGCAATCCAAACATATGATGTCTGCCCACCCCTTTCTTTCTTGCCTGATTTTTGTTGCCTGGTCGTAGAATTCAATTAATCCTGTGAGGTAGGACCTGCCATCCCTGAACCCATGTTGAATGTGTGTTACACGCTCCAGATGTTCCACTAACTTTTTTAGCACAATCTTCTCCATCAGCTTGCATGGTATGCAGGATAGGGACACTGGCTTGTAGTTCAGTGCCTCCTGTCTATCCCCATTCTTGTATATTGGGACTACATTAGCCGTTTTCTAAATTTTTGGCAGTTCCCCTGTTGCCAGTGATTACCAGTGAGTGTGTACTCACCTAGTTGTACTCACCTAGTTGTACTCACCTAGTTGTGCTTGCGGGGGTTGACCTTTTGCTCTTAGGTCCTGCCTCTCAACCGTCAATCAACTGATCTACAGATTCCAGAGCCTACTGGGTTCTGTTATATATACATTTGAAACTGTGTTTGGAGTCAACCTCCACCAAATTACTTCCTAGTGCATTCCATTTATTAGCTACTCTGACACTGAAAAATTTCTTTCTGTAACTTCTTTAGTTCTTTTTAATGTCTCTGTGGCTCATTTGGGTACACAGCTTCCATCTGTGTTCCCTTGTGCGTGTACCACCCGTGTTAAATAATTCCTCCTTGTCTACCCTGTCAATTCCCCTGAGAATTTTGTGTGTGGTGATCATTTCTCCCCTAGCTCTTCTGTCTTCCTATGACGTGAGGTGCTGTTCACGTAGTCTGTCCTTATAACTCATCCCTTTTAGTTCTGGGACTATCCTTGTGGCATACCATCTGACCTTTTTCCAGCTTCGTCTTGTGCTTGACAAGGTACGGGATCCATGCTGGGGCTGCATACTCCAGGATTGGCCTTACATATGTAGTATACAAGGATCTGAAGGATTCCTTACACAGGTTTCTAAAAGCAGTTCTGATGTTAGCCAGCCTCGCATAGACCGCTGATACCGCTCATTGAGGTTATCTTGAGATGATTTCGGGGCTTTAGTGTCCCCGCGGCCCGGTCCTTGACCAGGCCTTCACCCGCAGGAAGCAGCCCGTGACAGCTGACTAACACCCAGGTACCTATTTTACTGCTAGGTAACAGGGGAATAGGGTGAAAGAAACTCTGCCCATTGTTTCTCGCCGGCACCTGGGATCGAACCCGGGACCACAGGATCACAAGTCCAGCGTGCTGTCCGCTCGGCCGACCGGCTCCCTTATTAGGGAGCCGGTCGGGAACATCAGCGGGAGCCATGCTCCTGCTGATGTTATTCTTTTGATGTGGGCTTCAGGAGACAGGTTTAGCGTGATATCAACTCCTACATCTTTCTCTCTGTCCGTTTCGAGAAGGACTTCATCTCCCGATCGGTATCCGGTGACTGGCCCCCTAGTTTTTCCCAGATTCATTACCTAACATTTGCTTGGGTTGAACTTTAGTAGCCATTTGTCGGACCATTCCTTTAGTTTGTCAAGGTTTTCTTGTAGCCATATACTATCCTCCTCTGTCTTGATCCTCCTCATAATTTTTGCATCGTTAGCAAACATAGAGAGGAACGAGTCAATTATTCCTGGAAGATCATTTACGTATATCAGAAACAGTATAGGTCCAAGGACTGATCCGTGTGGGACTCCACTGGTGACTCCCCGCCACTCCGAGACCTCACCCCTCACGGTGACTCGCTGTGTCCTATGGCTTAGGAACTCCCTTATCCAGCGGAGTACCTTCTCTTTCACTCCCGCCTGCATATCTATTTTGTGCACTAGTCTCTTATGTGGTACTGTGTGAAAAGCTTTCTGGCAGTCCAGAAATATGTAGTCTGCCCAGCCCTCTCTCTCTCTTGCCTGATTTTTGTTGCCTGGTCACTGAACTCAATTAAACCTGTTAGGCATAATTTGCCATCTCTGAGCCCATGCTGATGTTGTATTACAAAGTTCTTCCACTCCAGATGTTCCACTAGCTTTTTACGCACAATCTTCTCCATCATCTTGTATTGTATGCAAGTTAGGGACACTGGCCTCTAGTTCAGTGCCTCCTGCCTATCACCTTTCTTATGTATTGGGACTACATTGGCTGTCTTCCAAATTTTTGGCAGTTCATCTGTTACCAAGACTTGTTGCACACCATGGAGAACAGAACTTCTGCTCCTTCCTTTAGATTTCATGGTGAGATTCCTTCCGGGCCTATAGCCTTCGTCACATCCAAGTCTAGCAGATGCTTCCTCACCTCCCCACTGGTAATCACAAACTCCTCTAGTGGTGTCTGGTTGATGCTCCCTTTCTAGGAGCATCAAACATAAACACATACACAATGTATGTCAATGGGACAATTGTCCCATCTCTGGGACACCTAGTGTGTATGTGTGTGAGTGTACTCACCTAGTTGTGCTTGCGGGGGTTGAGTTCTGGCTCTTTGGTCCCGCCTCTCAACCGTCAATCAACAGTTGTACAGGTTCCTGAGCCTATTGGCCTCTATGATATCTACACTTGAAACTGTGTATGGAGTCAGCCTCCACCACATCACTTCCTAATGCATTCCATTTGTCAACCATTCTGACACTAAAAAAGTTCTTTCTAATATCTCTGTGGCTCATTTGGGCACTCAGTTTCCACCTGTGTCCCCTTCTGCGTGTTCCCCTTGTGTTAAATAGACTGTCTTTATCAACCCTATCAATTCCCTTCAGAATCTTGTATGTGGTGAACATGTCCCCCTTAACTCTTCTGTCTTCTAGCGAAGTGAGGCTTAATTCCCGTAGGCTCTCCTCGTAGCTCATACCTCTCAGCTCGGGTACTAGTCTGGTGGCAAACCTTTAAACCTTTTCCAGTTTAGTCTTATCCTTGACTAGATATCGACTCCATGCTGGGGCTGCATACTCCAGGATTGGCCTGACATATGTGGTATACAAAGTTCTGAATGATTCTTTACACAAGTTTCTGAATGCCGTTCGTATGTTGGCCAGCCTGGCATATGCCGCTGATGTTATCCGCTTGATATGTGCTGCAGGAGACAGGTCTTGCGTGATATCAACCCCTAAGTCTTTTTCCTTCTCTGACTCCTGAAGAATTTCCTCTCCCAGATGATACCTTGTATCTGGCCTCCTGCTCCCTACACCTATCTTCATTACATTACATTTGGTTGGGTTAAACTCTAACAACCATTTGTTCGACCATTCCTTCAGCTTGTCTAGGTCTTCTTGAAGCCTCAAACAGTCCTCTTCTGTTTTAATCCTTCTCATAATTTTAGCATCGTCCACAAACATTCAGAGAAATGAATCGATACCCTCCGGGAGATCATTTATATATATCAGAAACAAGATAGGACCGAGTACAGAGCCCTGTGGGACTCCACTGGTGACTTCACGCCAATCGGAGGTCTCACCCCTCACCGTAGCTCTCTGCTTCCTATTGCTTAGATACTCCCTTATCCACTGGAGCACCTTACCAGCTACACCTGCCTGTCTCTCCAGCTTATGTACCAGCCTCTTATGCGGTACTGTGTCAAAGGCTTTCCGACAATCCACGAAAATGCAGTCCGCCCAGCCCTCTCTTTATTGCTTAATCTTTGTCACCTGATCGTATAATTCTATCAAGCCTGTAAGGCAAGATTTATCCTCCCTGAACCCATGTTGGCGATTTGTCACGAAGTCCCTTCTCTCCAGATGTGTTACCAGGTTTTTTCTCACGATCTTCTCCATCACCTTGCATGGTATACAAGTCAAGGACACTGGCCTGTAGCTCAGTGCCTCTTGCCTGTCGCCCTTTTTGTATATTGGGACCACATTCGCCGTCTTCCAAATTTCTGGTAGGTCTCCCGTCTCCAGTGACTTACTATACACTATGGAGAGTGGCAAGCAAAGTGCCTCTGCACACTCTTTCAGTATCCATGGTGAGATCCCATCTGGACCAACAGCCTTTCTAACATCCAGATCCAGCAGGTGTCTCTTGACCTCCTCCCTCGTAATTTCGAATTCTTCCAAGGCCGCCTGGTTTACCTCCCTTTCTCCTAGCACAGTGACCTCACCTTGTTCTATTGTGAAGACCTCCTGGAACCTCTTGTTGAGTTCTTCACACACCTCTCTGTCATTCTCTGTATACCTGTCCTCGCCTGTTCGAAGTTTCAATACCTGTTCTTTCACTGTTGTTTTCCTTCTGATGTGACTGTGGAGTAGCTTTGGTTCGGTCTTGGCTTTGTTTGCTATATCATTTTCAAAACTTTTCTCTGCTTCTCTTCTCACCCTGACGTACTCATTCCTGGTTCTCTGGTATCTCTCTCTGCTTTCTGGTGTTCTGTTATTCCGGAAGTTCCTCCACGCCCTTTTGTTCAGTTTCTTCGCTCCCATACATGCCCTATTATACCATGGATTCTTCTGTTGCTTCTCGGATTTTCCCGTTGGGCCGGGATGAACCTGTTTACTGCCTCCTGACACTTTTGGGTAACATAGTCCATCATACCCTGTACAGACTTATCTCTGAGGTCTGTGTCCCAAGGTATTTCACTTAGGAGACTTCTCATCTGTTCATAATTCCCCTTTCGGTATGCCAGCCTTTTGATTCCTAGTTCTTTTTTGGGGGAGATAAGTCCTAGCTCTACCAGGTACTCAAAGTTCAATACACTGTGGTCACTCATTCCCAAGGGCGCTTCCATCATAACTTTCCTTATATCCCACTCATTTAGGGTAAATATCAAATCAAGCATTGCTGTTCATCTTCTCCTCTCATTCTTGTTGGTTCTTTGATGTGCTGGCTTAGAAAGTTTCTTGTTGCCACGTCCAGCAGCTTAGCTCTCCATGTTTCTGGTCCTCCATGCGGGTCTCTGTTCTTCCAATCTATCACATATTTGTACTCACCTATTTGTGCTTGCAGGGGTTGAGCTTTGGCTCTTTGGTCCCGCCTCTCAACTGTCAATCAACTGGTGTACAGATTCCTGAGCCTACTGGGCTCTATCATATCTACATTAAAAACTGTGTATGGAGTAAGCCTCCACCACATCACTGCCTAATGCATTCCATCCGTTAACTACTCTGACACTGAAAAAGTTCCTTCTAACGTCTCTGTGGCTCATGTGGGTACTCAGTTTCCACCTGTGTCCCCTTGTTCGCGTCCCACCAGTGTTGAATAGTTTATCATTGTTTACCCGGTCGATTCCTCTGAAGATTTTGTAGGTTGTGATCATGTCTCCCCTTACTCTTCTGTCTTCCGGTGTCGTAAGGTGCATTTCCCGTAGCCTTTCCTCGTAACTCATGCCTGTTAGTTCTGGGACTAGTCTAGTGGCATACCTTTGGATTTTTTCCAGCTTCGTCTTGTGCTTGACAAGGTACGGGCTCCATGCTGGGGCCACATACTCCAGGATTGGTCCTACATATGTGGTGTACAAGACTCTGAATGATTCCTTACACAGGTTCCTGAACGCTGTTCTGATGTTAGCCAGCCTCGCATATGCCGCAGACGTTATTCTTTTTATGTGGGCTTCAGGAGACAGGTTTGGTGTGATATCAACTCCTAGATCTTTCTCTGTCCGTTTCGTTATGTACTTCATCTTCTATTCTGTATCCTGTGTCTGGCCTCCTATTTCCACTGCCTAGTTTCATTACTTTTCATTTACTCGGGTGGAACTTCAACAGCCATTTGTTGGACCATTTACTCAGTCTGTCTAGGTCACCTTGTAGCCTTCAACTAGCGTTCTCAGTTTCAATCCTCCTCATAATTTTTGCATCATCGGCAAACATTGAAAGAAACGATTCTATACCCTCTGGGAGATCATTTACATATATCAGAAACAGTATAGGTCCAAGGACTGACCCCTGCGGGACTCCACTCGTAACGTCTCGCCAATCTGAGACCTCACCCCTCACACTGACTCGTTGTCTCCTGTTGCTTAGGTACTCCTGTATCCAACGGAGTACCTTCCCTTTCACTCCAGCCTGCATCTCCAGCTTTTTCACTAGCCTCTTATGTGGCACTGTATCAAAGGCTTTCTGACAATCCAAAAATATGCAGTCTGCCCACCCTTCTCTTTCTTGCCTTATTTTTGTTGCCTGGTCGTAGAATTCAAGTAACCCTGTCAGGCAGGACCTGCCATCCCTGAATCCATGTTGATGCTGTGTTACAAAGTCCTTTCGCTCCAGGTGCTCCAGTAGCTGTCTTCGCACAATCTTCTCCGTCAGCTTGCATGGTATGCAGGTTAGGGACACTGGCCTGTAGTTCAGTGCCTCCTGTGTATCCCCCTTTCTTGTATATCAGGACTACGTTAGCTGCTTTCCAAATATCTGGCGGTTCCCTTGTTGTCAGTGATTTGTTATACACTATGGAGAGTGGTAGGCACAGTTCTCTTGCTCCTTCTTTTAGAACCCAAGGGGAGATTCCATCTGGGCCTATAGCCTTCGTCACATCCAACTCTAGTAAACACTTCCTTACTTCCCCGCTGGTAATCTCAAACTCTTCCAGTGGTTCCTGGTTAACTATTCCCTCTCTTATCTCTGGAATTTCTCCTTGCTCTAAGGTGAAGACCTCCTGGTATTTCTTATTAAGTTCCTCACACATTTCCTTGTCATTTGTAGTGAATCCTTCCGCCCCTATCCTTAATTTCATAGCCTGTTCCTTTGCTGTTGTCTTTCTCCTAGCCTCCTAGAGTCTTTGCCTTGCTTGCGATGTCATTTTCGTATTGTTTTTCTGCCTCTCTTCTCATCCTGACATATTCATTCCTGGCATTCTGGTATCTTTCTCTGCTCTCCAGTGTCCTGTTATTCCTATAGTTTCTCCATGCCCTTTTACTATGCTGCTTAGCTTGCCTACATCTCTGATTAAACCATGGGTTTCTCAATTTCATTTCTCTGTTTTCCTTTTGGACTGGGACGAACTTGTCTACTGCGTCCTTACACTGCTGCGTGATGTAGTCCATCATGTCTTGGGCCGTCTTTCCCCTGAGCTCTATTTCCCATGCTATATCTGTTAGAATTAAAACAGAGGAGGACAGCTTGAGGCTTCAAGGAGACCTGGACAAGCTGCAGGAATGGTCGAACAAATGGTTGTTAGAGTTTAACCCAAGCAAATGTAATGTAATGAAGATAGTGTAGGGAGCAGGAGACCAGATATAAGATATCATTTGGGAGATGAAATACTTCAAGAGTCAGAGAGAGAGAAAGACCTGGGGGTTCATATCATGACAAACCTGTCCCTTGAAGCTCATGTCAAGAGGATAACATCAGCGGCATATGCCAGGTTGGCTAACATCAGCGGCATATGCCAGGTTGGCTAACATAAGAACGGCCATTAGAAACCTGTGTAAGGAATCGAACATTATATACCACATATGTCAGACCAATCACAGAGTATGCGGCTCCAGCATGGAGTCCATATCTAGTCAAGCATAAGACTAAACTGGAAAAGGTTCATAGGTTTGCCACCAGACTAGTACCCGAACTGATGGGTATGAGCTACGTGGAGAGACTAGGGGAATTAAACCTCACATCGCTGGGAGACAGAAGAGTTGGAGGGTGACATGAACACCACTTTCAAGATTCTCAGAGGAATTGATAAGGTAGATAAGGACAGACTATTTAACACAAGGGGCACACGCACTAGGGGACACAGGTGGAAATTGAGTGCCTAAATGAACCATAGAGACTATAGAAAGAATTTTTCAGTGTCAGAGTGGTAGACAAATGGAATGCATTTGGAAGTGATGTGGTGGAGGCTGACTCCATACACAGTTTCAAGTGTAGAGGAGTTGCTCCTGAGCTGCCGTGCAGTGAGGACGTGTCGCCTGACCGCTCCGGTAGTTTGGGGTGGTTGCCGTTTTTGCCGGCAGGGGGTGTGGGTGTCTCTACCCTCTCTGCTGTTCCTGGTGGTGTAGACGTGGCACTTTTGTTATGGCCGGCCATCTTCCCCAGGCCGTGAGGGTAAACTCCATAGGTTTGGAGTTTACTGGCCGTGCGGGATACCCTCTCGTGGGTCTGGTCATGTGTGACATGCTCAAGGTCCCTGTCATGGACGTCTACGGTGTTGAGGTGGTCTCTGCTCGCCGTGTGATTATCAAGTTTGTGGGAGAGGCAGTGTTCCGTGACTTTCTCAGACGGTACGAGGGGCGTACTTTGCAGCTGCAGGACGGCAACGGGTCAGTGGCCATTTCAGACCGAAGCGGTGCAGCGACGTACGTGAGTATCCATGGAGCCCCCATGGAGTTTCCTGAGACCCTCCTCCGGCGTTTCTTCCAGAGGTATGGCTCCGTCGTCAGTGTGCGGATGAACTCGCTGTCTTCAAGGAAATATTCGGGTGTGAAGACCAACATTCGTACCCTCGGGATGCGACTGAGATCGGACATTCCATCCTCTGTCCGCCTTTTAGATTACTACGTGCGGGTGTTTTATGCCCGGCAACCCCATAATTGTTACCGGTGTGGCATGTTGGGGCATCAGGCTGCCGGGTGAACTGCGGGTCCGGTTGCTCCCGTCAACTTATTCCGTGAAGAGGATTTCCTGCCGCTCCCTCTGGAGGAGGACTCCGAGGGTGAGGGGGTGGACGTCCGGTTAGCTCATGCGGCTCCCCCTGCATCGCCCGTCGTTCCTCCAGTTGTTGCGGACCCCTCCTCCGGGGTTTGCAATGCAGTCGGTTGATCTACCAGATCCTGTCGATGTCCCTGCTACTCCCGTGGGCTTTCCTGGTGCTCAATGTGAGACGTCGCCGTCTTCTCCCTCGTATTCAGCTGAAGCGCCTGGCCCTGTGTCCTCGCATCGGGTCCCAGATGTGCTGGGTGTTGGGGTGACTGCGGAGCATCCTGCTGTGTGTGGACCGGTTCCCCCTGTGGTAGAGGCTGCTGCAGTTCTGCGTCGGGCGTCAGTTCGTCCGGCTGGTAGTGTCCGTGTTTCTGGGTCAGCTTCCGGCTTTTACGATATCTGGCCGGAGCGCAAACGTTCCAGGCGTTCGTCGTCTGCCTGGGCCGATGGTGGGGAATTCAGTTACTGTGGGTCTTCGGGTGTTGACGGTGGGGATCTGGATGGCTCCACGGTTAGTGGTGGCGGAGGTCCATGTGCCTGCTGGTGGTGGTGTCCGTGTCTCAGGTGTGCCTTCTGTACCTTCTCC
Organism: Procambarus clarkii; assembly: GCF_040958095.1. NCBI lineage: Eukaryota > Metazoa > Arthropoda > Malacostraca > Decapoda > Cambaridae > Procambarus > Procambarus clarkii. The sequence goes on from NC_091219.1 coordinate 8,536,916, forward strand.
ACCAGAGGCCTCTCCGCGTTGGGGAGTGGTGGCACTTCCGCTGCCAGGGATGTTGGGGATGCTGGTGCTGGGCGTGGCCTGGTGGTGACCTTACGGAAGGATGTGCGCCGCTCGGGTTCCCGGCAGTCGTCCGGTGGTGTGCCCATGGCCACTAGTGCCCCTGTGGTGGTGCCCTCTGTCCAGTTCCCTCCTGTGAGGGAGTGCGTTGGGGACCTGGGGGACGAGTTGCCGGCGTCTGTGATGCCGTAGGGTCACCAGTCGGGGATTGCTGTGTTACCGATATACAAGGAGCATTGGGACTTTCGTGATGAGACGATTCCCTCAGTGTGGGAGCGTGTGCTGATCACGCGCCTCAGGAGTGATACCATCTGGGTCCCCTGTTTGCGGGTGTTTGTTGCCATGGTTTCAGATGATATGGCGTCCCCGGTGGATGGTCCAAGCCCTTGGTAGTGGTTGCTCTGGGAGGCGTTCAATGTACGGTTCCCTCGGGTCATGTTTCCGGGCAAGTATGTCCGCTGATTTCCTATTTCTGTGCTTACTCTTGTACTGTCTGCCCTTCTGACTGTTTGTTTCCCTCTTGTAGTTTGTGCCCGTGCCTCTCCCTTTGCTTGTTGCGAGGCAGGTTATTTGGTGTGTGTGTTTTATTCATGCTTTAAGTGTTGTGTTTGTTATCTATTTTCCTTTGTTTGTTCATGGCTTGTTGTATGATGTGTTTCTTGTTATATTTCATGTTGTTCATACTGATGTGCTTTGTTGTCGGTCCTTCAGGCCGGTGCTTCTGTCTGTTTTGATTTATACTGCTATAATGTTTTATAATGTTTTAAATTGTTCTTCATTTTTCTTGTTTTGCTTGCATTGCTTGCTTGTTTGTAATTGTTTTTTGTTTTGTATCTAGTTGTGATGTTCTCATCCGTTTAATGTCACCTTCTCCTGTTTTGGTAATTGTTGTACTGTCGGTCCTTCTGGCCGCCGGTTTCTTGTTTTGTTTTGTTATATTTTGCTTGTTGTTTTGTTTTTTTATTGTATTTAACTTGCAAGTAAAAAAATAAAAGTTTCAAGTGTAGATATGATAGAGCCCAGTAGGCTCAGGAATCTGTACACCAGTTGATTGACAGTTAAAAGGCGGGACCAAAGAGTCAGAGCTCAACCCTCACAAGCACAATTTGGTGAGTACACACACACACACACACGTGTGTGTGTGTGTACTCACTTAATTGTACTCACCTAATTGTGCTTGCGGGAATTGAGCTCTGGCTCTTTGGTCCCACCTCTCAACCGTCAATCAACAGGTGTACAGGATTCTGAGCCTATTGGGCTCTTATCATATCTACACTTGAAACTATGTATGGAGTCAGCCTCCACCACATCACTTCCTAATGCATTCCATTTGTCAACCACTCTGACACTAAAAAAGTTCTTTCTAATATTTATGTGGCTCATTTGGGCACTCAGATACCACCTGTGTCCCCTAGTGTGTGTGCGCCTTGTGTTAAATAGCCTGTCTTTACTCAGTCGATTCCCTTGAGAGTCTTAAATGTGGTGATCATGTCTCCCCTAACTCTTCTGTCTTCCAACGAAGTGAGATTTAATTCCCGTAGTCTCTCCTCGTACCTCATACCTTTCAGCTCGGGAACTAGTCTGGTGGCAAACCTTTGAACCTTTTCCAGTTTAGTCATATGCTTGACTAGATATGGACTCCATGCTGGAGCCGCATACTCCAGGATTGGTCTGACATATGTGGTATATAATGTTCGGAAAGATTCCTTACACAAGTTTCTGAAGGCCGTTCTTATGGTAGCCAACCTGGCATATGCTGCCGATGTTATCCTCTTGATATGGGCTTCAGAGGACAGGTCTGGCGTGATATCAACCCCCAGGTCTTTCTCTCTCTCTGACCCATGAAGTATTTCATCTCCCAAATGATACCTTGTATCTGGTCTCCTGCTTCCTACCCCTGTCTTCATTACATTACATTTGCTTGGGTTAAACTCAACAACCATTTGTTTGACCATTCCTGCAGCTTGTCCAGGTCTTCTTGAAGCCTCAAGCTGTCCTCCTCTGTCTTATTAATCCGTCTCATAATTTTGGCATCGTCAGCAAACATTGAGTCTTAAATGTCTTAAATGTGGACATTTAGTCTATACCCTCTGGGAGATCATTTATATATATCAGAAACAGGATAGGACCGAGTACAGAGCCCTGTGGGACTCCATTGCTGACTTCACGCCAATCTGAGGTCTCACCCCTCACTGTAACTCTCTGCTTCCTATTGCTTAGGAACTCCCTTATCCACTGGAGCGCCCTACCAGTTACTCCTGCCTGTTTCTCCAGCTTATGCATCAACCTTTTATGGGGTACTGTGTCAAAGGCTTTCTGACAGTCCAAAAAAATGCAGTCAGCCCATCCTTCTCTTTCTTGCTTAATCTTTGTCAGCTGATCGTAGAATTCTATTAAGCCTGTAAGGCAAGATTTACTCTCTCTGAACCCATGTTGATGGGTTGTCACGAAGTCGCTTCTCTCCAGATATGTTACTAGGTTTTTTCTCACAATCTTCTCCATCACCTTGCATGGTATACAAGTTAAGGACACTGGCCTGTAATTCAGTGCCTCATGTCTATCACCCTTTTTGTATACTGGGACTACATTAGCAGTCTTCCATATTTCTGGTAGGTCTCCTGTTTCCATTGACCTACTATACACTATGGAGGGTGGCAAGCAAAGTGCTCCTGCACACTCTTTCAATAACCATGGTGAGATTGCATCATGCCCAACAGCTTTTCTCGCGTCCAGCTCCAATAGGTGCTTCTTGACCTCATCTCTTGTAATTTCGAACCTTTCCATGGTCGCCTGGTTTGCTGCCACCTCTTCTAGCGCCGTGACTTCTCCCTGTTCTATTGTAAAGACTCCTGGAACATTTTGTTGAGTTCTTCACACACCTCTTTGTCATTCTCTGTGTACATGTCCTCACCCATCCTAAGTTTCATCACCTGTTCTTTCACTGTTGTCTTCCTCCAGATGTGACAATGTAGAATCTTTGGTTCGGTCTTGGCTTTATTAACTATAACATTTACATACCTTTTCTCAACTGCTCTTCTCACACTAACATACTTGTTCCTGGTTCTCTGGTATCTCTACTTTCTGGTGTTCTGTTAGTACGGAAATTCCTCCATGCTCTTTTGTTCAGCTTTTTTGCTTTCATGCATTCCCTAGTAAAACACGGATTCTTCTTTTGCTTCTCTGTTTTTTCCTGTCGGGCTGGGACAAACCTGCTTACAGCCTCCGAACACTTTTGGGTGACATAGTCCATCATGTCTTGCACGGACTTGGGTTTGAGTTCTGTGTCCGAATGTATATCCCTTAGGAATTTATTCTTCTCCTCATAGTTTCCCTTTCGGTACGCCAGCCCTTTGTTCCCAGTTCGTTGTTGGGGGTGATAATTCCCAGCTCAACCAGGTTTTCAAAGCTCAATACACTATGATCACTCATTCCCAAGGGGGCTTCCAACTTAAATTCCCTTATATCCGACACATTTAGGGTAAATATCAGATCAAGCAAGGCTGGTTCATCCCCTCCTCTCATTCTTGTCATTCTTGTCGGTCCCTTGACGTGATGACTTAGAAAGTTTCTTGTTGCCACATCTTGCGTGTGTGTGTGTGAGTGTATGTGTGAGTGTGTGTGTGTGTGTGTGTGTATGTGTGTGTACTCACCTAATTGTTCTTGCGGGAGTTGAGCTTTGGCTCTTTGGTCCCGCCTCTCAACTGTCAATCAACTGGTGTACAGATTCCTGAGCATACTGCGCTCTATCATATCTACATTTGAAACTGTGTTTGGAGTCAGCCTCCACCACATCACTTCCTAGTGCATTCCATTTAACTACTCTGACACTGAAAAATTTCTTTCTAACGTCTCTGTGACTCATCTGGGTACTAAGTTTCCACCTGTGTCCCCTTGTTCGTGATCCACCCGTGCTGAAGAGTATGTCTTTGTGCACCCTGTCAATTCCCCTGAGAATTTTGTAGGTAGTTATCATGTCTCCCCTTACTCTTCTGTTTTCCAGGGATGTGAGGTTCAGCTCCTTTAGCCTTTCCTCGTAACTCATTCCTCTCAGTTCCGGGACCAGTCTGGTGGCATACCTCTGAATCTTCTCTAACTTTGTCTTGTGTTTAACTAGGTATGGACTCCAGGCTGGAGCTGCATACTCCAGGATTGGTCTTACATAAGTGGTATACAGGGTCGTGAACGTTTCCTTACACAAGTTTCTAAAGGCAGTTCTTATATTGGCCAGTCTAGCATATGCCGCTGATGATATCCTTTTGATGTGGGCCTCTGGGGACAGGTTCGGTGTGATATCGATCCCCAGATCTTTCTCTCTATTTGACTCTTGCAGGATTTCACCTCCCAGATGATACCTTGTGTTCAGCCTCCTGCTCCCTTCGCCTAATTTCATTACTTTACACTTTCCTGAGTTGAACTTTAGCAGCCATTTTCTAGACCATTCCTCCAGTTCGTCCAGATCATCCTGTAGTCTCTGTCTATCTTCATCCGACTTGATTACTCTCATAATTTTTGCATCATCAGCAAACATTGAGAGGAACGAGTCTATACCCTCCGGAAGATCGTTTACATATATTAGAAACAGGATGAGTCCAAGTACTGAGCCCTGTGGGACTCCGCTGGTGATATCTCGCCACTCTGATATCAACCCCCTCACCGTTACTTGCTGTTTCCTGTTGCTTAAGTATTCCCTTATCCACTGTAGCACCTTCCCTTTTACTCCTGCATGTTGCTCCAACTTTTTAACAGCCTTTTATGGGGTACAGTGTCAAAGGCTTTCTGGCAGTCCAGGAAAATGCAGTCGGCCCACTCTTCTCTTTCTTGCCTAATTTTTGTTGCCTGGTCATAGAATTCTATTAAACCTTTGAGGCACGATTTACCATCCCTGAACACATGTTGGTGGTGTGTTACAAAGTTATTTCCCTCCAGGTGTTCTACGGGCCTTTTCCTTACGATCTTCTCCATCACCTTGCATGGTATACAAGTTAGGGAAACTGGCCTGTAGTTCAGTGCCTCTTGCCTGTCACCCTTCTTGTATATTGGGACTACGTTAGCTGTCTTCCAACTTTCTGGTAATTCTTCTCCTGTTTCCAGTGACCTGTTATACACCATAGAGAGTGGCACACTTAGTGCTTCTGCATCTTCCTTTAATATCCATGGTGAGATTCTGTCAGACACAACAGCCTTTGTCACATCCAGCTCCAGCAGACACCTTTTGACCTTATGACTGGTGAGGTCAAATTCATCCAAGGTTGCTTGGTTTGCCGCCTCCTCATTTAGTGCAGGGGCTTCTCCTTGTTCTATTGTGAAGACCTCCTGAAATCTCTTGTTGAGTTCTTCACACACCTCCTAGTCATTCTCTATGTATCTTTTCTCCCCTTTTCGTGTGTGTGTGTGTGTGTGTGTGTGTGTGTGTGTGTGTGTGTGTTTGTTTGTGTGTGTGTGTGTGTGTGTGTGTGTGTGTGTGTGTGTGTGTGTGTGTGTGTGTGTGTGTGTGTGTGTGTGTGTGTGTGTGTGTGTTTGTGTGTGTACTCACCTAGTTGTGTTTGCGGGGGTTGAGCTCTGGCTCTTAGGTCCCGCCTCTCAACCGTCAATCAACAGGTGTACAGATTCCTGAGCCTATCGGGCTCTATCATATCTACCCTTGAAACTGTGTATGGAGTCAGCCTCCACCACATCACTCCCTAATGCATTCCATTTGTCAACCACTCTGACACTAAAAAAGTTCTTTCTAATATCTCTGTGGCTCATTTAGGCACTCAGTTACCACCTGTGTCCCCTTGTGCGTGTTCCCCTTGTGTTAAATAGACTGTCTTTATCTACCCTATTAATTCCCTTCAGAATCTTGAATGTGGTGATCATGTCCCCCCTAACTCTTCTGTTTTCCAGCATAGTGAGGTTTAATTCCCGTAGGCTCTCCTCGTAGCTCATACCTCTCAGCTCGGGTACTAGTCTGGTGGCAAACCTTTGAACCTTTTCCAGTTTAGTCTTATCCTTGACTAGATATGGACTCCATGCTGGACCTGCATTTTCCAGAATTGGCCTGACATATGTGGTATTCAAAGTTCTGAATGATTCTTTACACAAGTTTCTGAATGCCGTTCGTATGTTGGCCAGCCTGGCATATGCCGCTGATGTTATCCGCTTGATATGTGCTGCAGGAGACAGGTTTGGCGTGATATCAACCCCCAAGTCTTTTTCCTTCTCTGACTCCTGAAGAATTTCCTCTCCCAGATGATACCTTGTATCTGGCCTCCTGCTCCCTACACCTATCTTCATTACATTACATTTGGTTGAGTTAAACTCTAACAACCATTTGTTTGACCATTCCTTCAGCTTGTCTAGGTCTTCTTGAAGCCTCAAACAGTCCTCTTCTGTTTTAATCCTTCTCATAATTTTAGCATCGTCCACAAACATTGAGAGAAATGAATCGATACCCTCCGGGAGATCATTTATATATATCAGAAACAAGATAGGACCGAGTACAGAGCCCTGTGGGACTCCACTGGTGACTTCACGCCAATCGGAGGTCTCACCCCTCACCGTAGCTCTCTGCTTCCTATTGCTTAGATACTCCCTTATCCACTGGAGCACCTTACCAGCTACACCTGCCTGTCTCTCCAGCTTATGTACCAGCCTCTTATGCGGTACTGTGTCAAAGGCTTTCCGACAATCCAAGAAAATGCAGTCCGCCCAGCCCTCTCTTTATTGCTTAATCTTTGTCACCTGATCGTATAATTCTATCAAGCCTGTAAGGCAAGATTTATCCTCCCTGAACCCATGTTGGCGATTTGTCACGAAGTCCCTTCTCTCCAGATGTGTTACCAGGCTTTTTCTCACGATCTTCTCCATCACCATGCATGGTAAACAAGTAAAGGACAATGGCCTGTAGTTCAGTGCCTCTTACCTGTCGCCCTTTTTGTATATTGGGACCACATTCGCCGTCTTCCATATTTCTGGTAGGTCTCCCGTTTCTAGTGACCTACTATACACTGTGGAGAGTGGCAAATAAAGTGCTCTTGCACACTCTTTCTGTACCAATGGCGAGATCCCGTCTGGACCAAGAGCCTTTCTAACATTCAGATCCAGCAGGTGTCTCTTGACCTCGTAATTGTAACTCTCATAATTTGTCTTTGCCTTGTCTCTCGTAATCTCGAACTCTTCCAAGGCCGCCTGGTTTACTTCCTTTTCTCCTAGCACAGTGACCTCACCTTGTTCTTTTGTGAAGACCTCTTGGAACCTCTTGTTGAATTCATCACACAGTGTGTTTGTACTCACCTATTTGTGCTTGCGGGGGTTGAGCTTTGGCTCTTTGGTCCCGCCTCTCAACTGTCAATCAACTGGTGTACAGATTCCTGAGCCTACTGGGCTCTATCATATCTACATTTAAAACTGTGTATGGAGTTAGCCTCCACCACATCACTGCCTAATGCATTCCATCCGTTAACTACTCTGACACTGAAAAAGTTCCTTCTAACGTCTCTGTGGCTCATGTGGGTACTCAGTTTCCACCTGTGTCCCCTTGTTCGCGACCCACCAGTGTTGAATAGTTTATCCTTGTTTACCCGGTCGATTCCTCTGAGGATTTTGTAGGTTGTGATCATGTCTCCCCTTACTCTTCTGTCTTCCAGTGTCGTAAGGTGCATTTCCCGCAGCCTTTCCTCGTAACTCATGCCTCTTAGTTCTGGGACTAGTCTAGTGGCATACCTTTGGACTTTTCCCAGCTTCGTCTTGTGCTTGACAAGGTACGGGCTCCATGCTGGGGCCGCATACTCCAGGATTGGTCTTACATGTGTGGTGTACAAGATTCTGAATGATTCCTTACACAGGTTCCTGAACGCTGTTCTGATGTTAGCCAGCCTCGCATATGCCGCATACGTTATTCTTTTTATGTGGTCTTCAGGAGACAGGTTTGGTGTGATATCCACTCCTACATCTTTCTCTCTGTTCGTTTCATTAAGTACTTCATCTCCTATTCTGTATTCTGTGTTTGGCCTCCTATTTCCACTGCCTAGTTTCATTACTTTGCATTTACTCGGGTTGAACTTCAACAGCCATTTGTTGGACCATTCACTCAGTCTGTCTAGGTCATCTTGTAGCCTCCTACTATCGTCCTCAGTTTCAATCCTCCTCATAATTTTTGCATCATCGGCAAACATTGAGAGAAACGATTCTATACCCTCTGGAAGATCATTTACATATATCAGAAACAGTATAGGTCCAAGGACTGATCCCTGCGGTACTCCACTAGTAACATCTCTCCAATCTGAGACCTCACCCCTCACACTGACTCGTTGTCTCCTGTTACATAGGTACTCCTGTATCCAACGGAGTACCTTCCCTTTCACTCCAGCCTGCATCTCCAGTTTTTTCACTAGCCTCTTGTGTGGCACTGTATCAAAGGCTTTCTGACAATCCAAAAATATGCAGTCTGCCCACCCTTCTGTGTGTGTGTGTGTGTGTGTGTGTGTGTGTTTACTAGTTGTGTTTTGCGGGGGTTGAGCTTTGCTCTTTCGGCCCGCCTCTCAACTGTCAATCAACTGTTTACTAACTACTTTTTTTTTTTTTTTTTTTTTTTTTCCTACACCACACACACACACACACACACCAGGAAGCAGCCCGTGACAGCTGACTAACTCCCAGGTACCTATTTACTGCCAGGTAACAGGGGCACTTAGGGTGAAAGAAACTTAGCCCATTTGTTTCTGCCTCGTGCGGGAATCGAACCCGCGCCACAGAATTACGAGTCCTGCGCGCTATCCACCAGGCTACGAGGCCCCTTTGTGTGTGTGTGTGTGTGTGTGTGTGTGTGTGTGTACTCACCTATTTGCGCTTGCAGGATCGAGCATTGGCTCTTGGATCCCGCCTTTCCAGCTATCGGTTGTTTACAGAAATGACTCCTGTCCCATTTCCCTATCATACCTAATTTTAAAATTATGAATAGAGTTTGCTTCCACAACCTGTTCCCCAAATGCATTCCATTTTTCCACTACTCTCACGCTAAAAGAAAACTTCCTAACATCTCTGTGACTCATCTGAGTTTCCAGTTTCCATCCATGTTCCCTCGTTCTGTTATTATTACGTGTGAACATTTCATCTATTTCCACTTTGTCAAGTCCCCTGAGTAATTTATATGTTCCTATCATATCTCCTCTCTCCCTTCTTTTCTCTAGTGTCGTAAGGTTCAGTTCCCTCAGATGATCTTCATATCCCATCCCTCGTAACTCTGGGACAAGCCTCGTCGCAAACCTCTGAACCTTCTCTAGTTTCCTTATGTGTTTCTTCAGGTGGGGGCTCCATGATGGCGCGGCATACTCTAAGACTGGTCTCACGTAGGCAGTGTAAAGCGCCCTAAAAGCCTCCTCACTTAGGTTTCTGAATGAAGTTCTAATTTTCGCCAGTGTAGAGTACGCTGCTGTCGTTATCCTATTTATATGTGCCTCAGGAGTTAGATTAGGTGTCACATCCACTCCCAGGTCTCTTTCTCGAAACGTTACAGGTAGGCAATTCCCCTTCATTGTGTACTGTCCTTTTGGTCGTCTATCTCCTGATCCCATTTCCATAACTTTACATTTACTGGTGCTTAACTCCAGTAGCCATTTCTCTGACCATCTCTGCAACCTGTTTAAGTCCTCTTGGAGGATCCTACAATCCTCATCTGTCACAACTCTTCTCATTAACTTTGCGTCAACTGCAAACATTGACATGTATGATTCCACTCCTGTAAACATATCATTTACGTGTGTGTGTGTGTGTGTGTGTGTGTGTGTGTGTGTGTGTGTGTGTGTGTGTGTGTGTGTGTGTGTGCACTCACCTAGTTGTACTCACCTAGTTGTGTTTGCGGGGGTTGAGCTCTGGCTCTTTGGTCCCGCCTCTCAACCATAAATCAACAGGTGTACAGATTCCTGAGCCTATCGGGCTCTGTCATATCTACACTTGAAACTGTGTATGGAGTCAGCCTCGACCACATCACCCCCTAATGCATTCCATTTGTCAACCACTCTGACACTAAAAAAGTTCTTTCTAATATCTCTGTGGCTCATTTGGGCACTCAGTTTCCACCTGTGTTCCCTTGTGCGTGTTCCCCTTGTGTTAAATAGACTGTCTTTATCTATCCTATCAATCCCCTTCAGAATCTTGGATGTGGTGATCATGTCCCCCCTAACTCTTCTGTCTTCCAGCGAAGTGAGGTTTAATTCCCGTAGTCTCTCCTCGTAGCTCATACCTCTCAGCTCGGGTACTAGTCTGGTGGCAAACCTTTGAACCTTTTCCAGTTTAGTCTTATCCTTGAATAGATATGGACTCCATGCTGGGGCTGCATACTCCAGGATTGGCCTGACATATGTGGTATACAAAGTTCTGAATGATTCTTTATACAAGTTTCTGAATGCCGTTCGTATGTTGGCCAGCCTGGCATATGCCGCTGATGTTATCCGCTTGATATGTGCTGCAGGAGACAGGTCTGGCGTGATATCAACCCCCAAGTCTTTTTCCTTCTCTGACGCCTGAAGAATTTCCTCTCCCAGATGATACCTTGTATCTGGCCTCCTGCTCCCTACACCTATCTTCATTACATTACATTTGGTTGGGTTAAACTCTAACAACCATTTGTTCGACCATTCCTTCAGCTTGTCTAGGTCTTCTTGAAGCCTCAAACAGTCCTCTTCTGTTTTAATCCTTCTCATAATTTTAGCATCGTCCGCAAACATTGAGAGAAATGAATCGATACCCTCCGGGAGATCATTTACATATATCAGAAACAAGATAGGACCGAGTACAGAGTACTCGTACACGGACCTATTGCTTAGATACTCCCTTATCCACTGGAGCACCTTACCAGCTACACCTGCCTGTCTCTCCAGCTTATGTACCAGCCTCTTATGCGGTACTGTGTCAAAGGCTTTCCGACAATCCAAGAAAATGCAGTCCGCCCAGCCCTCTCTTTCTTGCTTAATCTGTGTCACCTGATCGTAGAATTCTATCAAGCCTGTAAGGCAAGATTTACCCTCCCTGAATCCATGTTGGCGATTTGTCACGAAGTCCCTTCTCTCCAGATGTGTTACCAGGTTTTTTCTCACGATCTTCTCCATCACCTTGCATGGTAAACAAGTAAAGGACAATGGCCTGTAGTTCAGTGCCTCTTACCTGTCGCCCTTTTTGTATATTGGGACCACATTCGCCGTCTTCCATATTTCTGGTAGGTCTCCCGTTTCTAGTGACCTACTATACACTGTGGAGAGTGGCAAATAAAGTGCTCTTGCACACTCTTTCTGTACCAATGGCGAGATCCCGTCTGGACCAAGAGCCTTTCTAACATTCAGATCCAGCAGGTGTCTCTTGACCTCGTAATTGTAACTCTCATAATTTGTCTTTGCCTTGTCTCTCGTAATCTCGAACTCTTCCAAGGCCGCCTGGTTTACTTCCTTTTCTCCTAGCACAGTGACCTCACCTTGTTCTTTTGTGAAGACCTCTTGGAACCTCTTGTTGAATTCATCACACAGTGTGTTTGTACTCACCTATTTGTGCTTGCGGGGGTTGAGCTTTGGCTCTTTGGTCCCGCCTCTCAACTGTCAATCAACTGGTGTACAGATTCCTGAGCCTACTGGGCTCTATCATATCTACATTTAAAACTGTGTATGGAGTTAGCCTCCACCACATCACTGCCTAATGCATTCCATCCGTTAACTACTCTGACACTGAAAAAGTTCCTTCTAACGTCTCTGTGGCTCATGTGGGTACTCAGTTTCCACCTGTGTCCCCTTGTTCGCGACCCACCAGTGTTGAATAGTTTATCCTTGTTTACCCGGTCGATTCCTCTGAGGATTTTGTAGGTTGTGATCATGTCTCCCCTTACTCTTCTGTCTTCCAGTGTCGTAAGGTGCATTTCCCGCAGCCTTTCCTCGTAACTCATGCCTCTTAGTTCTGGGACTAGTCTAGTGGCATACCTTTGGACTTTTCCCAGCTTCGTCTTGTGCTTGACAAGGTACGGGCTCCATGCTGGGGCCGCATACTCCAGGATTGGTCTTACATGTGTGGTGTACAAGATTCTGAATGATTCCTTACACAGGTTCCTGAACGCTGTTCTGATGTTAGCCAGCCTCGCATATGCCGCATACGTTATTCTTTTTATGTGGTCTTCAGGAGACAGGTTTGGTGTGATATCCACTCCTACATCTTTCTCTCTGTTCGTTTCATTAAGTACTTCATCTCCTATTCTGTATTCTGTGTTTGGCCTCCTATTTCCACTGCCTAGTTTCATTACTTTGCATTTACTCGGGTTGAACTTCAACAGCCATTTGTTGGACCATTCACTCAGTCTGTCTAGGTCATCTTGTAGCCTCCTACTATCGTCCTCAGTTTCAATCCTCCTCATAATTTTTGCATCATCGGCAAACATTGAGAGAAACGATTCTATACCCTCTGGAAGATCATTTACATATATCAGAAACAGTATAGGTCCAAGGACTGATCCCTGCGGTACTCCACTAGTAACATCTCTCCAATCTGAGACCTCACCCCTCACACTGACTCGTTGTCTCCTGTTACATAGGTACTCCTGTATCCAACGGAGTACCTTCCCTTTCACTCCAGCCTGCATCTCCAGTTTTTTCACTAGCCTCTTGTGTGGCACTGTATCAAAGGCTTTCTGACAATCCAAAAATATGCAGTCTGCCCACCCTTCTGTGTGTGTGTGTGTGTGTGTGTGTGTGTGTTTACTAGTTGTGTTTTGCGGGGGTTGAGCTTTGCTCTTTCGGCCCGCCTCTCAACTGTCAATCAACTGTTTACTAACTACTTTTTTTTTTTTTTTTTTTTTTTTCCTACACCACACACACACACACACACACCAGGAAGCAGCCCGTGACAGCTGACTAACTCCCAGGTACCTATTTACTGCCAGGTAACAGGGGCACTTAGGGTGAAAGAAACTTAGCCCATTTGTTTCTGCCTCGTGCGGGAATCGAACCCGCGCCACAGAATTACGTGTCCTGCGCGCTATCCACCAGGCTACGAGGCCCCTTTGTGTGTGTGTGTACTCACCTATATGTGCTTGCAGGATCGAGCATTGACTCTTGGATCCCGCCTTTCTAGCTATCGGTTGTTTACAGCAATGACTCCTGTCCCATTTCCCTATCATACCTAGTTTTAAAAGTATGAATAGTATTTGCTTCCACAACCTGTTCCCCAAGTGCATTCCATTTTTCTACTACTCTCACGCTAAAAGAAAACTTCCTAACATCTCTGTGACTCATCTGAGTTTCCAGTTTCCACCCATGTCCCCTCGTTCTGTTATTATTACGTGTGAACATTTCATCTATTTCCACTTTGTCAATTCCCCTGAGTATTTTATATGTCCCTATCATATCTCCTCTCTCCCTTCTTTTCTCTAGTGTCGTAAGGTTCAGTTCCTTCAGCCGCTCTTCATATCCCATCCCTCGTAGCTCTGGGACAAGCCTCGTCGCAAACCTCTGAACCTTCTCCAGTTTCTTTATGTGTTTCTTCAGGTGGGGGCTCCATGATGGCGCGGCATACTCTAAGACGGGTCTCACGTAGGCAGTGTAAAGCGCCCTAAAAGCTTCCTCATTTAGGTTTCTGAATGAAGTTCTAATTTTCGCCAGTGTAGAGTACGCTGCTGTCGTTATCCTATTTATATGTGCCTCAGGAGTTAGATTAGGTGTCACATCCACTCCCAGGTCTCTTTCTCGAATCGTTACAGGTAGGCTGTTCCCCTTCATTGTGTACTGTCCCTTTGGTCTCCTGTCACCTGATCCCATTTCCATAACTTTACATTTACTGGTGTTAAACTCCAGTAGCCATTTCCCTGACCATCTCTGCAGCCTGTTTAAGTTCTCTTGGAGGATCCTACAATCCTCGTCTGTCACAACTCTTCTCATTAATTTTGCGTCATCTGCAAACATTGACATGTATGATTCCACTCCTGTAAACATATCATTTACGTAAATTAGAAAGAGGATTGGTCCCAGCACCGATCCTTGAGGTACTCCACTTGTTACTGTTCGCCAGTCCGACTTTTCGCCCCTTACCATTACCCTCTGGCTCCTTCCTGTTAGGTAGTTCTTCACCCATACTCGGGCCTTTCCGCTTACTCCTGCCTGCCTCTCAAGTTTGTATAGCAGTCTCATGTGCGGTACCGTATCAAAGGCCTTTTGGCAGTCAAGAAATATGCAGTCTGCCCAGCCTTCTCTGTCCTGCCTTATCCTTGTTACTTTATCATAGAATTCTAAAAGGTTTGTTAGGCATGATTTCCCTGTCCAGAACCCATGTTGGTGCTTGTTTACAAACCCAATGCTCTCCAGGTGCTCAACAAGTCTTAGCCTAATTATTCTTTCAAGTATTTTGCAGGGGATGCTTGTCAGTGATACGGGTCTGTAGTTAAGTGCCTCCTCCCTATCACCCTTTTTGAAAATCGGTACGACATTTGCCTCCTTCCAGCAACTGGGCAATTCTCCCGACATAAGTGACTCATTAAAGATCATTGCCAGAGGCACGCTGAGAGCCTGCGCTGCCTCTTTGAGTATCCACGGTGATACTTTGTCTGGTCCAACAGCTTTATTTGCATCCAGTGTTGTCAACTGTTTCATTACATCCTCTGCTGTCACCTCTATATCCGATAGTCTTTCATCTTGGGTAATCTCTTCTAACAATGGGAGCTGCTCAGGCTCGGTTGTGAACACTCCATGGAATTTTGCATTCAGTACCTCGCAGATTTCCTTGTCGCTTTCTGTATATGCCCCTTCTGTTTTCCTCAGTCTTGTCACTTGGTCATTTACCGACATCTTCCTTCTTATATGGCTATGTAGTAATTTTGGTTGCTTTTTCGCTTTGACTGCAATATCGTTCTCATAATTTCTTTCCGACACTCGTCTTATGTTAATGTAATCATTCCTAGCTCTGTTACATCTAATCCTGTTGTCCTCTGTCCTGTGTGTGTGTGTGTGTGTGTGTGTGTGTGTACTCACCTATTTGCGCTTGCAGGATCGAGCATTGGCTCTTGGATCCCGCCTTTCCAGCTATCGGTTTTTACAGAAATGACTCCTGTCCCATTTCCCTATCATACCTAATTTTAAAATTATGAATAGAGTTTGCTTCCACAACCTGTTCCCCAAATGCATTCCATTTTTCCACTACTCTCACGCTAAAAGAAAACTTCCTAACATCTCTGTGACTCATCTGAGTTTCCAGTTTCCATCCATGTTCCCTCGTTCTGTTATTATTACGTGTGAACATTTCATCTATTTCCACTTTGTCAAGTCCCTTGAGTAATTTATATGTTCCTATCATATCTCCTCTCTCCCTTCTTTTCTCTAGTGTCGTAAGGTTCAGTTCCCTCAGATGATCTTCATATCCCATCCCTCGTAACTCTGGGACAAGCCTCGTCGCAAACCTCTGAACCTTCTCTAGTTTCCTTATGTGTTTCTTCAGGTGGGGGCTCCATGATGGCGCGGCATACTCTAAGACTGGTCTCACGTAGGCAGTGTAAAGCGCCCTAAAAGCCTCCTCACTTAGGTTTCTGAATGAAGTTCTAATTTTCGCCAGTGTAGAGTACGCTGCTGTCGTTATCCTATTTATATGTGCCTCAGGAGTTAGATTAGGTGTCACATCCACTCCCAGGTCTCTTTCTCGAAACGTTACAGGTAGGCAATTCCCCTTCATTGTGTACTGTCCTTTTGGTCGTCTATCTCCTGATCCCATTTCCATAACTTTACATTTACTGGTGCTTAACTCCAGTAGCCATTTCTCTGACCATCTCTGCAACCTGTTTAAGTCCTCTTGGAGGATCCTACAATCCTCATCTGTCACAACTCTTCTCATTAACTTTCCGTCAACTGCAAACATTGACATGTATGATTCCACTCCTGTAAACATATCATTTACGTGTGTGTGTGTGTGTGTGTGTGTGTGTGTGTGTGTGTGTGTGTGTGTGTGTGTGTGTGTGTGTGTGTGTGTGTGTGTGTGTGTGTGTGTGTGTGTGTGTGTGTGTGTGTGTGTGTGTGTGTGTGTGTGCACTCACCTAGTTGTACTCACCTAGTTGTGTTTGCGGGGGTTGAGCTCTGGCTCTTTGGTCCCGCCTCTCAACCATAAATCAACAGGTGTACAGATTCCTGAGCCTATCGGGCTCTGTCATATCTACACTTGAAACTGTGTATGGAGTCAGCCTCGACCACATCACCCCCTAATGCATTCCATTTGTCAACCACTCTGACACTAAAAAAGTTCTTTCTAATATCTCTGTGGCTCATTTGGGCACTCAGTTTCCACCTGTGTTCCCTTGTGCGTGTTCCCCTTGTGTTAAATAGACTGTCTTTATCTATCCTATCAATCCCCTTCAGAATCTTGGATGTGGTGATCATGTCCCCCCTAACTCTTCTGTCTT
Source organism: Procambarus clarkii (assembly GCF_040958095.1). Taxonomy (NCBI): domain Eukaryota; kingdom Metazoa; phylum Arthropoda; class Malacostraca; order Decapoda; family Cambaridae; genus Procambarus; species Procambarus clarkii. The sequence continues at coordinate 8,553,363 of NC_091219.1, forward strand.
CCAGCGAAGTGAGGTTTAATTCCCGTAGTCTCTCCTCGTAGCTCATACCTCTCAGCTCGGGTACTAGTCTGGTGGCAAACCTTTGAACCTTTTCCAGTTTAGTCTTATCCTTGACTAGATATGGACTCCATGCTGGGGCTGCATACTCCAGGATTGGCCTGACATATGTGGTATACAAAGTTCTGAATGATTCTTTATACAAGTTTCTGAATGCCGTTCGTATGTTGGCCAGCCTGGCATATGCCGCTGATGTTATCCGCTTGATATGTGCTGCAGGAGACAGGTCTGGCGTGATATCAACCCCCAAGTCTTTTTCCTTCTCTGACTCCTGAAGAATTTCCTCTCCCAGATGATACCTTGTATCTGGCCTCCTGCTCCCTACACCTATCTTCATTACATTACATTTGGTTGGGTTAAACTCTAACAACCATTTGTTCGACCATTCCTTCAGCTTGTCTAGGTCTTCTTGAAGCCTCAAACAGTCCTCTTCTGTTTTAATCCTTCTCATAATTTTAGCATCGTCCGCAAACATTGAGAGAAATGAATCGATACCCTCCGGGAGATCATTTACATATATCAGAAACAAGATAGGACCGAGTACAGAGTACTCGTACACGGACCTATTGCTTAGATACTCCCTTATCCACTGGAGCACCTTACCAGCTACACCTGCCTGTCTCTCCAGCTTATGTACCAGCCTCTTATGCGGTACTGTGTCAAAGGCTTTCCGACAATCCAAGAAAATGCAGTCCGCCCAACCCTCTCTTTCTTGCTTAATCTGTGTCACCTGATCGTAGAATTCTATCAAGCCTGTAAGGCAAGATTTACCCTCCCTGAATCCATGTTGGCGATTTGTCACGAAGTCCCTTCTCTCCAGATGTGTTACCAGGTTTTTTCTCACGATCTTCTCCATCACCTTGCATGGTATACAAGTCAAGGACACTGGCCTGTAGTTCAGTGCCTCTTGTCTGTCGCCCTTTTTGTATATTGGGACCACATTCGCCGTCTTCCATATTTCTGGTAGGTCTCCCGTCTCTAGTGACTTACTATACACTATGGAGAGTGGCAAGCAAAGTGCCTCTGCACACTCTTTCAGTACCCATGGTTAGATCCCATCTGGACCAACAGTCTTTCTAACATCCAGATCCAGCAGGTGTCTCTTGACCTCCTCTCTCGTAATTTCGAACTCCTCCAAGGCCGCCTGGTTTACCTCCCTTTCTCCTGGCACAGTGACCTTACCCTGTTTTATTGTGAAGACCTCCTGGAACCTCTTGTTGAGTTCCTCACACACCTCTCTGTCATTCTCTGTATACCTGTCCTCGCCTGTTCTAAGTTTCAATACCTGTTCTTTCACTGTTGTTTTCCTTCTGATGTGACTGTGGAGGAGCTTTGGTTCAGTCTTGGCTTTGTTTGCTATATCATTTTGAAAATTTTTCTCTGCTTCTCTTCTCACCTTGACGTACTCATTTTTGGTTCTCTGGTATCTCTCTCTGCTTTCTGGTGTTCTGTTATTCCGGAAGTTCCTCCACGCCTTTTTGTTCAGTTTCTTCGCTTCGATACATGCCCTATTATACCATGGATTCTTCTGTTGCTTCTCGGATTGTTCCCTTTGGGCCGGGATGAACCTGTTTACTGCCTCCTGACACTTTTGGGTAACATAGTCCATCATACCCTGTACAGACTGTCTCTGAAGTTTGTGTCCCAAGGTATTTCACTTAGGAAACTTCTCATCTGTTCATAATTCCCCTTTTGGTATGCCAGCCTTTTGATTCCTAGTTCTTTTTTGGGGGAGATAAGTCCTAGCTCTACCAAGTACTCAAAGTTCAATACACTGTGGTCACTCTTTCCCAAGGGCGCTTTCATCTTAACTTCCCTTATATCCCATTCATTTAGGGTAAATATCAAATCAAGCATTGCTGGTTCATCTTCTCCTCTCATTCTTGTTGGTTCTTTGGTGTGCTGGCTTAGAAAGTTTCTTGTTGCCACGTCCAGCAGCTTAGCTCTCCATGTTTCTGGTCCTCCATGCGGGTCTCTGTTCTTCCAATCTATCTTCCCATGGTTGAAGTCTTTCATAATTAGTAGTCCATATCCTACTGTGTGTGTGTGTGTGTGTGTGTGTGTGTGTACTCACCTAATTGTGCTTGCGGGGGTTGAGCTCTGGCTCTTTGGTCCCGCCTCTCAACCGTCAATCAACTGGTGTACAGATTCCTGAGCCTATTGGGCTCTATCATATCTACATTTGAAACTGTGAATGGAGTCAGCCTCCACCACATCACTTCCTAATGCATTCCATTTGCTAACTACTCTGACACTGAAAAAGTTCTTTCTAACGTCTCTGTGGCTCATTTGGGTACTCAGCTTCCACCTGTGTCCCCTTGTTCGCGTCCCACCAGTGTTGAAAAGTTCGTCCTTGTTTACCCGGTCGATTCCCCTGAGGATTTTGTAGGTTGTGATCATGTCCCCCCTTACTCTTCTGTCTTCCAGTGTCGTGAGGTGCATTTCCCGCAGCCTTTCCTCATAACTCATGCCTCTTAGTTCTGGGACTAGTCTAGTAGCATACCTTTGGACTTTTTCCAGCTTCGTCTTGTGCTTGACAAGGTACGGGCTCCATGCTGGGGCCGCATACTCCAGGATTGGTCTTACATATGTGGTGTACAAGATTCTGAATGATTCCTTACACAGGTTCCTGAACGCCGTTCTGATGTTAGCCAGCCTCGCATATGCCGCAGACGTTATTCTCTTTATGTGGGCTTCAGGAGACAGGTTTGGTGTGATATCAACTCCTAGATCTTTCTCTCTGTCTGTTTCATTAAGTACTTCATCTCCTATTCTGTATCCTGTGCCTGGCCTCCTGTTTCCACTGCCTAGTTTCATTACTTTGCATTTACTCGGGTTGAACTTCAACAGCCATTTGTTGGACCATTCACTCAGTCTATCCAGGTCATCTTGTAGCCTCCTACTATCATCCTCTGTTTCAATCCTCCTCATAATTTTTGCATCGTCGGCAAACATTGAGAGGAACGAATCTATACCCTCTGGGAGATCATTTACATATACCAGAAACAGTATAGGTCCAAGGACTGACCCCTGCGGGACTCCACTTGTGACGTCTCGCCAATCTGAGACCTCACCCCTCACACAGACTCGTTGTCTCCTGTTGCTTAGGTATTCCTCTATCCACCGGAGTACCTTCCCTCTCACTCCAGCCTGCATCTCCAACTTTCGCACTAGCCTCTTGTGTGGCACTGTATCAAAGGCTTTCTGACAATCCAAAAATATGCAGTCTGCCCACCCTTCTCTTTCTTGCCTTATTTTTGTTGCCTGGTCGTAGAATTCAAGTAACCCTGTGAGGCAGGACCTGCCATCCCTGAACCCATGTTGATGCTGTGTTACAAAGTTCCTTCGCTCCAGATGCTCCACTAGTTTTTTTCGCACAATCTTCTCCATCAGCTTGCATGGTATGCAGGTTAGGGACACTGGCCTGTAGTTCAGTGCCTCCTGTCTATCCCCTTTCTTGTATATCGGGACTACGTTAGCTGCTTTCCAAGTATCTGGCAGTTCCCCTGTTGCCAGTGATTTGTTATACACTATGGAGAGTGGTAGGCTCAGTTCTCTTGCTCCTTCCTTTAGAACCCAAGGGGAGATTCCATCTGGGCCTATAGCCTTCGTCACGTCCAACTCTAGTAAACACTTCCTTACTTCCCCACTGGTAATCTCAAACTCTTCCAGTGGTTCCTGGTTAGCTATTCCCTCACTTACCTCTGGAATTTCTCCTTGTTCTAAGGTGAAGACCTCCTGGAATTTCTTATTCAATTCCTCACACACTTCCTTGTCATTTGTAGTGAATCCTTCCGCCCCTATCCTTAATCTCATAACCTGTTCCTTTACTGTTGTTTTTCTCCTAATGTGGCTATGCAACAATTTAGGCTGAGTCTTTGCCTTGCTTGCGATGTCATTTTCGTATTGTCTTTCTGCCTCTCTTCTCATCCTGACATATTCATTCCTGGCATTCTGGTATCTTTCTCTGCTCTCCAGTGTCCTGTTATTCCTATAGTTTCTCCATGCCCTTTTACTTTGCTGCTTAGCTAGCCTACATCTTTGATTAAACCATGGGTTTCTCATCTTCATTTCTCTGTTTTCCTTTTGGACTGGGACAAACTTGTTTGCTGCGTCCTTGCACTTCTGCGTGATGTAATCCATCATATCTTGGGCCGTCTTTCCCCTGAGCTCTGTTTCCCATGCTATATCTGTTAGGAATTTTCTTATCCCCTCATAGTTTCCCTTTCGGTATGCTAACCTTTTGGTTTCGGTATCCCTCCTCGAGTTCAATAACCCTTCTTCAATCAAGTACTCAAACACCAGTACACTGTGGTCGCTCATTCCTACTGGGTCCTCAAAACCGATTTCTCTTATGTCGGAGTCGTTCAGAGTGAAGACTAGGTCGAGTCTCGCTGGTTCGTCATTGCGCCCTGCATTGTCCATTGTCATCTCGCCCTGTTGT
>NC_091219.1:8562863-8625781 GCF_040958095.1 Procambarus clarkii
TATTTCTGGTAGGTCCCCCGTTTCCAGTGACCTACTATACACTATGGAGAGTAGTAAGCAAAGTGCTCCTGCACACTCTTTCAATCCGGCCCAACAGCTTTTCTCACATCCAGCTCCAATAGGTGCATTTTTAACTCATCTTTTGTAATTTCGAACCTATCCAAGGTCACCTGGTTTGGTGCCATCTCTTCTAGCGCTGTGACATCTCCCTGTTCTATTGTAAAAACCTCCTGGAACCTTTTGTTGAGTTCTTCACACACCTCTTTGTCATTCTCTGTGTACCTGTCCTCGCCCACCCTAAGTTTCATCATCTGTTCCTTCACTGTTGTCTTCCTCCTGATGTGACTGTGTAGTAGCTTTGGTTCAGTATTGGCTTTATTAGCTATATCATTTTCATACCTTTTCTCACCTGCTCTTCTCACACTGACATACTCGTTCCTGGTTCTCTGGTATCTCTCTACTTTCTGGTGTTGTGTTATTACGGAAGTTCCTCCATGCCCTTTTGTTCAGCTCCTTTGCTTTCATACATTCCCTATTAAACCACGGATTCTTCCTTTGCTTCTCTGTTTTTTCCTGTCGGGCTGGGACAAATCTGTTTACAGCCTCCTGATATTTTTGGGTGACATAGTCCATCATGTCTTATACGGACTTGGTTCCGAATTCTGTGTCCCAATGTATATCCCATAGGAATTTATTCATCTCCTCATAGTTTCCCTTTCGGTATGCCAGCCCTTTGGTTCCCAGTTGTTTTTTGGGGGTGATAATTCCCAGCTCAACCAAGTATTCAAAGCTCAATACACTATGATCACTCATTCCCAATGGGGCTTCCAACTTAACTTCCCTTATATCCGACTCATTTTTTCGTAAATATCAGATCAAGCAAGGCTGGTTCATCCCCTCCTCTCATTCTTGTCAGTCCCTTGACGTGTTGACTTAGAAAGTTTCTTGTTGCCACATCAGCAGCTTAGCTCTCCATGTGTCTGGGCCTCCATGTGGGTCTCTGTTCCCCCAATCTATCTTCCCATGGTTGAAGTCTCCCATGATTAGAAGTCTGGATCCGTTCCTGGTAGCTACAGAAGCTGCTCTCTCTATTATATTGATGGTGGCCAAGTTGTTTCTATCATATTCCTGTCTGGGTCTTCTGTCATTCGGTGGGGGGTTATATATGACTTCTATTATAATTTTCTGTCCTCCAGTTGCTATGGTGCCTGATATGTAGTCACTGAAACCTTCACAGTTCTGAATTACCATCTCTTCGAAACTCCAACCTTCTCTTAGTAGCAAAGCCACACCACATCCTCCTCTCCCTTCTCTCTCTTTCCTCACTACATAGTAGCCCTGTGGAAACACTGCGTTTGTTATGTGTGTGTATGTGTGTGTGTGTGTACTCACCTATTTGTGCTTGCAGGATCGAGCATTGACTCTTGGATCCCGCCTTTCCAGCTATCGGTTGTTTACAGCAATGACTCCTGCCCCATTTCCCTATCATACCTAATTTTAAAAGAATGAATAGAGTTTGCTTACACAACCTGTTCCCCAAGTGCATTCCATTTTTCCACTACTCTCACGCTAAAAGAAAACTTCCTAACATCTCTGTGACTCATCTGAGTTTCCAGTTTCCACCCTTGTCCCCTCGTTCTGTTATTATTCCGTGTGAACATTTCATCTATTTCCACTTTGTCAATTCCCCAGAGTATTTTGTATGTTCCTATCATATCTCCTCTCTCCCTTCTTTTTTCTAGTGTCGTAAGGTTCAGTTCCCTCAGACGCTCTTCATATCCCATCCCTCGTAACTCTGGGACAAGCCTCGTCGCAAACCTCTGAACCTTCTCTAGTTTCCTTATGTGTTTCTTCAGGTGAGGGCTCCATGATGGCGCGGCATACTCTAAGACGGGTCTCACCTAAGCAGTGTAAAGCGCCCTAAAAGCCTCCTCACTTAGGTTTCTGAATGAAGTTCTAATTTTCGCCAGTGTAGAGTACGCTGCTGTCGTTATCGTATTTATATGTGCCTCAGGACTTAGATTAGGTGTCACATCCACTCCCAGGTCTCTTTCTCGAATCGTTACAGGTAGGCAGTTCCCCTTCATTGTGTACTGTCCTTTTGGTCGTCTATCACCTGATCCCATTTCCATAACTTTACATATACTGGTGTTGAACTCCAGTAGCCATTTCCCTGACCAACTCTGCAACCTATTTAGGTCCTTGTGGAGGATCCTACAATCCTCGTCTGTCACAACTCTTCTCATTAGTTTTGCGTCATCCGCAAACATTGACATGTATGATTCCACTCCTGTAAACATATCATTTACGTAAATTAGAAAGAGGGTTGGGCCCAGCACCGATACTTGAGGTACTCCACTCGTTACTGTTCGCCAGTCCGCCTTCTCGCCCCTTACCACTACTCTCTGGCTCCTTCCTGTTAGGTAGTTCCTCACCCATGCTAGGGCCTTTCTGCTTACTCCTGCCTGCCTCTCAAGTTTGCATAGCAGTCTCATGTGCGGTACTGTATCAAAGGCCTTTTGGCAGTCAAGAAATATGCAGTCTCCCCAGCCTTCTCTGTCCTGCCTTATCCTTGTTACTTTATCATAGAATTCTAAAAGGTTTGTTAGGCATGATTTCCCTGTCCAGAACCCATGTTGGTGTTTGTTTACAAACCCAATGCTCTCCAGATGCTCAACAAGTCTTAGCCTAATTATTCTTTCAAGTATTTTGCAGGGGATGCTTGTCAGTGATACGGATCTGTAGTTAAGTGCCTCCTCCCTATCACCTTTCTTGAAAATCGTTACGACATTTGCCTCCTTCCAACCACTGGGCAATTCTCCCGACATAAGTGACTCATTAAAGATCATTGCCAGAGGCACACTGAGAGCCTGCGCTGCCTCTTTTAGTATCCACGGTGATACTTTGTCTGGTCCAACTGCTTTATTTGCATCCTGTGTTGTCAACTGTTTCATTACCTCCTCTGCTGTCACGTCTATATCTGATAGTCTTTCATCTATGGTAATCGCTTCTAACAATGGAAGCTGCTCAGACTTGGTTGTGAACACTCCATGGTAACTTGCATTCAGTACCTTGCAGATTTCCTTGTCGCTTTCTGTATATGCCTCTTCTGTTTTCCTCAGTCTTGTAACTTGGTCATTTACCGACATCTTCCTTCTTATATGGCTATGTAATAATTTAGGTTGCTTTTTCGCTTTGATTGCAATGTCATTCTCATAATTTCTTTCCGACACTCGTCTTATGTTAATGTAATCATTCATAGCTCTGTTACATCTAATCCTGTTGTCCTCTGTCCTTTGTCTTCTGTCCTTCCTCCACTCGCTCCTGCTTCTCACCTTTGCTTCCTGACACTGTCTATTAAACCATGGGTTATTATATTTCCTCCTGCTTTTTTCCCTTTACTGTTGGAATAATTCTCTCTTCAGCCTCCTTGCATTTCCACATGACTTGGTTCATCATACCTTGCACTGTTTTTCCTCTAAGTTCTTCCTCCCACTGCACTTCTCCCAGGTAGTCTCTTATCCTTCTGTAGTCCCCTTTTCTGTACTCAAGTCTCCTTTCCCGGAACTCTTGTCCTTAGTTCCCCCATGACCAGCAGCTTCGCTCTCATTCTATGCGCTATTGTTGCTGCCCTCTGCAGTTCATCTACACACGCCTTGTTGCTGTCCTCATACTCCTGCCTGGGTCTTCTACTGTTTGGTGGGGGATTGTAGAGTATCAAGATTACAATCTTCTTCCCATCCACTGTCAGAGTTCCATGTATGGAGCTCGTGCTTTCATTGGTACCCGGATTTTCCAGCTCATCAAACTTCCATTTCCGCTTTATTAGGAGCGCCACTCCTCCTCCCTGTCTCTGTGTCCTTTCTTTTCTTATCACCTGGTACCCGTCTGGAAAGATTGCATCCGAGATCATGCCATTTGTTTTAGGTTCCACTATTGCCACTATGTCTGGGTCTGTGTTACGGCCCTCTCGGGACGCAACGGGGTTCTTACTCTGATGTTGTTAGAGGAAGTTGTATCCGACCCCAAGCCAGTAGTGGCTTTCAAGGGATGTGATCCGTGACGCAAGTAACTTAAAGGGGAAGGGAAATAAAGGCAAAAACTTAATATAATATATTAACCACCACCAATAAATAATATATAAAAAGATTACACGGGGGGAGGGGTATTAACACTGTACACCTATGTCTTCGTACTGAAGAATCGCACATTCGTCTTCTCCTGAAGACTCTGGTTCAACTCTCTCTCGGTGCTGAGTCGTCGGTGCTTTCGTGGCCTCACAACGAATCCTCTGAGAAGTTGAGCCTACCCTGGCCACAGGTCAGCCAAAACACAGGTCCACTGGGGGCACCGCCGTGGAGGCCGTCAACCACACGTCCAGCTGGTCTGCTGGCAGGTTCCGGATCAGCAAGGCTGGTCAGGCCACTCCACGAACGATATAAGTGGAACGCCCTAGACAGGAGTCTCGTGTGACACCACAAATCACTCTCCTGTCCTCAATACCCCAGTGGATAAACGTCTCCAGCAGTCGGTCCCGGGAACGACGATCCTTTCAACTGCCACTCCACTGGCAGGGTAACACCACAGTGTTCTTCCGGGGGACGACTTCACAGCTGCTGCAGCAAAGCACAAGGTATGGAGACGGCTGCCTCGGGTAGACTGATTCAACTCCCATCACAGCAGTCCCAGGTCGACTCTGTAAGCAGACACGTCATCAATAACTTGGACACACTAAGGCACCTCACTTACGGGCTCAGGCACAAACGCCTGACGTATCCACTCCATAGATGGCGCTGTCGTCGGAGCACCACCTCACCAGAGGTCAGGAGCGGCTGTGTTGTGAGCTGCACAGGACTGGAAACTGGCCCTTGTGGCCAATCTACGCCGTCCTCACCAGGTGTCGTCGTCCGGTTGGAGGGGGTTTCGGGAGCTGACCCACAGATGGCGCGGTTGTCACTGCTCCGTGCTCAGACACTGGATCCGGGTTCGTAACACCTCCCCACCAAAAAGAATTTGGTTTGGAGTTCTAGAAAAAGAAACACAAACCAAATTAGTACGGCGACACAACTCCAAATGGACACACATGCTTTATGAACTGGAACGGTGAGGCTGTCTTGTCCACAGAAGTGTACTGAGGAAAAACCCTGGCACAAAGGGACCTTGAAAATGGCAGGCGATGTCCTGCCTGACGTAATTTTCCACACCTCCTCTGCGATGGCAAGCAGGGGCATCATCTCACATCTCTCGAGTAAGGATTGGTTTCGACACGATCTGGGGTGACTCGACACTTCCCTGCGTCGTGGCACCGATGATGGCTGGTTACAAACGGCATTTCTGGTACCGGTCCGATGGTCCTTCAGGGAGACAGGAACCTGGAATACAGGGGTCTGATAATTTAGAGTGACAGCGACAGCGGGTAAAACAGTACTTACAGCATACTCTACTAGGTCCACACCTAGTCCCAATGGGGCTGTTCGTACGTCGAGGATGGCATTCGCTCTGCCACCGTCAGGTCGACCAACGTTCCGCACAACACTGCATTGAGGCTCAGCTATCACGCGGGGGGTGTCAACCTGTCGGAAACAGTCACTCATATTATCGTATCGCGTACCTCCTGTATCCACTATCAGCTTCCAGGCTCCTTTGTCGACTGCAACCCTCGCAGTACACGTCTCTAATCCCTGGGATCTCTTCACGATGTTCAAGGGAGCCATCATCCTTCGGGTCGTCCACTGATCCTTACCGAGACCACACACGAGAATAAAACAAAATACGGCTAGGAAACATTTGGTCACCTGAGGGATAAGCTTCCTGAGCCTGTCATGTCCATAGCCGGCTACATCCATTAGCCTGGTTTGGACCAAAGAGGGCACTAGAAACTTTGCACATACCTCACATACCTCCGACGTCTGGGGAATCTCTGGCCGGTTCAGCATACATTGTACTTTGCCAGGCTGCAAGTATACAGGTGCCTTCACTCCAGACTCTTCGGTATCCGTGGGTGCTTGCACACAAGGCCTCTCTTCTTGCTCAGGTACTTCTGCCATTGTAACCTCATGTTCCTTGTCGAGAGAATCAGGAGAGACTGCTAGAATATTGTAGATCTGCGGGTGAGAGGACAAATTAAACATTATATCTGAATCCAAGTTTGACTGTACCTGGAATTTACCACTGCCTGTTACCTCAGACCTTGCTGTTCCGGCCAACTCGTCTGCAACCTTGGGAAGATTGATGCTCCAATCGGTCACCAAGTCGTTGGCTAGTACCACGTCAATCCCAGCCACAGGGAGGGTATCGACTACTGCCAACACACAGGTGCCACTGAAGTAAGGCGAGTCGAGATGCACCGGCACTAAGGGGGCGATATACTGCGTTCTCGGAAACCCAACCAGGACAACCTGTTGTCTCTCGTCCACACTTACTCCCTCGGGTAACGAGCTCTTCACGATCAGGGACTGGGCTGCTCCACTATCTCTGAGCACTACAACTGATCTACCAGTATGATCACTCGATACATACCCGCCTGAAGTGTGAGGGGAAAACAATCTGGGTTCTTCCTGCGTCGTCGTCGACTGGCTTCCTGCTGGTGGTAATACACAGCTCATCATCATCACCTCCCTGCGTGCGCTGCCACCTCTTCTGCCTCAGCACCTAGCAGCTACATGCCCTTTCTGCCCACAAGTCCAGCACACCATATTCCTCCTTGGACTCCATTGTTTCGGACTGCTAGGACTTGTTCTTCGAGGGCTACTTGGGGGCGTCTTCTTAGCACTTTGTGGGACGGGTCTTTCCTCTTCGTCATGAGGTCTGTCAAACCGGCGCTGGTAATTCCTTGGGACGTACTTAGCAGACGGCCTATGAGTCAGGATATATTTCTGAGCCATGGTGGCTGCCGCACTCAAGGTCTCTACCTGCTGCTCTTCTAAGTATGTCTTGAGGTCTCCAGACAAACAATCCTTGAAGTCCTCGAGCAGAATCAGCTGCTCGAGGTCTTCCTTGGTCTCCACCTTCCGAGAGGCACACCATTCCTGGAAAAGTCGCTCCTTGATTGTGGCGAATTCGGTGAAAGTGTGCTCTGAGGTCTTCTTCAGGTTTCTGAACTTTTGCCTATATGCCTCAGGTACCAATTGGTACGCCATGAGCACAACCTTCTTCACCTTGTCGTAATCGCCGAAGTCGTCAAGGGATAACGTAGAGTAGGCGATTTGGGCCTTCCCAGTCAAGACTGACTGTATCATGATGGCCCAATTCTTCCTTGGCCACTCCAAAGAGGCAGCGACTTTCTCGAAGGCTGCAAAGAACTTCGAAACTTCCCTCTCATTGAATTTGGGGACCATTTTGATGTTTCTTACCGGATCGAAACCGCTGGTGTCCGTTGTTGGCCTCCGACCACCGCCTAGTCGCAATACTTCTAGTTCATGTTGTCTCTGTCTTTCGTTTTCCTCTCTCTCTCGCTGTTCTCTTTCTCGTTTCTCTTCTCTCTCTCGTTCTTCTCTTTCTCGTTTCTCTTCTCTCTCTCGTTCTTCTCTTTCTCTTTCTCGTTCTTCTCTCTCTCTTTCTCGTCTCTCTTCTCATTCTCGTTCTTCTCTTTCTCGTTTCTCTTCTCTTTCTCGTTCTTCTTTCCTTTCCTCTAATTCTAAACGTCTCATCGCCATTTCCTTATCTTTCATCTCCATTTCTTTATCTTTTAATTCTCGTTCCAATTCTAACTTCTTCCACTCTATCTCGCGATTTATTTCTAGGGCACGCATCTTGACTGTTAGGAAGCTGATATTAAGCTCACCTGCATCACTGTCAACGTCACTGCCCTTATCTTCCTTTTCCGTGGAAGCTGTTTCCTCACCTTCCTTTGTACTAGGAGCCTCGCCTTCCTGTTTCTCTTCTGCCTTCAAGTGCCGGTGAACCTTGGACAAGATCTCCACACGGGAATCACTGGCACGGATCTTGATCTCCAGGTAGGCGCTCACTAGTACAAGCTCTGGTTTGCTCAGATACTTTAATCTGGCAAGACAGTCCACTCTGTTCAGAAACGCCTGAACATCGTCCAGATCATCGATGGTAGCCTTTTCTGCCATTGTCACAGATGGAACACTCAACTAGCACTTAACACACCGCTTACACGTTAGCACTTAATGCACCGAGCACTGTTCTACGCCAATATTGCACTTTATCGCACCAAACACTGCACTTGCCAATATTGCTCGTAATCACTTCGGGCACTGCACTACCCAATATTGCACTGAATCACAGCGAACACTTCGCTCTACAATATTGCACTGAATCACTGAGCACCGTACTACTCAATATTGCACTTAATCGCTTAATCACGGCGAGCACCGCACTGCACAATATCGCACTTAGTCACTCTGAGCACCGCACAGGACGTATAACGTCACAATCGTCACACAGGGGGAATTATATACAGGGATTACGCCACTTCACCACCCTTGTTAAACATACTTAACAAGGGGACGGATCCCGCTGGGGATGCCAATTATGTTACGGCCCTCTCGGGACGCAACGGGGTTCTTACTCTGATGTTGTTAGAGGAAGTTGTATCCGACCCCAAGCCAGTAGTGGCTTTCAAGGGATGTGATCCGTGACGCAAGTAACTTAAAGGGGAAGGGAAATAAAGGCAAAAAACTTAATATAATATATTAACCACCACCAATAAATAATATATAAAAAGATTACACGGGGGGAGGGGTATTAACACTGTACACCTATGTCTTCGTACTGAAGAATCGCACATTCGTCTTCTCCTGAAGACTCTGGTTCAACTCTCTCTCGGTGCTGAGTCGTCGGTGCTTTCGTGGCCTCACAACGAATCCTCTGAGAAGTTGAGCCTACCCTGGCCACAGGTCAGCCAAAACACAGGTCCACTGGGGGCACCGCCGTGGAGGCCGTCAACCACACGTCCAGCTGGTCTGCTGGCAGGTTCCGGATCAGCAAGGCTGGTCAGGCCACTCCACGAACGATATAAGGGGAACGCCCTAGACAGGAGTCTCGTGTGACACCACAAATCACTCTCCTGTCCTCAATACCCCAGTGGATAAACGTCTCCAGCAGTCGGTCCCGGGAACGACGATCCTTTCAACTGCCACTCCACTGGCAGGGTAACACCACAGTGTTCTTCCGGGGGACGACTTCACAGCTGCTGCAGCAAAGCACAAGGTATGGAGATGGCTGCCTCGGGTAGACTGATTCAACTCCCATCACAGCAGTCCCAGGTCGACTCTGTAAGCAGACACGTCATCAATAACTGGGACACACTAAGGCACCTCACTTACGGGCTCAGGCACAAACGCCTGACGTATCCACTCCATAGATGGCGCTGTCGTCGGAGCACCACCTCACCAGAGGTCAGGAGCGGCTGTGTTGTGAGCTGCACAGGACTGGAAACTGGCCCTTGTGGCCAATCTACGCCGTCCTCACCAGGTGTCGTCGTCCGTTTGGAGGGGGTTTCGGGAGCTGACCCACAGATGGCGCGGTTGTCACTGCTCCGTGCTCGGACGCTGGATCCAGGTTCGTAACAGTCTGCCTCACTAACTAAGTTGTCCTGTACACACCAGTTGCATTGTGCTACTGGCAGTATGGGTTCGAGTCACTTCTGGGTTGTGAATTTTCAGTTGCATATAGTCCTGGGGACCATTCAGGCTTGTTCTCATTTGTGTTCCTCACGTGTGCCCCAAAGAATGAGGTGATTTGATAAAATACTATGCCCAAAATTACCATCAGAATGCCCGCCGGGGGGAGGGGGTTCAAATAGCTTTGGCTATCACCACCTTTTGACTGGTCGTGATGGTCGAGTGGATAAGGTGTCCTGTACAAAGCAGTTACATTGTGCTCCTGACAGTATGGGTTCGAGTCACTTCTGGGGGTGTGAGTTTTCAGTTGCATATAGTCCTGGGGACCATTCAGGCTTGTTCGCATATGTGTGTATATATATATATATATATATATATATATATATATATATATATATATATATATATATATATATATATATATATATATATATACATATATATATATATATATACATATATATATATATATATTTTTTTTTTTTTTTTTTTTTTTTTTTTTTAAAGTTTGTGAGGGTACCACCTCTGGTGCCAATGTGGGGACCCATAGCCTCGGAGAAGAAAATAAAAAGTATTCAGAGGAGACCTTGTGGTTTCTCACTGAACACTAATATTATCTTCTCCTACCACCCCCATTCTTTTGTATGTACACATATATATTTACTTTATTTGAAATTTGTTACAAAAAAAGGAGTTACATATGGGTTACAAAGATGGTTATCATAGGTTGTCGAGTTCCTCCAGCTCCAGCATCATCATGCATTGTGCTCCTGGCAGTATGGGTTCGAGTCACTTCTGGGGTGTGAGTTTTCAGTCACATATAGTCCTGGAGACCATTCAGGCTTCTTCGCATTTGTGTTCCTCACGTGTGCCCCAAAGAATGAAGTGGTTTGATTAAATACTATGCCCAAGATTACCATCCGAGTGCCGGCAGGGGAGGGGGGGGGGGTTCACTTCACACACTTTTGCGGGAAGATATTATATGTTCCTTAATGGAGCCCTGTTGCTTATGCAAACGTTAAACGCTTATATATATATATATATATATATATATATATATATATATATATATATATATATATATATATATATATATATATATATATATATATATATATATATATATTTATATATATATATATATATATATATATATATATATATATATATATATATATATATATATATATATATATATATATTTATATATATATATATATATATATATATATATATATATATATATATATATATATATATATATATTTATATATATATATATATATATATATATATATATATATATATATATATATATATATAGTGTGTATATTTATCTAACTTTATTTGAAAATGTCATTACACAAAAAAAGTTACAATATTGATTACATACAGGGTACAAGGCTGCTGATCACAAGTTAAATAGCTCCTCCAGCTCCTCAGATGGCGGGCAGGAACCATGGATGCAGTGAGCATTTCCTCTCTGGATTGCCACACTAAGACGCTGAAAAAGAAAACTGGCAGCTCTGGGGTCTCTAGTTGTTTCGATTAGCTTAGACCCCAACTCCTTTAAAAAGCTAGCAGCACTTTTACCCCAGGCACCAAGTGTCTCTGAGGCAATGGGGACAAAATTGTAGTGGTGCTCAAGGTCTCTGTATTTACGTGACTTGGCCGCTTATATATATATATATATATATATATATATATATATATATATATATATATATATATATATATATATATATATATATATATATATATTTATATATATATATATATATTTATATATATATATATATAAATATTCCTCCGTGGTCTGACAATGTCAGACCACGGAGGAAAATGAAACAGGAATTTCCTTAAGTACTTTCGTATATTAAATACATCTTCAGAAGGAAGATTTCTCAGAAGGAATGAAGGATCTTTATTCCTTCTGAAGATGTATTTAATATACGAAAGTACTTAAGGAAATTCCTGTTTCATTTTCCTCCGTGGTCTGACATTGTCACATTCTTAATCACGTGTTTATTTTCGTGATATACACACACACATATATATATATAAATATATATATATATATATATATATATATATTATTAAATATGATCGAAAAAGTAAGATTAATAATTCTAACACGAATTTTCTCTATCTTTCTTACGTTTCTTTTCACTGTTGATGGTAATTCAAAGATCAGTTCTCCAAAATTCATTTTTATTTCTAGTCTGACGCGACACTTGAGCGCGTTTCGTAAAACTTATTACATTTTCAAAGACTTTAGTTTACAAACACACAACTGAAACTGAATAGAGCTTTGCACATCTTCGTGTTTATATCTACATTTGGGTGAGGTGGATGAGGTGAAAACGAACTTTCAACAATGGGTAATAAATTCTAACACAAGACAGAACACGAAACAATGGATATTGAATGGAAGTAATTGTAGAAAGCCTATTGGTCCATATTTCTTGATGCTTATATACTGGAGCGGAGTCTTGAAGTGGGTAGAATATAGTTGTGCATTAATTGGCTGTTGATTGCTGGTGTTGACTTCTTGATGTGTAGTGCCTCGCAGACGTCAAGCCGCCTGCTATCGCTGTATCTATCGATGATTTATGTGGTGTTTGCTAAGATTTCTCTGGTGATGGTTTTTTTGTGGGAAGAGATTATATGTTCCTTAATGGAGCCCTGTTGCTTATGCATCGTTAAACGCCTGGAAAGAGATGTTGTTATCTTGCCTATATACTGGTTTTTTGAGGCTTACAGTCCCCAAGAGGGTATATGAAGGCATAGACGACGTTGGTCTCTTTTAAAGCGTTCTGCTTTGTGTCTGGAGAGTTTCTCATGAGTAGGCTGGCCGTTTTTCTGGTTTTATAGTAAATCGTCAGTTGTATCTTCTGATTTTTGTCTGTAGGGATAACGTTTCTACTGACAATATCTTTCAAGACCCTTTCCTCCGTTTTATGGGCTGTGGAAAAGAAGTTCCTGTAAAATAGTCTAATAGGGGGTATAGGTGTTGTGTTAGTTGTTTCTTCAGAGGTTGCATGGCGTTTCACTTTCCTTCTTATGATGTCTTCCACGAAACCATTGGAGAAGCCGTTGATGACTAGGACTTGCCTTACCCTACAGAGTTCTTCGTCGACTTGCTTCCATTCTGAGCTGTGGCTGAGGGCACGGTCGCAATAAGCGTTAACAACACTCCTCTTGAACCTGTCCGGGCAGTCACTGTTGGCATTCAGGCACATTCCTATGTTTAGTTCCTTAGTGTAGACTGCAGTGTGGAAAACTCCGCTCCTTTCCATGACTGTTACATCTAGAAAGGGCAGCTTCCCATCCTTTTCCATCTCGCAAGTGAAACGCAACACAGAATTCTGCTCAAATGCCTCCTTCAGCTCCTGCAGATGTCTGACATCAGGTACCTGTGTAAAAATGTCGTCAACATACCTGCAGTATATGGCCGGTTTCAAGTTCATGTCGACTAAGACTTTTTGCTCGATGGTACCCATGTAGAAGTTTGCAAACAGGACACCTAGGGGAGAACCCATGGCGACCCCATCTACTTGCTTATACATGTGCCCATCCGGGCTCAAGAAGGGTGCCTCTTTAGTACAAGCTTGGAGTAGTTTCCTCAGAATATTTTCTGGTATGTCAAGAGGAGTACAGGCTGGATCACGATACACTCTGTCGGCTATCATCCCGATTGTCTCGTCCACAGGTACGTTGGTAAACAGCGATTCTACGTCCAACGAGGCTCTTATCCCTGTGGCCCGTGTGCCCCGCAGTAAGTCAACAAATTCCTTTGGAGACTTCAGGCTGAAGGCGCAAGGGACATAAGGAGTCAGCAAGCCGTTGAGTCGTTTCGCCAGTCTGTACGTGGGTGTGGGTATCTGGCTGATGATTGGCCGAAGTGGGTTTCCAGGCTTGTGTGTCTTGACATTTCCATATGCATATCCAGGTTTATATTCCCCAATAATCTTTTTCAGGTGCAGTCCAGATTTCTTGGCTTTCACAGTTTCGATCAATTTGTTGACCTTTGCTTTTAGTTCGGCTGTAGTGTCCTTCGTTACCCTTTGGAATTTAGTTTGGTCAGAGAGTATGAGTCATTTTCGCCAGATATTCGTCTTTTTTAAGAATGACGTATATTGGCGACATGTCACCTCTCCTGACAACTATCTCCTTGTTCTCACGAAGGCTCTTAGCTGCCGCTTTGAGCTCGGGGGACAGTATGGTGCTTCTGTAGTTGCCTCGATTCTTTCCTCCTTCCGCAATAAGTTCTGCTTGTAAGGTATCTTTGGTGGTGACCTTCTTTTGTGCATCGAGGTCGAATATGTCGTCCAACAGAATCTCCAACTCCACTTTCCGGGCCATCTCACTCGGTCTGGACATAACCTGACAGTTTATACCCAGATTTAGGAGAGTGACTTGGTCCTCAGTGAGGTTGGTTCCTGCAAGGTTGAGGAAGCCATCTCTTGGTCGTGAAATTGCCATAGGTCCTCCATATAACGTTGTTAGTTTCTTGATTATCCTTGTTTCAGTGCTGAGGTGATGTCGGTCTGTGAGGATGTCGAGGTGTTGTTCAATGCGAGTACGGAGACTTTCGTCGATGATGCTGTTTCTCCATTCGTTTGTAGCATGAAGTAGTTGCGCTTTGTTGTCTTTGATTTCATTTTCTGCCTTGTATATCTGATCACGAATCAGATCTTGGCGATATTTTATCGTGAAAGCTTGATTCCTTGCTGCTGGGTCGTGCGTTTTAATATTAGTATATTTTGGTAGCAGTCTTTCCTGTAGACATATATTATTAAATATGACCGAAAAAGTAAGATTAATAATTCTAACACGAATTTTCTCTATCTTTCTTACGTTTCTTTTCACTGTTGATGGTAATTCAAAGATCAATTCTCCTAAATAAAAAGGAATTTTGGAGAATTGATCTTTGAATTACCATCAAAAGTGAAAAGAAACGTAAGAAAGATAGAGAAAATTCGTGTTAGAATTATTAATCTTACTTTCTCGGTCATATTTAATAATATATGTCTACAGGAAAGACTGCTACCAATATATATATATATATATATATATATATATATATATATATATATATATATATATATATATATATATATATATATATATGTCGTACCTAGTAGCCAGAACGCACTTCTGGCAAATATATATATATATATATATATATATATATATATATATATATATATATATATATATATATATATATATATATATATATATATATATTATGACGATAATCTCCTTCAAGAGAGATTGAGCCTGCTCTTCCCTCCTAAGTACGTCCCTAACAACAATAACAACAAATATAGAAGATATATCCAACAAGTACAACATAAAGGTTTGCCCAGAGAGCAAATGTATTCAGCACCAGGAACACCTGCTCCACCACCGCCACTCAAACCAGCAAACTACTTGTCCGTCGCCTGCTCATCGCTGATTGGCTGGTGCCTGTAGCACCTGCTCCCTCCACCCGCCACACTAGCTGACGTCTGGGCCTCGACGACCTACAGCCCTCAGAATATCCCATGCTTTCCACAAGTTAACACGTCTCATTGGTAGACTAAGCCTTGGCTTATGTGTACTAAGGAAGGTGGCAGCTTGAAGCCAATATTCCTGCATCCATATATTTCACTTGTATATTATTCACTTGTATTAACGTAACTTTCCATTTTGCCATTGATTATTCTTATTATTTTGTTTGATTGATTTATGTTACAATTTTTATGTCCATTTTATTAGACGAGGCCATACCCCTAGCTTTTGAAACAGCCGAACACCAACGCGTTACCATCACAATATATATATATATATATATGCGAACAAGCCTGAATGGTCCCCAGGACATATGCAACTGAAAACTCACACCCCAGAAGTGACTCGAACCCATACTCCCAGAAGCAACGCATCTGGTATGTACAAGACGCCTTAATCCACTTGACCATCACGACCGGACAAAATGAGGTGATAGCCGAGGCTATTTGAACCACCCCACCGCCGGCACTCGGATAGTTATCTTGGGCATAGCATTTTACCAAATCACCTCATTCTTTGGGGCAACACGTGAGGAACACAAATGCGAACAAGCCTGAATGGTCCCCAGGACATATGCAACTGAAAACTCACACCCCAGAAGTGACTCGAACCCATACTCCCAGAAGCAACGCATCTGGTATGTACAAGACGCCTTAATCCACTTGACCATCACGACCGGACAAAATGAGGTGATAGCCGAGGCTATTTGAACCACCCCACCGCCGGCACTCGGATAGTTATCTTGGGCATAGCATTTTACCAAATCACCTCATTCTTTGGGGCAACACGTGAGGAACACAAATGCGAACAAGCCTGAATGGTCCCCAGGACATATGCAACTGAAAACTCACACCCCAGAAGTGACTCGAACCCATACTCCCAGAAGCAACGCATCTGGTATGTACAAGACGCCTTAATCCACTTGACCATCACGACCGGACAAAATGAGGTGATAGCCGAGGCTATTTGAACCACCCCACCGCCGGCACTCGGATAGTTATCTTGGGCATAGCATTTTACCAAATCACCTCATTCTTTGGGGCAACACGTGAGGAACACAAATGCGAACAAGCCTGAATGGTCCCCAGGACATATGCAACTGAAAACTCACACCCCAAAAGTG
Organism: Procambarus clarkii; assembly: GCF_040958095.1. Taxonomy (NCBI): domain Eukaryota; kingdom Metazoa; phylum Arthropoda; class Malacostraca; order Decapoda; family Cambaridae; genus Procambarus; species Procambarus clarkii. Next base: position 8,579,133 of record NC_091219.1, read on the forward strand.
ACTCGAACCCATACTCCCAGAAGCAACGCATCTGGTATGTACAAGACGCCTTAATCCACTTGACCATCACGACCGGACAAAATGAGGTGATAGCCGAGGCTATTTGAACCACCCCACCGCCGGCACTCGGATAGTTATCTTGGGCATAGCATTTTACCAAATCACCTCATTCTTTGGGGCAACACGTGAGGAACACAAATGCGAACAAGCCTGAATGGTCCCCAGGACATATGCAACTGAAAACTCACACCCCAGAAGTGACTCGAACCCATACTCCCAGAAGCAACGCATCTGGTATGTACAAGACGCCTTAATCCACTTGACCATCACGACCGGACAAAATGAGGTGATAGCCGAGGCCTCATTTTGTCCGGTCGTGATGGTCAAGTGGATTAAGGCGTCTTGTACATACCAGATGCGTTGCTTCTGGGAGTATGGGTTCGAGTCACTTCTGGGGTGTGAGTTTTCAGTTATATATATATATATATATATATATATATATATATATATATATATATATATATATATATATATATATATATATATATATATATACAACTTTAGAACACTTTCCCACCAGTAGACTCGAACCCTAGCCAGCACAGAAGCCTTCCAGCAACTGGCATAACAGGTACGCCTTAAACCGCTCCACCACCTGCTCAGACATATATATATATATATATATATATATATATATATATATATATATATATATATATATATATATATATATATATATATATTTATATATATATATACGTCGTACCTAGTAGCCAGAACGCACTTCTCGGCCTACTATGCAAGGCCCGATTTGCCTAATAAGCCAAGTTTTCCTGAATTAATATATTTTCTCTAATTTTTTTCTTATGAAATGATAAAGCTACCCATTTCATTATGTATGAGGTCAATTTTTTTATTGGAGTTAAAATTAACGTAGATATATGACCGAACCTAACCAACCCTACCTAACCTAACCTAACCTATCTTTATAGGTTAGGTTAGGTTAGGTAGCCGAAAAAGTTAGGTTAGGTTAGGTATTCGAAAAACAATTAAGTCATGAAAACTTAGCTTATTAGGCAAATCGGGCCTTGCATAGTAGGCTGAGAAGTGCGTTCTGGCTACTAGGTACGACATATATATATATATATATATATATATATATATATATGTCGTACCTAATAGCCAGAACGCACTTCTCAGCCTACTATTCAAGGCCCGATTTGCCTAATAAGCCAAGTTTTCATGAATTAATGTTTTTTCGTGTACCTAACCTACCTAACCTAACCTAACCTAGCTTTTTTTGGCTACCTAACCTAACCTTACCTATAAATATAGGTTAGGTTAGGTTAGGTAGGGTTGGTTAGGTTCGGTCATATATCTACGTTAATTTTAACTCCAATAAAAAAAAATTGACCTCATACATAGAGAAAAGGGTAGCTTTATCATTTCATAAGAAAAAAATTATAGTAAATATATTAATTCAGGAAAACTTGGCTTATTAGGCAAATCGGGCCTTGAATAGTAGGCTGAGAAGTGAGTTCTGGCTACTAGGTACGACATATATATATATATATATATATATATATATATATATATATATATATATATATATATATATATATATATATATAATAGATATATATATATAGATAGATTATTGCTATCTATATATATATATATAATAGATATATATTATATATATATAGATAGCAATAATAGGACACATGGGGTAGAATTACTGGGAAGTAAGTTTTGCCAAACAAAAACAGAATAAGGGCAGAATGCACTTAATTATAAATTCTGCGAATGTCAACACCTTGTTCGCCAAAAGCACTATTCAATTCTTTCTCTGATTGAAGGTCAGGAACAGATGAAACTGCATGTGCCAAGCTTTCATCTTGGGAGGTAATCTGGTTGCCATCTAGCTAATGGACATGTGGTGAGTGCACAGTTGAAACGAAAGGCCTAGATCTAAGATTATCGGTGCTGGCATGGGGTGGCTGTACATCAAGTGGTCGGTCAACCACAGTACGGTGTGTCCCATTAGAAGAATCTGTCTGGGTAAGTTCATTGTCATGTAACAGTAGTACTGTTAAGTCCAAACGATCTAACATGAAATATTGAGAGAGTTGGTAGTAACCTGACTGGTAGCCTGGGTCAACCCAAGGGATTAGTAGACAGCAGCGCTACTTGACCCACCCCCCACCCCGTGTCGAGTCATCGAACTAGGAGAATTATGAAAGATATTACAGAATTATGAGGAATTATCAATCATGGTTAAGTTCTTATGTTAAAATTAACGCAATTGAGAACAGAGAATAAGTCTTGTAGGTTATCAAAGAAGCATTTGACTGCAGTAAGATTTGAATATATGAAAAAAGTATTTCGTCACTGGAAAATAGGTCCCCTACCAACTTGTTTTGTTAAATCATGTAAATTAGTGAAAGACAAGTACTACTGAATATTGTAAGTAGCCTGGCTCACGTATCTAGATAATTCCCAATTGTTTTGGAATAAAAAAAGTCGCCTTTAGTGACGAATACAGGATTTTGGCTAATAATCTTCTTCAATGATTAATTTGGCAACTGAGCCTAGGTCAGTCAGAGCTTGAACTGACAGGGGAAGGTCAGTGTGGGCTGTGCGGTCAACTGGGAGCAACATCTCTCCCTCTGGAGCCGGGTAGACCATCGAGGCCGGGCTGTATATTTTAAGGTATCTGTGTCTGGGTTTTAAGTACATTGTAGAATCCACATTAATTGTTGTAGTTAACTACCAATTGCCTCAGTTAGGAAAATATTCAGTTAGGAAGTATTTCGACAGGGTTTTATATAATTTAATTTTTATGCATAATCTTGGGTTAATAAACCGTTCATAGAATTTATTGTTATTAGTGGAATTTTCCCCAACGTGTATTTTGTACTTCCTGTTGATAGTCTCAAGCCCATGCTTGAGACTAAGCATCCTCTGCAAGCTTGCATGCATTTATTTAATACCGAAGATAACCCATTTTTACTTTAATTTAATTTCCACACTTAACGTAAATCTAATCCCTCCTTTTACGATAACTAGGGATCCATTTTCGGTGGTTTATATCTATTTGACGGTATCCTGCTTCACCGTCAGTTTGAGGGAATTGCTCAGTGGGTTAGCAGGTGGTGGCGGTGTAATTCAGAGTTGCAGTGTAACATAGAAGGGTACAGTATCCTCTAATCGTGACTTCTAAACAGTCAAACATTTAGATCTTGAGGAGGTGAACCGAAGGTTACACAGTAGGACTCTGGTTTCTGTATATATTAAATTAATAACGACCAGCATTTAACTAGTAAGTAGAGGTTAAAGGCGGACCCCCGTTACAGTCATCTTCCTTATCAGCCTCGTCAGCCGTCATGTTAGCTAACTTCATTTGGTCTAAATGTTCATTTATATACTCTCCTGTTAACAAATTCTTAAGTTTGTACTTGTTACCTTTGACAAGCTCTATTACCTATATGGGCCCAAAAATTTCTTAGTTAGGTTGTACATAGGGCCAGACCTGTGTTGGTTAAGTACCATTACTTCAGATCCCACAGTTATGTTAGTGGACTTAGCTCGTGCATTCCTTGCTCTAGAGTACTCGGCTGTTGCCTTGGACAATTGTTCTCGTATTTTCTTGAAGACTAGTTGCATCTGACTAAGCTTTGACCCAAATCATCTGTTATACAAAGGAGTAGGGGGGTACATAGGTCAATTCATTACTTGACCAAAACATCCATGGTATACAGAGGAGTAGGGGGATACATTAGTCATTTCATTAGGGAGGATCTTATCTGTACCATAAAGAATAGCATAAGGAGTGTCACCTGTACAAGCATTAATTGAAGAATTTAGGCACACTGAGTTAAAGGTATGATCTCATCCTAATTATTGTTATCGGAATTCAACTTGACTCTCAAGGCATCTAAAATTGTCCTGTTAGTACGCTCTGCTAACCCATTACTTCCTGGATGATATGGCATAATACTACATTTTTTAATGTTATATAAATAACGCAAGCTAGTTAAGATAATAATACAGAACTCTGGACCATTATCTGAAAAATTACTTTACGTATACTATATATACAAATTATTTTATCATGGAATGCACAGGCTATAGTTTCTGCCATTTGATTTGGATTGGAACTAGTTTGCTATACCATGGAAAAATTATTAACCATTACAAGCAAGTGTTTGTTCCCTTTTTCTGTTTCTGCAGAAGTTGTGAATTAATCTATTGAAACTCGTTCCCAAGGAGCTTTAGTCGCTGGGTACACATGAATTGGTTAGGTCCCTCTACATGTTTCTTGTGCTGTCAGCAGGTTAAATGTCTGTCAACATAATAAGCAATCTCCTTAGCCATTTTTGGCCAAAAATACTAAAAGTGACCTTGCTGGAGTGTACAATCATTTCCTGGATGTGCACGTGCAGGAGCATCATTGGTAATCTTTAACATAGTTGGTACTAATACAGCTGGAACAATTAACTTATAACACTTCCTCGGGGCTGTCCCTAAATTTACTACTCTACATAGTAAATTGTCTAACATCACTAACTCTTTCAATGGTACTGGAGGTTTGTGAGTCGGGCGAGTATCTTGCTTAGTCAAAAACCTAATGACGGGTGCCCATATGGGATCTTGTCTAAGTTCCGTCTAGACTACTGTAGCATCGAATGCAGGCAATTTAACTGAATTGCAGCTACGTGTTGAGAAAATGCATCAGCTACAACATTTTGCTTTCCTGGAATATAACCAAATGTGGAACTGATCTCTTGAATTGTGAGCAAATATCTTGCAAACTTTCCAACAGGGTTCTTATTCTTGAACAAAGGTATTAATGGTTGGTGATCTGTAAGAACATGAACTGGGTAATTATAAATTGAATCCCCAAAATGTTCAAGAGCCCATACAACTGCTAAATCTTCACATTCTGCTGCACTATAATTTTTTTTTCTTTAGATAACGTACGGCTTGCATAAACTATTGCGTGATCTCTGTGGCCTTCTGTTTGAAGTAATGCAGCACCTAAGCATATGTTATTAGCATCTGTGACCAGCGTAAAATGTTTAGAAAATTCTGAATACCTAAGGACAAGTGATGAGATCAACGGTGCTTTGAGTTTTTTGAATGACTACTCTTAGACATCTTCCCAAACAAAGGGTTCATCTTTTCTTTGCAACTTATAAAGTGGAGCGGCTATAATAGAGAATCCAGCAGTAAATGAACAATAAAGTCCTACAAGACCTGTGAACTGTCTCACAGCTTCTGCAGTATGAGGCATTGGAAAATCACAGGCAGCAATAATTTTTTATTCATTCATTGTAATGCCTGAAGGTGAGACTGTATAACCTAGGAAATTAATCTTTTCCTTTAAAAATGAGCACTTTGAGATTTTTATTTGTAAATTTACCTCTGCAAGCCTTGCAAATACTTTCTCATGGTTCTTGAAGTGAGTCTGAACATCTTGTGGCATAATTTTGAGATCAAGGTACACTTGAAGAGTACTTCCTATTAATCTATGAAATAAATTTGTCATGAGCCTTGAAAAGGTTATTGGACTATACCACAAACCAAATGGCATTCTTTTGAAATAAAAATTATCACTGGGAGTACTAAAGGCTGTCAACTGTTTACTGTCCACATGAAGTGGAATTTGACAGAATCCCTGCAACAAATCTAACATTGAGAATACTTTGTTTCAACCTATACTTTACAGCAAATCATTTAAGAATGGGAGTGAGAAACGATCAGGTATAATTACTCTGTTAAGCTTCTGGTAATTGATTACAGGTCTCCATGTTCCATCTCGCTTTGGTACAAGAAACAATGAAGCATTCCATGGCAAATTACTCTACTCAATTACATTACTCTGTAACATTTCCTCTATGAGTCTATTAGCTTCTGCTCTCTGAGAATGGGGTAGACGGTATGCTGGAACATAAATTGGCATAGTTCCTTGCTCAAGGGGGATTTTATGTGTAATAAGAGGAGTGAGACTTAACTTTTCTCCTGGTAGAGCTACATCGCCTCTATTTATATTCAAAATTTCCAAAAGTTGAACTATGGAGTCAGGGAAATCAGTAGGACTGAGGTGTTGTGCTTGTACCTCTGGCTGAGATCCATGTTCTTCTGGTGTGAGTGTACACACAGTATGTTCCATGGAGACATCATCCACAACTCGCACCGGTAACGAGTAATGGGCAAAATCTACAACATGGGTACCAGACTGGAGATGGATGTCAGCATTACTAGTGTTTGCAACATAGAATGTAACTCTACTATCCTGCATCACATGCCAGGAGAGTTCAACAAATGTACCGTTCACTTTACATGTTTCACTTTCTTCAATGACATCCGATAACTCAGGCACTCCCTGAACCTTAACTCTTACTCTGGTGAGAGAATGAGAGTGCAGCACAGTGTCAGTACCTGTGGAGCCACTTACTTCAGAGATGGGATCTGCTAGGCGAGCAAGACAACGAGAATCCATCAGGGCGTCCCCCTCCAGAAAGTCTTGATACTCACTCTCCTGAATAACTACACAACTACGATGCTTCAGTCGAGTGACTGTTTTCTCTGGTATGTTACTGCAACAAGGATCTGACAAACCTATGCTAGCAAGTCGGGTGTTAACAAAATTAACCTAATCCGATTGAAGGTTGAACTCATGGCCCTGTCGATACATGCTACACAAGGGAATGACATGGTCTTTGATTCTAATGATCCAACTATGGGGAAACAAAGTGTGACGATAATCTCTTTCAAGAGAGATTGAGCCTGCTCTTCCCTACTTTAAGTTACGCCAAAGACACAAGTATAAGATGCTACATTCAAGATACGTCACCAGTAGCACAAAACGTTTTGACCAGGAGGCAAAACGTATTCAAGATCTCCCTACTCCACACACCCTCCACGCGCCGGCTCGTCATCAAACCAGCTTGCCTGCCTCTGATTGGGGACTCGCCAGCCGTGCACCTGCACCCAGCACCTCAGTGCCCTCTACACGAATCGACGTCTGAGCCTGACCAGCTATCCACTTCAGAATATTCCTTGTGCTCTTAAGGTTGACACCTCTGGCATACTCGCTCATTAGCTCGTATACGAAGGGAGGTTTCAGCCATAGCTGATATTCTCAGCACCATTTTAACATTGTATTTTGTATTTCACATTGTCTTTGAATTTTCTTTATTATTTAACTGTAATTTAACTTCCCGAGATTTGTCTTTATTTTCATTTATGTTTAAAGTAAATATATTAAAGTTTCATTGTTCATATTTTGTGTTTTACGTGTTCCTCCCTCTAACTTATCACAGACAACAGGCACGCAGTCTATATTTTTGTTTAAAGTGTGACCAGACTTTGACACCTGCCATTGGAGGACTGCCAAACATCAACACTCCAACACTTTCCCGTCACAAAAGCAATATTTTATTTCATCAGTCATGGTATAAAAACTTAAGAGAATGTCACCAGGAAAATGGATACTGTCAACAACTAAACATGTTATAGACTGTGTGATATCTTCTAACTTGAGTGGGAGGTAAATTTTCCAGAACTTTTACTGTATTTCCTGGAACACCACTTAGAAAAGGTATGGGTGACTTTTTTTACTGGAACAAGGTGCTTACTTGCAATATCTCTAAGAGCCGAAGGCTTGACAGTATTAATTTCTGCACCTGAGTCAATGAAGACTTTTAAAATTCTACTAAGTACAATGGCTGATACGAGAGGATCATCACTTGAGACTGGACTAATTACTACTTGTGACTTATGTTGCCTAGGAAGTCTGTGTCTCGTCTAGGTCAAATTCACTGTTGTTCCATCAACATCTACAACTGATTGAGAGTCAGTATCCTCCTCTGTCAAGTGTCCAAATCTATTTTGGGTAGCTACTGAGTACACAGGGAGGGCACTAGGACTGGCTAACTTGAATTTGTTAACGGATGCCTTAGAGAGTTTCCCGATGACATGGACTCAACATTCTGAGCTCGAGCATTCTGTGACTGAGTATTATAATTTGACACGTTATTATAGCTGGCCTGAGTGTTGTATTTTCGCGAGTTCTGATAATGATGAATGAATGAATGAATGAATTAAATACAGGACAAGATACCCTTCGGGTGAGCTTTGAAGTGGGTATAGTTGAAGAGAAGCCTGGTGAGAGGAAACGTCGAAGTTGGAGAGACAGAGTCAGTGGCTAAACCCAGCTGCATGGCGGAAAAATGAGGCCATTAAACACCAGGCTGGCTGAGGCTAGGAGGCAGGGTCCCGAGTCAGGGTTGGCGAAGCGAAGACTACTTTTCTCTTGAGATGTGGAGTCTTCTTCTTTCTAAGAAGCTGAAGTCTTTGTTCTTCTGTGAAGCTGGAGTCTTCATTCTTCTGTAGTCTGTTTTCTACTTCGGTCTGCTTCGAATCTTGCAAGGATTCCACCACTCATAAACAAGCAAAATTATGTCCCCCATCCTTCTATAGAGGAGGAAGAAGGCTACTGTCTTCAATAGGTCTTAGCTCTGCACCTTTGTGCTGCTATGTCTTCTTTCTTTTTTCTTCTTTCTTCTGTTTGTTCAGGCTTCGTGTAGTCATTTGATGTTTATTTTCGTACTCGACATAGTCGCTGGGGAAAAGTTCGGCTGCCAGTGTAGATTCATCACATGCTGCGAAGATTACGTCGTTGTCAATCACGCACTTTACAATAGTTCCTGGATTATACTGCACATATTCTTCATACTTCGTGTTATATATACGGCTGATGTCCCGTCTGAATGCAGGAGATCCATATGTAGTGTTGCCACGTTGCTGATACAATTTAATTACTGCTAGAGAATCAATAACCGCTGAGTCTGGGGGTGGTAAATGTGTTTCAATGTCGACAGAGGCAGTAGAGTCGTCATCAGACGACAGGTTGAGGTCTGCAGGAGCAACTGATGTTGGTACCGATGCAAGTGATGTAGTCGCAGGTATGACTGGAGTAATAGGTGGGTGATTTGGAGAGGCAGTTTGCAGAGGTAAGGTAGGAACCGTAACTGTAGCAGGTTGCAGAGGGTGGGCGTCAGCAGACAGGAGATCTGACAGTGCAGCTGGAGAGATGGTGATGTCAGAGGCTGAAGTAGTAGCGGTGGCAGTGGCTGGAACTGTGGTTAATGTTCTTCAGGAACATTAAATGTTGAGAGACCATTGACAACGTATAGGATGTTTAGAATTCGTGCAAATTCCTTGGAGTTCGGGCCTGCCATCATTTCAGCCATGCTGATGAGTCTGAAGATGGTACTATGATTGACGTTGGAGGACGGCACCTGGTGTGGTGAAGGCTGCCTTGTTGATTGGCCAAAGAGAGGTTGTGATTGTTGCGGCTGAGTCGAAGATCAGTTGGAAGACAGAGAGTGTGGCCCCCATTGACTTGCAGGCTGTGCAGAAGCTCCGCCCCCACCCGGAAGCTCAGGGAAGCTGGCGGCCTGCACGTTGAATGTTGATGGTGCACGGCGAGTGGTGTTGACCTACCTGGCGTCGGACATCATCTGAATTTCTGTACATCTTCGGGGGCACTCAGCAGAGGCGCCAGTGTGGTCACCTTGGCAGAGACGGCATCGAAGGAAGTTGTTGGTGCATCTTTTGAAATGGTGATTTTCAGCACACTAGCTGCACTGTTGGGCTGAAGACGAACACTTTTTCGTGAATTGCTCGTAGCTATAGCACTTAAAGCATTGTCGAAGCTGGTAGTGGTGTTCCTGCTGATCTGTCGGGGAGTGCAAGCGATGCCGAAGCACCGGAAGCCAGCTGTTGGTAGTAGCAAAGGTAGCTTCCCAAGGTGATGTGAAGGTGACCTTCATTGTGGAGAGGTGGCTGTCCTGCACAGGAATAAACTGTACAGTGACAGCAGTCAAGGAAGGGTTCTGTGCATTTATGCTTGTGGCGACGTCGGTGGTAACTTTTTCTGAGAGTAGGGAGCTAACTCTCCTGACAAACACCGTCCTGGCTGCGAGGTAATGTCGTGGTGGGGTGAGGATCATGTGCGCCTCCTTAAGAGCAGTAAGGTTTTTGGGGTCAAATAGACCGTGGACGGCTGCGTCACTGCTGAACAGCAGTTAAGGGCCTTTATCGTCGACGACTACGTCCAGCGGTGCAACACTGGTTTTTTTTGTTGATCAAGTCAGAGATGCCTGACCGGGTAAGGGTTCTGTCCTCTCGAAATCGTACCTTGATCTGGTAGATCATGGTAGCTCTTGTTGTTGCTGCACCAATGTTTATCCACCCGGCAGTACTGGGTGCAAGACAGTCTTGTCTAGAGGGTTGCACTTTCCTTAAGAGGCCTCCCATCTCTTACTGGTATAATGCACCGGATCAGCGTGGGACCTGACCTCCTAGGGCATAGCGCTCTGATGATGATGATGTTCATCTAAGACATTCTGATAATGTTTTGGATGTTGTGCGCCTCGCCAAGACTGACCGTGAGAGCTACGAGATAGGAGATGTTCTTTGCCTAGCTCTACAATCTGCAGTGTGGTGACCAACTTGTTTATGATACTTGCTATATGGGAGGTTAGAGTTATTAGACTGACGAGGAGATCGAGTGAATTGTCTAGGGGATGATGAACTAGGAGCGGACCAAAAGACCCTTGCGATGTGGTTAGTCTTTCCATAATGCCAACATGAGGGAGTGGATAGTTGTGGGCTATGGCTTCTCGGCAACTAATGGGGAGGAAAATTCGACTGCAGGCTACGACCATGGGTGCGCTTCTGCAACCAAGAGTTTGTGGGAGGATGCTAAGAGCTTGTTACTACATTCACAGTATCAGAGGGTGTCAACAGTTAAGCACTTTGGGGAGCCAACGAGACTGCTGCATTATTTAACGTTTCAAACACATGCCCAATTTCGTGTTGAGATCCAAAATTTTGTTGTTTTCGGATAGGTTTATTATGCTCTGGGGCAAAATGCATTAAAATCTCAAATGCTATCATTTTAGCTATTGCTACTGGGGTCAGTAATTTGTTATTATCCACCCATGATGAACTAACCATAGCAGTCACTAAGGCATACAAATACTGATCTAGACAGCTAGAAAATGCATTAGATTATTCACCAGGTTGCATGGTGGCATTGGCAATTTTCTTAACTAACCTATATGGGTCGAGGTCTCCTTTGTTAACAAAGCGACGGCGAAAGAAATCCTTAAATTCTGGCCATGATGGAGGCTAACAATGACTTTCTCATCAACTACAAAATGTGCATCACCTTTGGTGGTGTCAACAGATGGCCGAGCAATTGCAGAGTAATCATCGTCAGAAGGCTCTGAGAAACAAACCTTGGCCTTTGCCTTAACTTTGCTAAACCATGATTCCAATAAGTGAGATTCTCTAGCAAATAGTGGAATTGCCTTTTCATAAGCTGACCTCTAGACTGCAATTCCTACATTTGAGTCAGAAGTAGTTGGAACAGTGGTAGACATTGTCACTACCGAGGAGGTGATGTTTGATCACAAATTATAAATAAGCGTACTTGGCATGAAGAATAAAATGCACAAAAATAAAAACACTCAAAATATCAAACTTGGGTCAAGTAAGGAAATGTCAATTTTTTTTTTAAATTATATTTAGACAATAAAATAATTGTAGAACAAGGAAAATTGTGAATTAAATTAGCAATCTGGTATGAATATGGCTGGAATTAGAGTTGTGTAAATTATTTAATCCAGGCTAAGCACAGCAAATTAGAGTAAACAACTGGAAAGTGCAATTACAATTTTCATAAAAAAAATCTTCACTCAACATGTAACAATGCAGGAAATATGGGTTTAGCACAAACAAACTTGTAAAACTAGACAAAGGTATATGTGTAACATGCTATGGTAACATTTTAATGTAAAATACTGAAAGAATAAATTTCAAATTAAGGTCTGGAGAATTATCCAAAATTTTCTATTGTGCAAGTCTTTAACTGCTAGAAAAACAATTATTTCTTACTTCTATGAACTTTGAATTTATCAACAACCCTCTAGTAACACAATTAATACACAATGGAATTACTGTTGGAAGCAGGAAATGTTGAAATGACTCAAGGGAAACTGTGTGTATGGAGTGGTTACCAGCTCCAATATTTATCAAGTCACTGGAAGGTTAATGTATATGATATTGTGGATATATTTATGTAAATCCTCATTAAACAATAGCACAGTAAGCCTTAGCTACTAATTACTTAACTCAGGACTGCAGGATATGCAATACAACCATGGCAAACATGAAAAACGACGTCGAGGCGTGTGAAAAGGCACATGTGGCGTTTGTTTATGTTTGGGCGACAGCAGCAGCGTGGCTCACGGCAACGTCAAGAAGTTCAGGTTTAACCCCACACTTGAGATGATGTCGGTAGCACAACGATAATGCAGAGACGACGATGATAACGAAGGAAAGACAATTGCTATGCAGGAGTGTAGGAAGAAGTTCACTGCAGAGTGGTGTAGTAGGGGGGGGGGCAGGTGTGGCTGTGGTGGGTGGCAGCGGTGGGGCTGGCGGCGTCACTAGTCTGACGTTTGCAGTCCACCAATTATATCATCAAGTATCTGTACAACACTTCTGATGATCAGTTATAACTTGAGAAGATGATTGTAAAAGCTGGAACAGTATAGGCAAATACACACAGGCTTGTTGTTGTCGGCTTGGGTTGTGGTGGGTGGTATTAAGTGCAATACCGCGAAAATGGCGCGAGAAATTCAAAATGGCTGGCGTGGGAAACCTTTCTTTCTCCTCACTGATGAAATGGCGTTCGCACTGATGAATATTGTGCCTTACTTCTGAGGCGTTGACCTAGAGTAGTAGTTGATGGTAGGCCCCGGACTGGTACAATACAATGAATATTGACGATGCGTGGGTAGCAGGTGGCGGCAGGAGACACATGACAATGTGAGAAACGTGAGTTTCTTGGTGAGAAATAAACATTCTCAGATCCCACTGCTGTTACCAGTATTCGTCGCCCCCTAGACGTACGGTGCTTACTTGGTTGTTGTGAACACACAGTAGTTCACTTCAGTAGTTTATTGGGTTTAGTTTATTCAGTAGTTTATCACACACACACACACACACACACACACACACACACACACACACACACACACACACACACACACACACACACACACACACACACACACACACAATGAGAATGATATTGCAGTCAAAGCGAAAAGGCAACCTAAACTACTACATAGCCATATAAGAAGGAAGATGTCGGTAAATGACCAAGTGACAAGACTGAGGAAAACAGAAGGGGGCATATACAGAAAGCGACAAGGAAATTTGTGAGGTACTGAATGCAACATTCCATGGAGTTTTCACAACCGAGCCTGAGCAGCTCCCATTGTTAGAATCGATTACCCTCGATGAAAGACTATCAGATATAGAGGTGACAGCAGAGGAGGTAATGACACAGTTGACAACACTGGATGCAAATAAAGCTGTTGGACCAGACAAAGTATCACCGTGGATACTAAAAGAGGCAGCGCAGGCTCTCAGCGTGCCTCTGGCAATGATCTTTAATGAGTCACTTATGTCGGGAGAATTGCCCAGTTGCTGGAAGGAGGCAAATGTCGTACCGATTTTCAAGAAAGGTGATAGGGAGGAGGCACTTAACTACAGACCCGTATCACTAACAAGCATCCCCTGCAAAATACTTGAAAGAATAATTAGGCTAAGACTTGTTGAGCACCTGGAGAGCATTGGGTTTGTAAACATGCACCAACATGGGTTCTGGACAGGGAAATTATGCCTAACAAACCTTTTAGAATTCTATGATAAAGTAACAAGGATAAGGCAGGACAGAGAAGGCTGGGCAGACTGCATATTTCTTGACTGCCAAAACGCCTTTGATACAGTACCGCATATGAGACTGCTATACAAACTTGAGAAGCAGGCAGGAGTAAGCGGAAAGGCCCTAGTATGGGTGAAGAACTACCTAACAGGAAGGAGCCAGAGGGTAATGGTAAGGGGCGAGAAGTCGGACTGGCGAACAGTAACAAGTGGAGTACCTCAAGGATCGGTGCTGGGACCAATCCTCTTTCTAATTTACGTAAATGATATGTTTACAGGAGTGGAATTATACATGTCAATGTTTGCGGATGACGCAAAATTAATGAGATGAGTTGTGACAGACGAGGATTGTAGGATCCTCCAAGAGGACTTAAACAGGTTGCAGAGATGGTCAGGGAAATGTCTACTGGAGTTTAACACCAGTAAATGTAAAGTTATGGAAATGGGATCAGGTGATAGGAGACCAAAGGGACAGTACACAATGAAGAGGAACAGCCTACCTGTAACGATTCGAGAAAGAGACCTGGGAGTGGATGTGACACCTAATCTAACTCCTGAGGCACATATAAATAGGATAACGACAGCAGCGTACTCTATACTGGCGAAAATTAGAACTTCATTCAGAAACCTAAATGAGGAGGCTTTTAGGGCGCTTTACACTGCCTACGTGAGACCCGTCTTAGAGTATGCCGCGCCATCATGGAGCCCCCACCTGAAGAAACACATAAAGAAACTGGAGAAGGTCCAGAGGTTTGCGACGAGGCTTGTCCCAGAGTTACGAGGGATGGGATATGAAGAGTGTCTGCAGGAACTGAACCTTACGACACTAGAGAAAAGAAGGGAGAGAGGAGATATGATAGGGACATATAAAATACTCAGAGGAATTGACAAAGTGGAAATAGATGAAATGTTCACACGTAATAATAACAGAACGAGGGGACATGGGTGGAAACTGGAAACTCAGATGAGTCACAGAGATGTTAGGAAGTTTTCTTTTAGCGTGAGAGTAGTAGAAAAATGGAATGCACTTGGGGAACAGGTTGTGGAAGCAAATACTATTCATACTTTTAAAACTAGGTATGATAGGGAAATGGGACAGTTATTGCTGTAAACAACCGATAGCTGGAGAGGCGGGATCCAAGAGTCAATGCCTGATCCTGCAAGCACAAATAGGTGAGTACAAATAGGTGAGTACACACTCATGCTCCAAAGAAACACACAAACACGATACACTCCCCACATATACAAACATACCACACACAAAAACATACCAACACATACAAAAACACAACAAACACACTCTACACATTCAAACATACTAAACACACACCCAAACACACCAAACACACAGACAAACACATCAAATACACATACACAAAAACAAACGCACACAAACACCAAAGACACAAATATACCAAACACAAACGCACAAACACAAACACAGACAAACGTGCCAACCACACAAAAACATTCCAGGTATACATTCATACTAAACACACACAGAAACACGTCAAATATGCACACAAAAAGACCAAACACATACAAATCCATAAAACACACGCAAAATCACGTCAAACACAAACGCACATAATTAACACATACACATACCAATCACAAAAACACACATACACACACATTGACATTGTTGTTGATTGACAGTTGAGAGGCGGGACCAAAGAGCAAGAGCTCAACCCTCGCAAGCACAACTAGGTAATTACAACTAGGTAAGTACACACATAAACAAACCAAACAACACACACATACAAAACATATAAACACTTACAAAACATATAAGCGCATACCATACACACACACACACACACACAAACACACACACACACACACACACACACACACACACACACACACACACACACACACCTCAAGCCCTCCCTTCTCCCCCACCCCCCACTCTCCCCCACCCCACCTAAGTCTTCCCCTCTCCCCCACTCCCCTAAACCCTCCCCTCTCCCTCACCCACCTCAACCCTCATTTTTCCCCCACGCCCCCCAAGCCCTCCACCCTTTCCCCTCCCCCCATCTCCCCTATCCCCCACAGCCTCTCCTCCCCCCATGCTTCCCCAACCCTCCCTCTCTCACCCCCCCCCAACCCTCCCCCTCTCACTCTCACCCCCAACCCTCTCCCTCTCCCCCCTACCCTTCCCCTCTTACCCTCCCCCACCACCCCCCTCTCCCCCCCCCCAAGCCCTCCCTCCTCCACTAGTCTCCCCGTGCCAGGCCCCCCCAGCTCCCACTCACCCCAGATCCCAAAGGTCCCCCCCCAGAGAAGAAGCAGAAGAGAGTCAGTTTCAGGGTGATGTACTCGAACATAGATCGGATCACAAGCAAGACAAGTGATCTAAGGGAAAGAGCACAGGAAGTTAACCCAGATGTGATCGGACTCACTGAAACAAAACTCTCTGGAATCATAACGAATGCCGTGTTTCCCCAGGAGTACACAGTAATAAGGAAAGAGAGGGAAGGTAGGGGAGGAGGCGGAGTGGCCTTACTCATGAGGAAGGAATGGAGTTTTAAGGAGATGGCCATCCCGGGCAGTGAGGAGTTCAGAGACTACATAGCAGGCACCATAACAATGGGAGGACCAAGAATAGTAGTAGCAGTAATATACAAAATGACAGAAATGCACCACCAAATGACAGAAGACCCAGTCAAGAGTATGAAAACAACAACATGGCAGTTAACACTATAATTGAGAGGGCAGCCTCTGCTGCCGGTAGAAATAGATTCCACCTGCTCATCATGGGCGACTTTAATCACGGAAGGATTGACTGGGAGAACAAGGAACGGCATGGAGGCGAGGATACGTGGAGAGCCAAACTATTGGAGGTGGTGACAAGAAACTTTTTAACCCAGCATGTCGGAGAACCCACAAGGATGAGAGGCAATGATGAACCAGCGAGACTCGACACTCTGAACGACTCCGACATAAGAAAAATCGGTTTTGAGGCCCCAGTAGGAATGAGCGACCACAGTGTACTGGTGTTTGAGTACTTGATTGAAGAAGGGTTATTGAACTCGAGGAGGGATACCGAAACCAAAAGGTTAGCATACCGAAAGGGAAACTATGAGGGGGTAAGAAAATTCCTAACAGATATAGCATGGGAAACAGAGCTCAGGGGAAAGACGGCCCAAGATATGATGGATTACATCACACAGAAGTGCAAGGACGCAGCAAACAAGTTTGTCCCAGTCCAAAAGGAAAACAGAGAAATGAAAATGAGAAACCCATGGTTTAATCAGAGATGTGGGCTAGCTAAGCAGCAAAGTAAAAGGGCATGGAGAAACTATAGGAATAACAGGACACTGGAGAGCAGAGAAAGTTACCAGAATGCCAGGAATGCATATGTCAGGATGAGAAGAGAGGCAGAAAGACAATACGAAAATGACATCGTAAGCAAGGCAAAGACTCAGCCTAATTTGTTGCATAGCCACATCAGGTGAAAAACGACAGTAAAGGAACAGGTTATGAAATTAAGGATAGGGGCGGAAGGATTCACTACAAATGACAAGGAAGTGTGTGAGGAATTAAATAACAAATTCCAGGAGGTCTTCACCTTAGAGTAAGGAGAAATTCCAGAGGTAAGTGTGGGAATAGCTAACCAGAAACCACTGGAAGAGTTTGAGATTACCAGCGGGGAAGTAAGGAAGTGTTTACTAGAGTTTGATGTGACAAAGGCTATAGGCCCAGATGGAATCTCCCCTTGGGTTCTAAAGGAAGGAGCAGGAGAACTGTGCCTACCACTCTCCATAGTGTATAACAAATCACTGGCAACTGGGGAACTGCCTGATATTTGGAAAGCAGCTAACGTAGTCCCGATATACAAGAAAGGGGATAGACAGGAGGCACTGAACTACAGGCCTGTGTCCCTAACGTGCATACCATGCAAGCTGATGGAGAAGATTGTGCGAAAAAAACTAGTGGAGCATCTGGAGCGAAGGAACTTTGTAACACAGCATCAACATGGTTTCAGATATGGCAGGTCCTGCCTCACAGGGTTACTTGAATTCTACGACCAGGCAACAAAAATAAGGCAAGAAAGAGAAGGGTGGGCAGACTGCATATTTTTGGACTGTCAGAAAGCCTTTGATACAGTGCCACACAAGAGGCTAGTGCGAAAGTTGGAGACGCAGGCTGGAGTGAAAGGGAAGGTACTCCGGCGGATAGAGGAGTACCTAAGCAACCGGAGACATCGAATCTGTGTGAGGGGGTCAAGTCTCAGATTGGCGAGACGTTACAAGTGGAGTCCCGCTGGGGTCAGTCCTTGGACCTATACTGTTTCTGGTACATGTAAATGATCTCCCAGAGGGTATAGATTCGTTCCTCTCAATGTTTGCCGACGATGCAAAAATTATGAGGAGGATTGAAACAGAGGATGATTTCAGGAAGCTACAAGATGACCTAGATAGACTGAGTGAATGGTCCAACAAATAGCTGTTGAAGTTCAACCCGAGTAAATGCAAAGTAATGAAACTAGGCAGTGGAAACAGGAGGCCAGACACAGGATACATAATAGGAGATGAAGTACTTAATGAAACAGACAGAGAGAAAGATCTAGGGGTTGATATCACACCAAACCTGTGTCCTGAAGCCCACATAAAGAGAATAACGTCTGCGGCATATGCGAGGCTAGCTAACATCAGAACGGCGTTAAGGAACCTGTGTAAGGAATCATTCAGAATCTTGTACACCACATATGTAAGACCAATCCTGGAGTATGCGGCCCCAGCTTGGAGCCCGTACCTTGTCAAGCACAAGACGAAGCTGGAAAAAGTCCAAAGGTATGCTACTAGACTAGTCCCAGAACTAAGAGGCATGAGTTATGAGGAAAGGCTGCGGGAAATGCACCTTGCGACACTGGAAGACAGAAGAGTAAGGGGGGACATGATCACAACCTACAAAATCCTCAGGGGAATCGACCGGGTAAACAAGGATGAACTATTCAACACTGGAGGGACGCGAAGAAGGTGACACAGGTGGAAGCTGAGTACCCAAATGAACCACAGAGACATTAGAAAGAACTTTTTCAGTATCAGAGTAGTTAGTAAATGGAATGCACCAGGAAGTGATGTGATGGAGGCTGACACCATACACAGTTTCAAATGTAGATATGATAGAACCCAGTAGGCTCAGGAATCTGTACACCAGTTGATTGACAGTTGAGAGGCGGGACCAAAGAGCCAGAGCTCAACCCCCGCAAGCACAATTAGGTGAGTACACACACACACACACACACACACATACAGAGCGTGTGTGTGTGTGTTGACTTTCTAAGTCAACACGTCAAGGGACCGACAAAAATGACAGGAGAGGACGAACCAGCTTTGCTTGATCTGATATTTACCCTAAATCAGTCGGATATAAGGGAAGTTAAGTTGGAAGTCCCCTTGGGAATGAGTGATCATAGTGTACTGAGCCTTGAGTATCTGGTTGAGCTAGGAAATATCTCCCCCAAAAAAGAACTGGGAAACAAAAGGCTGGCGTACCGAAAGGGAAACTATGAGGAGATGAATAAATTATTTAGGGATATACCATGGGACACAGAATTCAGCACCAAGTCCGTACAAGACATCATGGACTGACTATGCCTAAAGTGTCAGGAGGCTGTAAGCAGGTTTATCCCAGCCCGACAGGAAAACCCGAGAAGCAAAAGAGGAGTCCGTGGTTTAATAGGGAATGTATGAAAGCAAGGGAGTTGAACAAAAGTGCATGGAGGAACTTCCGTACTAACAGAACACCAGAAAGTAGAGAGAGATACCAGAGAACCAGGAACGAGTATGTTAGTGTGAGAAGAGCAGCTGAGAAAAGGCATGAAAATGATATGGCTAATAAAGCCAAGACCGAACCAAAGCTACTACACAGTCACATCCGGAGGAAGACAACAGTGAAAGAACAAGTGATGAAACTTAAGGTCGGCGAGGACAGGTACACAGAGAATGACAAAGAGGTATGTGAAGAACTCACCAAAAGGTTCCAGGAGGTCTTTACAATAGATCAACGAGAGATCACGGAGCTAGGAGAGGTGGCAGCAAACCAGGCGACCTTGGAAAGGTTCGAAATTACAAGAGATGAGGTCAAGAAGCACCAATTTGAGCTGGACGTGTGAAAAGCTGTTGGGCCGGACGGAATCTCACAATGGGTATTTAATGAGTGTGCAGGAGCATTTTGCTTGCCACTCTTCATAGTGTATAGTAGGTAAATGGAAATGGGAGACCTACCAGAAATATGGAAGACGGCTAATGTACAACCAATATTCAAAAAGGGTGACAGACATGAGGCAATGAACTACAGTCCAGTGTTCTTAACTTATATACCATGCAAGGTGATGGAGAAGATTGTGAGAAAAAACCTAGTAACACATCTGGAGAGAAGGGACTTCCTGACAACCCATCAACATGGATTCAGGGAGGGTAAATCTTGCCTTACAGGCTTAATGGAATTCTACAATCAGGTGACAAAGATTAAGCAAGAAAGAGAAGGATGGGCGGACTGCATTTTATTGGACTGTCGGAAAGCCTTTGGCACAGTACCCAATAAAAGGCTGATGCATAAGCTGGAGAAACAGGCAGGAGTAACTGGTATGGCTCTCCAGTGTATAAGGGAGTACCTAAGCAATAGGAAGCAGAGAGTTACAATGAGGGGTGAGACCTCAGATTGGCATGAAGTCACCAGTGGAGTCCTGCAGGGCTCTGTACTCGGTCCTATCCTGTTTCTGATATACGTAAATGATCTCCCAGAAGGTATAGACTCATTCCTCTCAATGTTTGCTGACGACGTCAATATTATGAGAAGGATTAAGACGAGGAGACAGGAGACCAGATACAAGGTACCATTTGGGAGATGAAATACTTCATGAGCCAGAGAGAGAGAAAGTCCTGGGGGTTGATATCACGCCAGACCTGTCCCCTGAAGCTCATATCAAGAGGATAACATCAGCAGCATATGCCAGGTTGGCTAACATAAGAACGGCGTTTAGAAACTTGTGTAAGGAATCTTTCAGAACATTATATACCACATATGTCAGATCAATCCTGGAGTATGCTGCTCCAGCATAGAGTCCATATCTAGTCAAGCATAAGACTAAACTGGAAAAGGTGCAAAGGTTTGCAACCAGACTAGTACCCGAGCTGAGAGGTATGAGCTACGAGGAGAGACTACGGGAATTAAACCTCACTTCGTTGGAAGACATAAGAGTTAGGGGGGACATGAAAACCATATTCAAGATTCTCAGGGGATCAAAAGGGTTGATAAAGGCAGGCTATTTAACACAAGGGGCACACACACACTAGGGGACACAGGTGGAAACTGAGCGCCCAAATGAGTCACAGAGATATTAGATAGATCTTTTTTAATGTCAGAGTGGTTGACAAATGGAATGCATTAGGAAGCGATGTGGTGGAGGCTGACTCCATACACAGTTTCAAGTGTAGATATGATAGAGCCCAATAGACTCAGGAACCTGTACACCTGTTGATTGACGGTTGAGAGGCGGGACCAAAGAGCCAGAGCTCAACCCCCGCAAGTAAAACTAGGTGAGTACAACTAGGTGAGTACACACACACACACACTGTAACTCCCTCCCTGTAACTCTTTGCTTCCAATTGCTTAGGTATTCCCTTATCCACTGTGTACTCCCCGTTCTGATGTTAGCCAGCCTCGCATATGCCGCAGACGTTATTCTCTTTATGTGGGCTTCAGGAGGCAGGTTTGGTGTGATATCAACTCCCAGATCTTTCTCTCTGTCTGTTTCATTAAGTACTTCATCTCCTATTCTGTATCCTGTGTCTGGCCTCCTGTTTCCACTGCCTAGTTTCATTACTTTGCATTTACTCGGGTTGAACTTCAACAGCCATTTGTTGGACCATTCACTCAGTCTATATAGGTCATCTTGTAGCCTCCTACCATCATCCTCTGTTTCAATCCTCCTCATAATTTTTGCATCGTCGGCAAACATTGAGAGGATGAATCTATACCCTCTGGGAGATCATTTACATATACCAGAAACAGTATAGGTCCAAGGATTGGCCCCTGCGGGACTCCACTTGTAACGTCTCGCCAATCTGAGACCTCACCCCTCACACAGACTCGTTGTTTCCTGTTGCTTAGGTACTCCTCTATCCACCGGAGTACCTTCCCTTTCACTCCAGCCTGCATCTCCAACTTTCGCACTAGCCTCTTGTGTGTTACTGTATCAAAGGCTCTCTGACAATCCAAAAATATGCAGTCTGCCCACCCTTCTCTTTCTTGCCTTATTTTTGTTGCCTGGTCGTAGAATTCAAGTAACCCTGAGGCAGGACCTGCCATCCCTGAACCCATGTTGGTGCTGTGTTACAAAGTTCCTTCGCTCCAGATGCTCCACTAGTTTTTTCGCACAATCTTCTCCATCAGCTTGCATGGTATGCAGGTTAGGGACACTGGCCTGTAGTTCAGTGCCTCCTGTCTATCCCCCTTTCTTGTATATCGGGACTACGTTTAGCTGCTTTCCAAAGATCTGGCTGTTCCCCTGTTGCCAGTGATTTGTTATACACTATGGAGAGTGGTAGGCACAGTTCTCTTGCTCCTTCCTTTAGAACCCGAGGGAAAATTCCATCTGGGCCTATAGCCTTTGTCACATCCAACTCTAGTAAACACTTCCCTACTTCCCCGCTGGTAATCTCAAACTCTTCCAGTGGTTCCTGGTTAGCTATTCCCTCTCTTACCTCTGGAATTTCTCCTTCCTCTAAGGTGAAGACCTGGAATTTCTTACTCAATTCCCACACACTTCCTTGTCATTTGTAGTGAATCCTTCCGCCCCTATCCTTAATTTCATAACCTGTTCCTTTACTGTTGTTTGTCTCCTAATGTGGCTATGCAACAATTTAGGCTGAGTCTTTGCCTTGCTTGCGATGTCATTTTCGTATTGTCTTTCTGCCTCTCTTCTCATCCTGACATATTCATTCCTGGCATTCTGGTATCTTTCTCTGGTCTCCAGTGTCCTGTTATTCCTATAGTTTCTCCATGCCCTTTTACTTTGCTGCTTAGCTAGCCTGCATCTCTGATTAAACCATGGGTTTCTCATTTTCATTTCTCTGTTTTCCTTTTGGACTGGGACAAACTTGTTTGCTGCGTCCTTGCACTTCTGCGTGATGTAATCAATTCATATCTTGGGTCGTCTTTCCTCTGAGCTCTGTTTCCCATGCTATATGTTAGGAATTTTCTTATCCCTTCGTAGTTTCCCTTTCGGTATGCTAAGGGCTGTCGTACCGAAAGGTAAATTGTGAGGAGATGAGAAAATTCCTTGGAAATATCCCAAGGGACAGAGAACTCACAACAATGTCCGTGCAAGACATGATGGACTATGTCACCCAAAAGTGTCAGAAAGCAGAAACAGGTTTATCCTGGCCCGACAGGAAAAAAACGAGAAGCAAAAGAAGTATCCATGGTTTAATAGGGCAAAGGAACTGAACAAAAGGGCATGGAGGAACTTTGGAAATAACAGTACACCAGACAGTAGAGAGAGATGCTTGAGAACCAGGAACGAGTATGTTAGTGTGAGAAGAGAAGCTGAGAAAAAGTAGGAAAATGATATAGCTAATAAAGCCAAGACCGAACCAAAGCTACTACACAGTCACATCAGGAGGAAAACAACAGTGAAGGAACAAGTGATGAAACTTAGAGCGGTTGAGGACAGGTACACAGAGAAGGACAAAGAAGTGTGTGAGGAACTCAACAAGAGGTTCCAGGATGTCTTCACAATAGAACGAGGAGAGGTCCCTTCGCTAGGAGTAACTGCGCAGTGACCTCTCTGCACTAGGAGTGGCAGTAAACCAGGCGACCTTGGAAGGGTTCGAGATTGCTAGAGATGGCACCTGTTATATCTGGACTTGAGAAAAGTTGTTGGCCCGGATGGAATTTCACCATGGGTATTGAAATAGTGTGCAGCAGCGCTCTGCTTGTCACTCTTCAGAGTGTATAGTAGGTCACTGGAAACGGGAGACCTACCAGAAATATGGAAGACTGCTAATGTAGTCCCAATATACTAAAAAGGTGACAGACAAGAGACACTAAACTACAGGCCAGTGTCCTTAACTTGTATTCCATGCAAAGTGATGGAGAAGATCGTAAGAAAATACCTTGTAGCACATGTGGTGAGAAGGGACTTCGTGACAACCCATCAACATGGGTTCAGGGAGGGTAAATCTTGCCTTACAGGCTTGATAGAATTCTACGAATAGGTGATAAAGATTAGGCAAGAAAGAGAAGGGTGGGCTGACTGTATTTTTTTGAATTGTCGGTAAGCCTTTGACACAGTACCCCATAAAAGGCTGATGCAAAAACTGGAGAAACGGGCAGAGTAACTGGTAGGGTACTCCAGTAGATAAGGGAGTACCTAAGCGATAGGAAGCAGAGAGTTACAGTGAGAGGTCAGACCTCAGATTGGCGTGAAGTCACCAGTGGAGTCCCACAGGGCTCTGTACTCGGACCTATCCTGTTTCTGATATACGTAAATGATCTCCCAGAGGGTATAGACTCATTCCTCTCAAAGTTTGCTGACGACGCCAAAAATATGAGAAGGATTAAGACAGAAGAGGACAGCTTGAGGCTTCAAGAAGACCTGGACGAGCTGCAGGAATGGTCGAACAAATGGTTGTTAGAATTTATCCCAGCAAATGCAATGTAATGAAGATAGGTGTAGAGAGCAGGAGACCAGATACAAGGTATCATTTGGTAGATGAAATCCTTAAAGAGTCTGAGAGAGAGAAAGACCTGGGGGTTGATATCAGGCCAGATCTGTCCCCTGAAGCTCACATCAAGAGGATAACAGCGGCATATGCCAGGTTGGCTAACATAAGAACGGCCTTCAAAAACCTATGTAAGGAATCATTCAGAACTTTGTATACCACATATGTCAGACCAATCCTGGGGTATGCTGCTACAGCACGGAATCCATATCTTGTCAAGCATAAGACTAAACTGGAAAAGGTTCAAAGGTTGGTCTCCAGACTAGTACCCGAACTGAGGGGTATGAACTACGAGGAGAGACTACGGGAATTAAACCTCACGTCACTGGGAGACAGAAGAGTTAGAGGGGACATGATCACCACATACACGATTACTCAGAGGAAGTGATAGGGTAGATAAAAACAGGCTATTTACCACAAGGGGCACACGCACTATGGGACACAGGTGGAAACTGAGTGCCCAAATGAGCCATAGAGACGTTAGAAAGAATTTTGTTAGTGTCAGAGTAGTACACAAATGGAATGCATTTGGAAGTGATGTGGTGGAGGCTGACTCCATACACAGCTTGAAGTGTAGATATGATAGAGCCCAGTAGGCTCAGGAACCTGTGCAATTATTTGATTGAGAGTTGAGAGGCGGGACCAAAGAGCCAGAGCTCAACCCCCGCAAGCACAACTAGGCAAGTACACACACACACACACACACACACACACACACACACAGGATTGGTAAGTACGTAAAAGGGAAATATCGACATATGAGGATAGCCCTGAACGGTGCCAAACAGATGGAAGAAGTACTAAGGAATGCAAGAAAATTAAAAAGTGATGAAGTAGGGAAAATATGGTTGTTAAGACGAGATCTTTCAAAAGAAGACAGAGAGAAGCTGAAGCTGAACTTCGCCGAGGCTAAACGTTTCAATGAGGGTAGGAATGAAGAAGAAATCAATTATTTTTTCAACAAAGTGCAAACCAGTAAAGGCAAACCGGGTAAAGTGGTACATAAAGGCAAACCAACAAAAGCATTAGAGAGAGGGGAAGTGAAGAATAAGGAGAGGGGAAACAAGTTCCTGAAAATGGCTTACACCAACATAGATGGATTGAGATCAAAGATACTGGAGTTAAGTGATGTAGTAGAGCTGCAGACACCAGACATTGTTGCACTCACGGTGACAAAACTTGAAGATGTTATTTTAAATGAGGTCATATTCCCAAGAGGCTACTCGGTTTGAAGACGGGACAGAAAAATTAGGAAAGGCGGTGGCGTTGCTGTGCTGGTGATCTAGAGATCTGCAATCATGATGATAAACTAACGATCATAAATGCATATAGTTCACCGCCAAGCAACACATGGAGAAAGGAGGAGCTAAGAAATAAACGAGATGGTCTTATAACAATAATGAGAGAAATTATAGTGAGAGCTGATAAAGATAGATCACGACTGTTGGTAGTCGGCGACTTCAGCTTGAAATCTATAGACTAGGAGGCATATGAAGCTAAAACGGAGGATTTTTGGCCTTGTAGATTCGTAAACGTCATCCTGGAAACGTTCATGTTTCAACATGTTAAACAAGCTACGAGGATGAGGGAAGGGGATGTTCCCTCCATGCTGGATTTGATATTTACCAGGAAAGAGGAAGATATAAATGACATTCAGTACCTCCCTCCCTTGGGTAAAAAGTGACCATGTCTTTTTGGGAATAAAGTATGCAATGTGTTATAATCTGGATGAAAATGACGTTGAAATGGTTAAAAAGCCTGATTTCAGGAGAGGCCATTATGGGGAACCCAGACATTTCTTTAAGTAATTTGACTGGAAAGACTTGCTGTTAGGACATGAAGTAAATGAGATGTATGTCAAGTTTTGTGAAATATATGATAAAGGCACAATATTTTTTTATTCCAAAACAGAGATGCAGAACTAAGAAACAGGATTGGTTCGACAGAAATTGCGAGAGGGTCAGAGATCAAAAGATACAAAAATGGAATCAATATAGGACGAGGTCAAACCCCCAAACATACCAGGGATACAAAGACGCGAGAAACAACTACACGGCAGTGAGGAGAGAGGCAGAAAGAAATTTTGAATAAGGGATTGCGGACAAATGTTAAACAGAGAAAGGTTTATTCAGTAAATTCATAAACAACAAATTGCAGGTAAACGATAATATTCAGAGGTTAAGAATGGCAAATAGATTCACAGAAAATTAAAAGGAAATGTGTAAAACATTAAATAAAAAGTTCCAAAGTGTGTTTGTACAAAATGAAATCTTCAGGGAACCAGACACAATAAGAATTCCAGAGAACAGCATAGAGCACATAGAGGTGTCTAGAGACGAAGTGGAGAAAATTTTAAAGGAGCTAAATAAGAACAAAGCAGTTGGTCCAGATGGAGTTTCACCATGGGTTCTGAGAGAATGTGCACCTGAGCTCAGCATTCCACTTCAACTGATTTTTCAGACATCCCTGTTTACAGGAGTTGTAGCTGATGTGTGGAAAAAGGCTAACATAGTTCCAATCTACAAAAGTGACAGTAGGGAAGAACCCCCTTAATTATAGACCTGTATCATTGACAAGTGTAATAGTCAAAATATAGAAAAAATAATTTAAACTAAATGGGTAGAACACCTGGAGAAAAACGATATAATATCAGACAAACAGTATGGTTTTCGATCTGGAAGATCCTGTGTAACGAATTTACTCAGTTTCTATGATCGAGCCACAGAGAGTTTACAGGAAAGAGATGGTTGTGTTGACTGCATCTATCTGAACCTAAAAAAGGCTTTTGTCAGAGTTCCACATGAGAAATGTTACAGGAACAACCGTGGACATCTTCAAGAGGAAACTAGATTGTTTCCTTCAAGGAGTGCCGGACCAACCGGGCTGTGGTGGGTATGTGGGCCTGCGGGCCGCTCCAAGCAACAGCCTGGTGGACCAAACTCTCACAAGTCAAGTCTGGCCTCGGGCCGGGCTTGGGGAGTAGAAGAACTCCCAGAACCCCATCAACCAGGTATCAACCAGGTACATAAGAGGTTGTTCTGGAAACTGGAACATATTGGAGGGGTGACAGGTAAGCTTCTAACATGGATGAAAAATTTCCTAACTGAAAGAAAAATGAGGGCCGGAATCAGAGGCAATGTATTGGATTAGAGGAATGTCACAAGTGGAGTACTACAGGGTTCAATTCTTGCACCGGTAATGTTCATTGTCTACATAAACTATCTACCAGATGGAATACAGAATTATAAGAACATGTTTGCTGATGATGCAAAAATAATAGGGAAGATAAGAAATCTAGATGATTGTCATGCCCTTCAAGAAGACCTGGACAAAATAAGTATATGGATCACCACTTGGCAAATTGAATTTAATGTGAATAAATGCAATGTTATGGAATGTGGAATAGGAGAACATAGACCCCACACAACCTACAAATTATGTGAGAAATCTTTTAAGAACTCTGACAAAGAAGGGGATCTAGGGGAGGTTCTAGATAGGAAACTGTCACCTGAGAATTACATTAAGAACATTGTGCGAGGAGCCTATGCTACACTGTCTAACTTCAGAATTGCTTTTAAATACATGGATTTCGAAATACTAAAAACAAAATTCACAACTTTTATTAGATCAAAGCTAGAATATGCAGCGGTTGTATGGTGCCCATATCTTAAGAAACACATCAACAAACTGGAAAAGGTGCAAAGACATGTCACTAAGTGGCTCCCAGAACTGAAGGACAAGTGCTACGAGGAGAGGTTAGAGGCACTGTATATTCAAAAACTAGAAGGTAGAAGAAAAAGAGGCGATATGATCACTACGTACAAAATAGTAACAAGAATTTATCAAATTGATAGGGAAGAATTCCTGAGACCCGGAACTTCAAGAACAAGAGGTCATAGATTTAAACTAACGAAACAAAGCTGCCAGAAAAATATAAGAAAATTATCTTTTGTAAACAGAGTGGTAGACGGTTGGAACAAATTAGGTGAGAAGGTGGTGGAGGCCAAATCGTCAGTAATTTCAAAGTGTTATATGACAAAGAGTGCTGGGAAGACGGGACACCATGCGCATAGCTCTTATTCTGTAACTACACATAGGTAATTACACGCACACAAAGTGTGGTGTGGGAAAAAAAGTAGATAGTAAACAGTTGAGAGGTGGGCCGAAAGAGCAAAGCTCAACCCCCGCAAACACAACTAAGTGAATACACACACACAGACACACACACACACAGTTGAAGTCAGACAGCCCGCGGAGGTCAGAAGGGTCTGGGAAGCTCTTGCGTAGCTAGTGAATTGGGGGGGAATAATCAGTGTATATGCGTATATGAGTGTATAGGAGTGATTGAATAACTAGTAAGCTCACTCAAACCACAAGAAAGTGAAGAAAAACAGTAGAAACAGCACCACTGAAAATAAGTGTTGAGTACATCGTGGTATTGTGAAATTGTGGAGCCGAAATTGTGGAGCCGGAGTGACCTCACCAGCCGTGACGCGGGATTCAGCGACCTCACATCTTGACCAGCCGCGTGGAGTACTTTCTCACCTGTTTGTGCTGCAGATTGTGCAAGGTATTAAGGAGCACCTTTTTGGCTAGGTTGTTACTGCAATGACAAGATCAGGAAGGGGTTCAAGGTCAATCACCAGCAGGAATGAGGAGGAGGACAGATTTATAGACAAATTAATAGGGAAATTTGTAGAGAGAAGGAGCGATTGGATGGAGGATCTAATCCAAGGGATTAAAAGCGAGTTACTTCAGCAAATACAGGATGCGGTAGAGAGGCAGAAACAAGAACTTATGCTCTATATTCAGGAAGAGATTAGGAAGGGAAGAGAGGACTGGGAGAGGGAATGTGCTCAGATCACAAACGAATTAGGAAGGATTAACAGCATGGCTAAGGACAGAGGATTAGTGGGGGATGGGTTAGTGACTGCGGTTGGGATAAAGAATCCCCAGGGGACAGACTACCAGCATGACAATGAATTACTGAGGAGACGGTCTATTATAATACATGGATTATTCGAATCTGGGGCACCAACAAGACAAGAGAGAATAGAGACGGAAAAATATGAATTGCATGAAATATTGAGAAGTATTGGAGCAGGAATGCAGAACACGAGGTGGATATCAGCCGGCGGGTTGGACCTTACAATTGTACCAAGAATAGACCTGTTCTGGTGCAATTCTCCAATGAGGAGGCTGTGGAGTACATAATGAGGAACAAGCATTTACTCAGAGGAAGTGAAACCCATTACAATGTATTTATAGAGAGGTTCATGACGAAAGATGAGCAAATAGCCCACAAGAATAGATGGCAAACACGACACCGAACTAGCCTCTCAGGTAGTCTCACCTCCCAGGTGGCATCCTCCGCAACTCAGCCCGCCTATACCTTCCCCCTGCATCAGCCCCCCAAAACCCCCCTGCTTCATCACCCCAAAACCCCCCTGTCCCTTCCACATTTGCACCTCCCCAACAATTCCCCTGCCCCTGCTACATCACACCTGTCAACGACCCAGTGGGTCAAGCCATGCCCTCCCCAAACCCACCTTCCCATCCCCCCTCCCCTACTACCCCTTCCTACTCCCCTGCCCCTTCTACCCCATTGCCTCCAATTCCATCTACTCCATCCCAGCTTCCACTGCACCCCTCTTACACTCACCCCCAAACCCCACCCAACCCTCACCCCTCCTATGCACCTCCAGCCCACATTTAACACCCTCACCTTGTGACCCACTAACACCTTCCCCCATCTCCCTCTTCCCCTCTTCTACCCCAAAAACCCCACCTACCCCCGATTCCCCCCTAACTAATACACCTTCTCTTCCACTCCTAGCACCCATGCTCCATTCTCCTCTCAGCCCTCTGCCCTCAATATCCCTCTCCCCCCCCAACCTCTCACCCTCTATCTGACTCTCAGTCTCACTCTATTTCTCAACCCCCCTATGCTATTCAGACCCCTAACTTTCAGACCAGTTATGCCCTTCCTACCCCCTTAGATGCCCAGACCCCATTCGCCTACCAGGCACTCCCAGGCACCCCCTAGCACCCCCACAGCCCCCACTCGCCCCCCAGACACCCCCCAGTCCCCCCATACCCCCTGTGAAAGGGGGAACTCTGACACCCGAGTTTCCTAGAAGAGTCTCAAGGTTTGGTACACCAATGCTAATGGGGTAGCCAATAAAGGAGAAGAGATAAAAGAAAGAGTTAGTGAGGCAGACCCAGACATAGTGGCAATAGTGGAAACTAAAATAAATGGCAAAATCTCGGATGCAATCTTTCCAGAGGGGTACGAGGTGATAAGAAAAGAAAGGACACAGAGACAGGGAGGAGGAGTGGCACTCCTAATAAAGCGGAAATGGAAGTTTGATGAGCTGGAAAATCCGGGTACCAATGAAAGCACGAGCTTCATACATGGAACTCTGACAGTGGATGGGAAGAAGATTGTAATTTTGATTCTCTACAATCCCCCACCAAACAAGCAACAAGACATGTATAGATGAACTGCAGAGGGCAGCAACTATAGCACATAGAATGAGAGCGAAGCTGCTGGTCATGGGGGACCTAAATCACGGAGAGATAGATTGGGAAACGAGGAATCCCCATGGCGGGGAGGAGACCTGGGGAGCGAAGCTGGTAGACGTTATTGACAGGAATTTCCTAACACAGCATGTGAAGGAAGATACTAGGGAAAGAGGAGGGGATACGCTAAGCCTATTAGATCTCATTTTCACCCAGAATGTAGACGACATCGAGCAGTTGGAACATGAAATACCACTAGAAGCCAGTGACCATTGTGTCCTAGTCTTTGACTACATGATGGAGCTTAAAATTGTGACCAAAGGACAAGAGGTCCGGGAAAGGAGACTTGATTACAGAAAAGGGGAATACAGAAGGATAAGGGACTACCTGGGAGAAGTGCAGTGTGAGGAAGAACTTAGAGGAAAAACAGTGCAAGATATGATGAACCAAGTCATATTGAAATGCAAGGAGGCTGAAGAGAGATTTATTCCAACAATAAAGGAAAAAAAGCAGGAGGGAATATAATAACCCATGGTTTAATAGACAGTGTCAGGAAGCAAATGTGAAAAGCAGGAGGGAGTGGAGGAAGTACAGAAGACAAAGGACAGAGGACAACAGGATTAGATGTAACAGAGCTAGGAATGATTACATTAACATAAGACGAGTGTCGGAAAGAAATTATGAGAATGATATTGCAGTCAAAGCGAAAAAGCAACCTAAATTACTACATACCCATATAAGAAGGAAGATGTCGGTAAATGACCAAGTGACAAGACTGAGGAAAACAGAAGGGGCATATACAGAAAGCGACAAGGAAATCTGCGAGGTACTGAATGCAAATTTCCATGGAGTGTTCACAACCGAGCCTGAGCAGCTCCAATTGTTAGAAGCGATTACCCTAGATGAAAGACTATCAGATATAGAGGTGACAGCAGAGGAGGTAATGAAACAGTTGACAACACTGGATGCAAATAAAGCTGTTGGACCAGACAAAGTATCACCATGGATACTTAAAGAGGCAGCGCAGGCTCTCAGCGTGCCTCTGGCAATGATCTTTAATGAGTCACTTATGTCGGGAGAATTGCCCAGTTGCTGAAAGGAGGCAAATGTCGTACCGATATTCAAGAAAGGTAATAGGTCACTTAACTACAGACCCGTATCACTGACAAGCATCCCCTGCAAAATACTTGAAAGAATAATTAGACTAAGACTTGTTGAGCACCTGGACAGCATTGGGTTTGTAAACAAGCACCAACATGGGTTCTGGACAGGGAAATCATGCCTAACAAACCTTTTAGAATTCTATGATAAAGTAACAAGGATAAGGCAGAACAGAGAAGGCTGGGCGGACTGCATATTTCTTGACTGCCAAAAGGCCTTTGATACAGTACCGCACATGAGACTGCTATACAAACTTGAGAGGCAGGCAAGAGTAAGCGGAAAGGCCCTAGTATGGGTGAAGAACTACCTAACAGGAAGGAGCCAGAGGGTAATGGTAAGGGGCGCGAAGTCAGACTGGCGAACAGTAACAAGTGGAGTACCTCAAGGATCGGTGCTGGGACCAATCCTCTTTCTAATTTACGTAAATGATATGTTTACAGGAGTGGAATCATACATGTCAATGTTTGCGGATGACGCAAAATTAATGAGACGAGTTGTGACAGACGAGGATTGTAGGATCCTCCAAGAGGACTTAAACAGGTTGCAGAGATGGTCAGGGAAATGGCTACTGGAGTTTAACACCAGTAAATGTAAAGTTTTGGAAATGGGATCAGGTGATAGGAGACCAAAGGGACAGTACACAATGAAGGGGAACAGCCTACCTGTAACGATTCGAGAAAGAGACCTGGGAGTGGATGTGACACCTAATCTAACTCCTGAGGCACATATAAATAGGATAACGACAGCAGCGTACTCTACACTGGCGAGAACTTCATTCAGAAACCTAAATGAGGAGGCTTTTAGGGCGCTTTACACTGCCTACGTGAGACCCGTCTTAGAGTATGCCGCGCCATCATGGAGCCCCCACCTGAAGAAACACATAAAGAAACTGGAGAAGGTCCAGAGGTTTGTCCCAGAGTTACGAGGGATGGCATATGAAGAGCGTCTGAAGGAACTGAACCTTACGACACTAGAGAAAAGAAGGGAGAGAGGAGATATGATAGGAACATATAAAATACTCAGGGGAATTGACAAAGTAGAAATAGATGAAATGTTCACACGTAATAATAACAGAACGAGGGGACATGGGTGGAAACTGGAAACTCAGATGAGTCACAGAGATGTTAGGAAGTTTTCTTTTAGCGTGAGAGTAGTGGAAAAATGGAATGCACTTGGGGAACAGGTTGTGGAAGTAAATACTATTCATACTTTTAAAATTAGGTATGATAGGGAAATGGAACAGGAGTCATTGCTGTAAACAGCCGATAGCTAGAAAGGCGGGATCCAAGAGTCAATGCTCGATCCTGCAAGCACAAATAGGTGAGTACAAACACACATTCACACACACACTTGAGGCGGGATACTGAAATAGGTGAGTGCACACACTCACACACACACACACACACACACACACACACACACACACACACACACACACACACACAAAGCGTTATATGACAAAGAGTGCTGGGAAGACGGGACACCACAAGCGTAGCTCTCATCCTGTAACTACACTTAGGTAATTACAATGGGAACCTCGTAGCCTGGTGGATAGCGCGCAGGACTCGTAATTCTGTGGCGCGGGTTCGATTCCTGCACGAGGCAGAAACAAATTGGCAAAGTTTCTTTCTTCCTGAATGCCCCTGTTACCTAGCAGTAAATAGATACCTGGGAGTTAGTCAGCTGTCACGGGCTGCTTCCTGGGGTGTGTGTGTATGTGTGTGTGGTGTGGGGAAAAAAAAGTAGTAGTACTTAGTAAACAGTTGATTGGCAGTTGAGAGGCGGGCCGAAAGAGCAAAGCTCAACCCCCGCAAACACAACTAGATTAATACACACACACACATACACACTCACATTCACTCACACACACACACACACACACACACACACACACACACACACACACACACACACACACACACACACACATGGAAAACAAGGAACCGCATGGAGGTGAGGAAACATGGAGAGCGAAACTGTTGGAGGTAGCGACTAGAAACTTTTTAAGTCAGCATATCAAGGGTCCCACGAGAATGATAGGCAACGATGAACCAGCAAGACTCGAACTAGTATTCACTCTGAACGATTCAAACATAAGGGAAATCGGTCTTGAAGCCCCAGTGGGTCTGAGTGATCACAGTGTACTGTTGTTTAAGTATCTGGTCGAAGAAGGTTTAATGTACTCAAGGAAGGGACCAGAAAACAAGAAGCCGGCATTCCGGAAGGGAAGCTATGAGGAGATGAGAAAATTCCTAACTGAAATTGCTTGGGAAACACAGCTCAAAGGAAAGACGGTTTAGGTCGTGATGGACTACATCACACAGAAGTGTAGGGAGGCAGCATACAAGTTCGTCCCAGTCCAAAAGGAAAAGAATGAAATGCAGATGAGAAACCCATGGTTTAATCAGAGATGTAAGCTAGCAAAGCAACTAAGTAAAAGGCGTGGAGAAACTATAGAAACAACAGTACACTAGAGCGCAGAGAAAGGTACCAGAGCGCCAGGAATGAATACGTAAGGGTGAGGAGAGAGGTAGAGAGACAATGTGAATATGACATAGCAGGCAAGACTGAACACAAGCTGCTGCATAGTGTTACGGTGCCCTCTCCTATTTCTTTCGTTTGCCTGCTTTAAGAGTCATGTCAGCTCTCCCTACTGATTCTCTGAGATACAGGGGAATCTGTTGGTATATGTGGCGACCAGACCGGCCACCAGATAAGGGAGGAGTTTATATAATAAGTTGTAGGTAAAGGGGAAGGTGGCGCCCTGATATAAATGAAAGAGTACCCCGCCCTGCAGATCCGCCGTTTTGTAGAAAATGCTTGCCGTGTGCGGGTCACGGGTGACCAATCAGAGCCCGCCGTGACGTCATCGAGTGCCCCGGGCGGCGCCAACGTCAGAGTTGACCTGACTGTGGAGGTGAGAGGATGGGCCTCAGTCAGCTCTCGAGGATTTGAGGCTCTAAAAGCCTTATTCAGTGGATTAAACAAGCCATCGCAGCCCACCATCGTTATTGGAGACCCCGCGCTTCTAGGAAGCAAGAAAGAAGCCAAGTTCATTGAGCGGAGTAGTGCCAAACTTGGAAAATTGGTCGGCGACGACGTTGGGCGGCGCCGCTCGACGCTGAGGGCCTGGAAAGGTGTGGCGGGCAGGCTTAGCTGTGACCGGGTCACTTTCACTGAGGGTTTTGGAGGGACGACACCGTTCCTAGGGCAAGGAGCAACGCCTTGTGGAAGGGACGAGTGTGTGCATGTAGTGACTAGCTCAGTGCCCACTGGTGAACCAGGATTGGGATAGCTGAATCTCTGGGATTGGATCGGCGATGACGCGAAGGCTTCACGACACCTGAGGACTTGTGGAACGTTCCTGGATCGTCAAGGACCGACTCAGGAAACGTGGGAACCTCACACCATCGAGGGACAGGCGTCGTGAGCCAGGAATATAAGGTAGATCAAACTTCACCCCCCATTACCCCTTGTTTGAGTAGGCTAGATAGGCCACGATATTTGAGTTTGTATGTTGCAGTATAGCATTAATACTTTAGTAGTAGGATAGGCTGCAGGGCAGCTTGTGTCCAGGACTGTTGGAGAGGACAGTGTGTGTGGACGGCAGGACAGTCGAAGAAGAGGTGCCGACGTGGGAGGCCCTTCTGTGAGAGAGTGTGTGACTCCTGTCTAATCTACCCAGTTGAAGGAGTGGTTGGAGGTCGTGAAAGAAGAGTTGCTGACGATCTTCAGATTTATTATCCTTAATTTCATTTTCATGTATTGCTTGTGATTGTATGTGTGATCATGTAATTTGTGTCAGTAAATTCACACATTTTACCATTGTGTTTAAGTGTGCCTCCATTATAATATTTCTCTATGAGCATACACTAGGGGTTACCATAGTACTACCTAGGGAGCATCACGTTCTCTATAGAAGTTCTTATCGCCTGGAGAGTGGTAAAGCAGCACAGGCTTATATAAAAGTGTACCCTAAGCCATCCGACGAGTATCAGTGCCTGAATGGTGGCAACAGGTAACGTAGTGGCTGGAGAGAGGTGAAGCCACACAGACTTTTATGGGAGAGTACTCTGGGCTGACAGTCCAGTGGCAGATCGAGGGAGTAGTGACACTCTGGCAACAAACAGTATGGAATACACCCACTGAACTGCATCGCTGGGGTGCAGATAAACTAACTCAGCTGGCGACCTTGTTAAGAAGAAGATAGGGAAGGCAGGCGGGAAAGGAGTTCCTGCAACCTTTTTGTCTGGCAGGCAAGACTCAGGGAAGTTATTGTTAAAAGGTAAGCCTGAGTCTTCCTTCACTTCTCCATGGGTCTAGGCCGGAACTGTTAACAGCAGTTTCCCCGTGGTTGACTGAAGGGCTCCCAGGGTGAATCAGTGGCACCCCCCTTTAGTGTTGGGAGCAAAGACCTGCGGTGGTGGGTATTGCTGGTCTTCTCCTGTGGGACCAAGGAGACTCCGGTGAATCCCGGTAGTCGGAGTGGCTGAATATTCTGCCTTTTGAGCCCCTAGCAGCCGATTGCTAGCGGAGCCCCAGCCCACCCCCCGTGACAATAGCCACATCAGGAGGAAAACAACAGTAAAGGAACAGGTAATGAAATTGAGGATAGTGGCAGAAAGATTCATTACAAACGACAAGGAAGTGTGCGAGGAACTCAATAAGAAATTCCAGGATATCTTCACCTCAAAACAAGGAG
This sequence comes from Procambarus clarkii, assembly GCF_040958095.1. NCBI lineage: Eukaryota > Metazoa > Arthropoda > Malacostraca > Decapoda > Cambaridae > Procambarus > Procambarus clarkii. The sequence continues at coordinate 8,616,069 of NC_091219.1, forward strand.
AAGTCCCAGAGATAAGAGAGGGAGCATGAAACCAGACACCACTTGAGAAGTTTGTGATTACCAGTGGGGAGGTGAGGAAGCATCTGCTAGATTTGGATGTGACAAAGGCTATAGGCCCAGATGGCATCTCATCATGGACTCTAAAGGAAGGAAGGAGCAGAAGCTCTGTGCCTGCCACTCTCCATGGTGTACAGCAAATCACTGGTAACAGATGAACTGCCAAAAATTTGGAAGACGGCCAATGTAGTTCCAATATACAAGAAGGGTGATAGGCAAGATACACTGAACTACAGGCCAGTGTCCCTAACTTGCATTCCATTCAAGATGATGAAGAAGATTCTGCGAAAAAAGGTAGTAGAACATCTGGAGCGAAAGAGCTTTGTAACACAACAGCATGGGTTCAGAGATGGCAAATCATGCCTAACAAGTTTAATTGGAGTTCTATGACCAGGCAACAAAAATCAGGCAAGAGAGAGAGAGAGAGAGAGGGCTGGGCAGACTGCATATTTCTGAACTGCCAGAAAGCTTTTGACACAGTACCACATAAGAGACTAGTGCACAAACTCGAGATGCAGGCAGGAGTGAAAAGGAAGGTACTCCACTGGATAAGGGAGTACCTAACCAACAGGACACAGCGAGTCACCGTGAGGGGTGAGGTCTAGGAGTGGCGGGGAATCACCAGCGGAGTCCCACAGGGATCAGTCCTTGGACCTATAATGTTTCTAATATACGTAAATGATCTTCCAGAAAGAATTGACTCGTTCCTCTCGATGTTTGCTGAAGATGCAAAAATTATGAGGAGGATCAAGACAGAGGAAGATAGTATGAGGCTACAAGATTACCTAGACAAACTGAAGGAAGTTGGTCTGACAAGTGGCTACTAAAGTTCATCCTTACAGTAAATGTAAGGTAATGAAACTAGGAGGAGGAACTAGGAGGCCACTCACTGGATACCGAAAGGGAGATGAAGTCCTTTACGAAACGAACAGAGAGAAAGATGTAGGAGTTGATATCACGCCAAACCTGTCTCCTGAAGCCCACATCAAAAGAATAACATCAGCGGCCTATGCAAGGCTGGCTAACATCAGAACTGCTTTCTGAAACCTGTGTAAGGAATCCTTCAGAACCTTGTATACCACATATGTAAGTACAATCCTGGAGTATGCAGCCCCAACATGGAGCCTGTACCTAGCCTAGCACAAGACGAAGCTGGAAAAAAGTTCAAAGGTATGCTACTAGGCTAGTCCCAGAACTAAGAGGCATGAGTTATGAGGACAGACTACGTGAAGTGCACCTCACGGTAATGGAAGACAGAATAGCTAAAGGAGACATGATCCCCACATACAAAATTCTCAGGGGAATTGAAAGGGTAGACAAGGATGAATTATTTAACACGGGTGGTACACACACATGGGGACACAGGTGGTAGCTGTGTACCCAAATGAGCCACAGAGACGTCAGATGGAATGCACTAGGAAATGAGACGTAAATGGAATGCACTAGGAAATGATGTGGTGGAGGCTGACTCCATACTCAGTTTCAAATGTAGATCTGATAGAGCCCAGTAGGCTCAGGAATCTGTACACCAGTTGATTGACGGTTGAGATGCGGGACCAAAGAGCCAAAGCTCAACCCCCGAGAGCACAACTAGGTGAGTATTCTCTCACTCTCACACACACACACACACACACACACACACACACACACGCGCGAGGCTGCCTAACATCAGAACAGCGTTCAGGAACCTTTGTAAGGAATCATTCAGAATCTTGTACACCATATATGTAAGTACAATCCTGGAGTATGCGGCCGAAGCATGGAGCCCGTACCTTGTCAAACACAGGACGAAGCTGGAAAAAGCCCAAAGGTATGCCACTAGACTAGTCCGAGAACTAAGAGGCATGAGTTACGTGGAAAGGCTGCCGGAAATGCACCTTAGGATACTGGAAGACAGAAGATTAAGGGGAGACATGATCACAACCTACAAAATCCTCAGGGGAATCGACCGGGTAAACAAGGATAAACTATTCAACACTTGTGGGACGCGAACAATGGGACGCAGATGGAAATTGAGTACCCACATGAGACACAGAGACGTTAGAAGGAACCTTTTCAGTGTCAGAGTAGTTAACGTACGGAATGCATTAGGCAGTGATGTGGTGGAGGCTGACTCCATACACAGTTTCAAATGTAGATATGATAGAGCTCAGTAGGCTCAGGAATCTGCACACTAGTTGATTGCCAGTTGAGAGGCGGGACCACTGGGGTAGACTACACTTGAGCAGTAACCCTCACAGGCTCCAAGGATAAAGTTCCAATGAAAGTCTACATCTGCCTATTCCCCTGTGCCTGAACTAGAGGTGAACATCTAGAAGTAACTTTAGACATGAATGTTGAGTCATTCATACAGGTTTTCTGCAGGTTTGCTGCCTGTCGATCCTGCCCCAAGTTGTTGATCTCGGACAATGAGTCCAACTTGATGCAGGGAAAGCATGTCTGCGTAAAATCTGGAACCACCCAAAGGTACCAACTGCTCTGAATCAACGGCAGTGTCACTGGAAGTTTATACCCCCAGAGCACCGTGACACGGAGGCTTATACGAACGGATGGTAGGCACAGTGTAACACTGTTTAGTAAGGAAAGCCCTACACCGTAAACAAAAAAATGGACTTACAGGAACATCAAACCCTTGTCCAGGAAATAGAAGCTTGAGTCAGTAACAGACTTCTGACCTACCTCTCTGATGATATCTTGCAACAAGAACCACTAAGATCATCTCATCTGATGTTTAGGGGATTTTTTAGCCCTCTAGCGTCTCTCACTGATGAGCAATCAGAAGATCTGTCATATGTCTGAGTGAGTGACTTAATTCAGTGCTACAAACACCTGTCACGAGTGATAGATCGGTGGAATGACATTTGGACTCGAGAATATCTAACTGCTCTGAGAGAGTATCATTACGGAGCAAGAAACCCTATAATAAAAATTAATTTAAACCTAGGTGATAAGGTTCTGGCGCACAGTAACGGACCATGCTCAGAGTGGCCATAGATTGAATCGTTTCTGTTCATCCTTACAACCAGGTTACCTTGAGAACAGTGGACGTCCAGTGCCGAGGTACCACTACTCTTAAGACTTTAGAAAAACTAGTTCCCCTGGAGTTGGCAGTAAACGAAGTAAATCAAAGACGAAACACACCTGCAGCTCCAGAAGGGAACGTCCGTCCAGCAAGGACTACAGCACAACAGTGCCAAATTAAACTTAAACAGTACTATAACTCTGAATGAATTCAGTAAAACTGGAGTTAGCAGGACAGTGGATCGCTCAGACGTTTCCAAAAACTGCATCTCTAATATGGGACATCTGTACTGTACGAATAGTCGTACAGATGTGTTACTAAACTAATATTAAATTTATAATTTCGAGTGGGAGTATCTGTGCACATCAGTCCTAAACAGTGGACTCCGACCCGTGTTTTCTCTCTCCCCCGGAATTATGTCGGAAATTCTGACATCAAATTACTAACCCCTGACATGCCTAGTTAAAGTGGTTATGCGAGGTATTTACTAATAATACTAACATTACTAATTTGATCAAAGAGAGTGTTCCGAGTGACTCCCACACAACCATGGGAAAGTATTGCGTCAGCCAAGCAGCCGAGGACCCTAATATCTCTGTTTGTAATTTCGTATTACTTCCTGTCTGAGACTTTAAACACGAGAAAAGTATTTATTAAGACTGGATTTAATTAGACCATGAGTAAATAAGCATTTTCCTCCCTAAGTTAACATGGACTCATAAAGAAATCTGGACGTGTCCAGATTTCCAGATTATTATTTTATCTTCTAATATTGCTAATTTTAACCATTGCCCTGCGCAATGTGCCTCAGGGATCTCATAGTATAGCATTGACTCCAGGATGGAGTCGGGAGACTCCATCCTAGACTCGTGTTTAACGAAGAAAATTTTCAGCTCATGCGCTACGGAAAAAATGAAAATATTAAAACGGAAACCACGTACAAAACTCAGTCATATCATAATATAAAACGAAAAGGCAATGTAAAGGATTTGGGTGTACTCATGTCTGAAGACCTTACATTTAAAGAACACAATAAAGTAGCCGTCACAACTGCAAGAAAATTGACAGGTTGGATAACAAAAACCTTTAAAACTAGAGATGCTATACCAATGATGATACTTTTCAAGACGCTAGTGCTCTATAGAGTGGAATACTGCTGCACAATGACAGCCCCTTTCAAAGTTGGAGAAATTGCTGACCTGGAGAGCGTGCAGGTCAGCAATTTCTCAGTTCCTTTACTGCTAGAATCCACTCAGAAAAACATCTAAACTACTAGGACCGACTAAAGACCCTAAATCGGTATTCTCTTAAGCGCAGGCGGAAGAGATACATAATAATTTACACATGAAAAATAGTAGAGGCGCTCGTCCCAAACCAACACACAGAAATAACAGCATATGAGATCAGAAGGCATGGCAGGATGTGCAGAATACCCCCGTTGAAGAGCAGAAGTGCAATAGGTGCTCTGAGAGAGAACTTTTATCAACATCAGAGGCCCGAGACTGTTCAACACGCTTCCGCTACACATAAGGGACATAACTGGCCGTCCCCTCACAGTGCTCAAGAGAGAACTATCAACATCAGAGGCCCGAGACTGTTCAACACGCTTCCGCTACACATAAGGGGCATACCTGGCCGACCCCTCACAGTGTTCAAGAGAGAACTTGACCAAAACCTCCAAAGGATACCTGATCAACCAGGCTGTGATTCATACGTAAGGCTGCGAACAGCCGCGTCCAACAGCCTGGTTGACCTGTCCAGCAAAGAGGAAGCCTGGTCGACGACCGGGCCGCGAGGTCGCTGAGCGCCGAAATCACCTCAAGGTAGGAGGGATCGTGTTGCCTGGACCGGCGCCTCGCACATGACAATAGAGACGTGCGGATGTACTTGCTCTCGCCAACAAGTGACGCCATACTTGTGCACGGAGTAACCCAATGAAGCACAAATATACTTGTGTTTGATATAATCAATATGTACATCTTTCCTGAGCCTCGCAACACAGGAACATCAAGATTCCGCCCAACTGTTCAGCTCTACATTAAGGTAAGTATCATATCCAAGCAATTCTTGTATAGTTGAGTGGTGACTATTTACATAATCTTTTTTAACATTGCCGGGTTATGATACAGGCGCTCTAACCAAAATGGGTTAGCTGAATTATGAATTCTTACCCCCTGTACTTTTAATATACTGTGTAAATCACAGCGTACTACTTATCCCTTCTTTGACAGGTACAATACCAGAGGAAGACACTGGTTGAGGTGTAGTATCATGAAGTTTTCTTAAGTTGTCGTTACAGTGTCTACCGGCCAGGTTCCTTATACGCGATTGATGGAATTCAGGTCTTCTTATCAGGCCATTACGACTTTTGAGCTAAGCATTTAACTATTCACTCACAAATTTATAGATAACTAACATTTGTAGTCCTGTTACCCACCTCTGGGGGAAGAGATTATACAAGTAAAACCCCCCAAAGTTGTGGATTGGGTAACATCTGGCAGGAACTTATGTTATATCTACATTCCGCTTGAAATTACTTGAAAATACAGTCCATTTATTAATCTTTCATTATTAAATTTAATTAAGAGATAAATATATCAACAAGCAATCAAACAAATTCCTGCAAGGAAATTCCCACACGAGTGTTTTCGGTGCGTCACCAGCTCTAGTGTGCTGTCACCGGTGTTCTTGGTGTGTCACCAGCTCTAGTGTGCTGTCACCGGTGTTCTTGGTGTGTCACCAGCTCTAGTGGGCTGTCACCGGTGTTCTTGGTGTGTCACCAGCTCTAGTGGGCTGTCACCAGTGTTCATGGTGTGTCACCAGCTCTAGTGTGCTGTCACCGGTGTTCTTGGTGTGTCACCAGCTCTAGTGGGCTGTCACCGGTGTTCTTGGTGTGTCACTAGCTCTAGTGGACTGTCACCAGTGTTCTTGGTGTGTCACCAGCTCTAGTGGGCTGTCACCGGTGTTATTGGTGTGTCACCAGCTCTAGTGGGCTGTCACCAGTGTTCCTGGTGTGTCACCAGCTCTAGTGGGCTGTCACCAGTGTTCTTGGTGTGTCACCAGCTCTAGTGGACTGTCACCAGTGTTCTTGGTGTGTCACCAGCTCTAGTGGGCTGTCACCGGTGTTCTTGGTGTGTCACCAGCTCTAGTGGACTGTCACCAGTGTTCTTGGAGTGTCACCAGCTCTAGTGGGCTATCACCAGTGTTCTTGGAGTGTGTCACCAGCTGTAATGGACTGTCACCAGTGTTCTTGGTGTGTCATCAGCTCTAGTGGACTGTCACCAGTGTTCTTGGTGTCACCAGCTCTAGTGGACTGTCACCAGAGTTCTTGGTGTGTCATCAGCTCTAGTGGGCTGTCACCAGTGTTCTTGGTGCGTCACAAGCTCTAGTAGACTGTCACCAGTGTTCTTGGTGTGTCACCAGCTCTAGTGGGCTGTCACCAGTGTTCTTGGTGTGTCACCAGTGTTCTTGGTGTGTCACCAGCTCTAGTGGACTGTCACCAGCTCTAGTGGACTGTCACCAGTGTTCTTGGTGTGTCACCAGCTCTAGTGGGCTGTCACCAGCTCTAGTGGGCTGTCACCAGTGTTCTTGGTGTGTCACCAGCTCTAGTTTACTGTCACCAGTGTTCTTGGTGTGTCACCAGCTCTAGTGGACTGTTACCAGTGTTCTTGGTGTGTCACCAGCTCTAGTGGACTGTCACCAGTGTTCTTGGTGTGTCACCAGCTCTAGTGGACTGTCACCAGTGTTCTTGGTGTGTCACCAGCTCTAGTGGACTGTCACCAGTGTTCTTGGTGTGTCACCAGCTCTAGTGGACTGTCACCAGTGTTCTTGGTATGTCACCAGCTCTAGTGGACTGTCACCAGTGTTCTTGGTGTGTCACCAGCTCTAGTGGACTGTCACCAGTGTTCTTGGTGTGTCACCAGCTCTAGTGGACTGTCACCAGTGTTCTTGGTGTGTCACCAGCTCTAGTGGGCTGTCACTAGTGTTCTTGGACTGTCACCAGCTCTAGTGGGCTGTCACCAGTGTTCTTGGTGTGTCACCAGCTCTAGTGGTCTGTCACCAGTTTATTACCTGTTCCAACTTGGCTTCTCTGTGTCATCCAAACAATAACATGCCATTACTGTTCTTCAGCCCCCAGCTGGCCATTGTCAGCAAGGGGGAGCCAGGCTCCTGGGAACTCATTACAGTAAAACATAGAAACAAAAATAAAGAGATTTGCAGAAGGTCTGTTGGTCTGTGAGACGGCTCCTCTTTATACCTAACTAAAGTCTTTTATATATAAATGTTTATTCCTCCTTTGACACATTTTGTTTCAGAAATCAATAATCCAGTTCACAAACCAATTGTTCCCCAAGTCTAGAGCAAATTTATAGTTATCCAATGAATATGATGCTGTTCTTTAATGAGGACAGTTGAATGTGAGGAAAAGCTCCCGGGGTATTGATGGTGCTCGGAGGATATTCACGAGAGGTCGGCGGAGCAATATGTCCAGCATCAGTAGCGGCCGGCGGAGCATTATGTCCAGCATCAGGAGTGGTCGGCGGAGCATTATGTCCAGCATCAGTAGCGGCCGGCGGAGCATTATGTCCAGCATCAGGAGTGGTCGGCGGAGTACTATGTCCAGCATCAGGAGTGGTCGGCGGAGCATCATGTCCAGCATCAGGAGCGGTCGGCAGAGGATTATGTCCAGCATCAGGAGCGGTCGGCGGAGCATTATGTCCAGCATTAGGAGCGGTCGGCGGAGCATTATGTTCAGCATCAGGAGCGGTCGGCGGAGCATTATATCCAGCATCAGGAGTGGTCGGCGGAGCATTATGTCCAGCATTAGGAGTGGTCGGCGGAGCATTATGTCCAGCATCAGGAACGGTCGGCGGAGCATTATGTCCAGCATCAGGAGCGGTCGGCGGAGCATTATGTCCAACATCAGGAGCGGTCGGCAGAGGATTATGTCCAGCATCAGGAGCGGTCGGCGGAGCATTATGTCCAGCATTAGGACCGGTCGGCGGAGCATTATGTCCAGCATCAGGAGCGGTCGGCGGAGCATTATGTCCAGCATCAGGAGTGGTCGGCGGAGCATTATGTCCAGCATTAGGAGTGGTCGGCGGAGCATTATGTCCAGCATCAGGAACGGTCGGCGGAGCATTATGTCCAGCATCAGGAGCGGTCGGCGGAGCATTATGTCCAGCATTAGGAGTGGTCGGCGGAGAATTATGTCCAGCATCAGGAGCGGTCGGCGGAGCATTATGTCCAGCATCAGGAGTGGTCAGCGGAGCATTATGTCCAGCATCAGGAGTGGTCGGCGGAGCATTATGTCTAGCATCAGGAGTGGTCGGCGGAGCATTATGTCCAGCATCAGGAGTGGTCGGCGGAGCATTATGTCCAGCATCAGGAGTGGTCGGCGGAGCATTATGTCCAGCATCAGGAGTGGTCGGCGGAGCATTATGTCCAGCATCAGGAGTGGTCGGCGGAGCATTATGTCCAGCATCAGGAGTGGTCGGCGGAGCATTATGTCCAGCGTCAGTAGCGTTCGGCGGAGCATTATGTCCAGCGTCAATTGCGTTTGACGGAGCATTATGCTCGACATTTGTGACCAGAGACATGACTCACCTTAACAGTGACCAGAGACATGACTCACCTTAACAGTGACCAGAGACATGACTCACCTTAACAGTGACCAGAGACATGACTCACCTTAACAGTAACTAGAGACATGACTCACTTTAACAGTGACCAGAGACATGACTCACCTTAACAGTAACTAGAGACATGACTCACCTTAACAATGACCAGAAACATACATCTTAACAGTGACCAGAGACATAACTCACCTTAACAGTGACCAGAGACATGACTCACCTTCACAGTGACCAGAGATATGACTCACCTTCACAGTGACCAGAGACATGACTCATCTTAACAGTTACCAGAGACATGACTCACCTTAACAGTGACCAGAGACATGACTCATCTTAACAGTGACCAGAGACATGACTCACCTTAACAGTGACCAGAGACATGACTCACCTTAACAGTGACCAGAGATATGACTCACCTTCACAGTGATCAGAGACATGACTCACCTTCACAATGACCAGAGATATGACTCACCTTCACAGTGACCAGAGACATGACTCACCTTAACAGTGACCAGAGACATGACTCACATTCACAGTGACCAGAGATATGACTCACCTTAACAGTAACCAGAGACATGACTCACCTTAACAGTGAACAGAGACATGACTCACTTTAACAGTGACCAGAGACATGACTCATCTTAACAGTGACCAGAGACATGACTCACTTTAACAGTGACCAGAGACATGACTCATCTTAACAGTGACCAGAGACATGACTCACCTTAACAGTGACCAGAGACATGACTTACCTTCACAGTGACCAGAGATATGACTCACCTTCACAGTGACCAGAGACATGACTCACCTTAACAGTGACCAGAGACATGATTCACCTTAACAGTGATCAGAGACATGTCTCACTTTAACAGTGACCAGAAACATACCTCATCTTAACAGTGACCAGAGACATGACTCACCTTAATAGTGATCAGAGACATGACTCACCTTGACAATGACCAGAAACATACCTCATCTTAACAGTGACCAGAAACATG
>NC_091219.1:8626281-8693781 GCF_040958095.1 Procambarus clarkii
CATGTCTCTGGTCACTGTTAAGGTGAGTTATGTCTCTGGTCACTGTTAAGATGTATGTTTCTGGTCATTGTTAAGGTGAGTCATGTCTCTAGTTACTGTTAAGGTGAGTCATGTCTCTGGTCACTGTTAAAGTGAGTCATGTCTCTAGTTACTGTTAAGGTGAGTCATGTCTCTGGTCACTGTTAAGGTGAGTCATGTCTCTGGTCACTGTTAAGGTGAGTCATGTCTCTGGTCATTGTTAAGGTGAGTCATGTCTCTGGTCACAAATGTCGAGCATAATGCTCCGTCAAACGCAATTGACGCTGGACATAATGCTCCGCCGAACGCTACTGACGCTGGACATAATGCTCCGCCGACCACTCCTGATGCTGGACATAATGCTCCGCCGACCACTCCTGATGCTGGACATAATGCTCCGCCGACCACTCCTGATGCTGGACATAATGCTCCGCCGACCACTCCTGATGCTGGACATAATGCTCCGCCGACCACTCCTGATGCTGGACATAATGCTCCGCCGACCACTCCTGATGCTAGACATAATGCTCCGCCGACCACTCCTGATGCTGGACATAATGCTCCGCTGACCACTCCTGATGCTGGACATAATGCTCCGCCGACCGCTCCTGATGCTGGACATAATGCTCCGCCGACCACTCCTGATGCTGGACATAATGCTCCGCCGACCACTCCTAATGCTGGACATAAATCTCCGCCGACCGCTCCTGATGCTGGACATAATTCTCCGCCGACCACTCCTAATGCTGGACATAATGCTCCGCCGACCGCTCCTGATGCTGGACATAATGCTCCGCCGACCGTTCCTGATGCTGGACATAATGCTCCGCCGACCACTCCTAATGCTGGACATAATGCTCCGCCGACCACTCCTGATGCTGGACATAATGCTCCGCCGACCGCTCCTGATGCTGGACATAATGCTCCGCCGACCGGTCCTAATGCTGGACATAATGCTCCGCCGACCGCTCCTGATGCTGGACATAATCCTCTGCCGACCGCTCCTGATGTTGGACATAATGCTCCGCCGACCGCTCCTGATGCTGGACATAATGCTCCGCCGACCGTTCCTGATGCTGGACATAATGCTCCGCCGACCACTCCTAATGCTGGACATAATGCTCCGCCGACCACTCCTGATGCTGGATATAATGCTCCGCCGACCGCTCCTGATGCTGAACATAATGCTCCGCCGACCGCTCCTAATGCTGGACATAATGCTCCGCCGACCGCTCCTGATGCTGGACATAATCCTCTGCCGACCGCTCCTGATGCTGGACATGATGCTCCGCCGACCACTCCTGATGCTGGACATAATACTCCGCCGACCACTCCTGATGCTGGACATAATGCTCCGCCGGCCGCTACTGATGCTGGACATAATGCTCCGCCGACCACTCCTGATGCTGGACATAATGCTCCGCCGGCCGCTACTGATGCTGGACATATTGCTCCGCCGACCTCTCGTGAATATCCTCCGAGCACCATCAATACCCCGGGAGCTTTTCCTCACATTCAACTGTCCTCATTAAAGAACAGCATCATATTCATTGGATAACTATAAATTTGCTCTAGACTTGGGGAACAATTGGTTTGTGAACTGGATTATTGATTTCTGAAACAAAATGTGTCAAAGGAGGAATAAACATTTATATATAAAAGACTTTAGTTAGGTATAAAGAGGAGCCGTCTCACAGACCAACAGACCTTCTGCAAATCTCTTTATTTTTGTTTCTATGTTTTACTGTAATGAGTTCCCAGGAGCCTGGCTCCCCCTTGCTGACAATGGCCAGCTGGGGGCTGAAGAACAGTAATGGCATGTTATTGTTTGGATGACACAGAGAAGCCAAGTTGGAACAGGTAATAAACTGGTGACAGACCACTAGAGCTGGTGACACACCAAGAACACTGGTGACAGCCCACTAGAGCTGGTGACAGTCCAAGAACACTAGTGACAGCCCACTAGAGCTGGTGACACACCAAGAACACTGGTGACAGTCCACTAGAGCTGGTGACACACCAAGAACACTGGTGACAGTCCACTAGAGCTGGTGACACACCAAGAACACTGGTGACAGTCCACTAGAGCTGGTGACATACCAAGAACACTGGTGACAGTCCACTAGAGCTGGTGACACACCAAGAACACTGGTGACAGTCCACTAGAGCTGGTGACACACCAAGAACACTGGTAACAGTCCACTAGAGCTGGTGACACACCAAGAACACTGGTGACAGTAAACTAGAGCTGGTGACACACCAAGAACACTGGTGACAGCCCACTAGAGCTGGTGACAGCCCACTAGAGCTGGTGACACACCAAGAACACTGGTGACAGTCCACTAGAGCTGGTGACAGTCCACTAGAGCTGGTGACACACCAAGAACACTGGTGACACACCAAGAACACTGGTGACAGCCCACTAGAGCTGGTGACACACCAAGAACACTGGTGACAGTCTACTAGAGCTTGTGACGCACCAAGAACACTGGTGACAGCCCACTAGAGCTGATGACACACCAAGAACTCTGGTGACAGTCCACTAGAGCTGGTGACACACCAAGAACACTGGTGACAGTCCACTAGAGCTGATGACACACCAAGAACACTGGTGACAGTCCATTACAGCTGGTGACACACTCCAAGAACACTGGTGATAGCCCACTAGAGCTGGTGACACTCCAAGAACACTGGTGACAGTCCACTAGAGCTGGTGACACACCAAGAACACCGGTGACAGCCCACTAGAGCTGGTGACACACCAAGAACACTGGTGACAGTCCACTAGAGCTGGTGACACACCAAGAACACTGGTGACAGCCCACTAGAGCTGGTGACACACCAGGAACACTGGTGACAGCCCACTAGAGCTGGTGACACACCAAGAACACCGGTGACAGCCCACTAGAGCTGGTGACACACCAAGAACACTGGTGACAGTCCACTAGAGCTGGTGACACACCAAGAACACCGGTGACAGCACACTAGAGCTGGTGACACACCATGAACACTGGTGACAGCCCACTAGAGCTGGTGACACACCATGAACACTGGTGACAGCCCACTAGAGCTGGTGACAGTCCAAGAACACTAGTGACAGCCCACTAGAGCTGATGACACACCAAGAACACTGGTGACAGCCCACTAGAGCTGGTGACACACCAAGAACACTGGTGACAGCCCACTAGAGCTGGTGACACACCAAGAACACCGGTGACAGCCCACTAGAGCTGGTGACACACCAAGAACACTGGTGACAGTCCACTAGAGCTGGTGACACACCAAGAACACTGGTGACAGCACACTAGAGCTGGTGACACAACATGAACACTGGTGACAGCCCACTAGAGCTGGTGGCACACCAAGAACACCGGTGACAGCCCACTAGAGCTGGTGACACACCAAGAACACCGGTGACAGCACACTAGAGCTGGTGACACACCATGAGCACTGGTGACAGCCCACTAGAGCTGGTGACACACCAAGAACACCGGTGACAGCCCAGTAGAGCTGGTGACACACCAAGAACACCGGTGACAGCCCACTAGAGCTGGTGACACACCAAGAACACCGGTGACAGCCCACTAGAGCTGGTGACACACCAAGAACACCGGTGACAGCCCACTAGAGCTGGTGACACACCAAGAATACTGGTGACAGTCCACTAGAGCTGGTGACACACCAAGAACACCGGTGACAGCACACTAGAGCTGGTGACACACCATGAACACTGGTGACAGCCCACTAGAGCTGGTGACACACCAAGAACACCGGTGACAGCCCACTAGAGCTGGTGACACACCAAGAACACCGGTGACAGCACACTAGAGCTGGTGACACACCATGAACACTGGTGACAGCCCACTAGAGCTGGTGACACACCAAGAACACCGGTGACAGCCCACTAGAGCTGGTGACACACCAAGAACACCGGTGACAGCACACTAGAGCTGGTGACACACCAAGAACACCGGTGACAGCACACTTGAGCTGGTGACGCACCGAAAACACTCGTGTGGGAATTTCCTTGCAGGAATTTGTTTGATTGCTTGTTGATATATTTATCTCTTAATTAAATTTAATAATGAAAGATTAATAAATGGACTGTATTTTCAAGTAATTTCAAGCGGAATGTAGATATAACATAAGTTCCTGCCAGATGTTACCCAATCCACAACTTTGGGGGGTTTTACTTGTATAATCTCTTCCCCCAGAGGTGGGTAACAGGACTACAAATGTTAGTTATCTATAAATTTGTGAGTGAATAGTTAAATGCTTAGCTCAAAAGTCGTAATGGCCTGATAAGAAGACCTGAATTCCATCAATCGCGTATAAGGAACCTGGCCGGTAGACACTGTAACGACAACTTAAGAAAACTTCATGATACTACACCTCAACCAGTGTCTTCCTCTGGTATTGTACCTGTCAAAGAAGGGATAAGTAGTACGCTGTGATTTACACAGTATATTAAAAGTACAGGGGGTAAGAATTCATAATTCAGCTAACCCATTTTGGTTAGAGCGCCTGTATCATAACCCGGCAATGTTAAAAAAGATTATGTAAATAGTCACCACTCAACTATACAAGAATTGCTTGGATATGATACTTACCTTAATGTAGAGCTGAACAGTTGGGCGAAATCTTGATGTTCCTGTGTTGCGAGGCTCAGGAAAGATGTACATATTGATTATATCAAACACAAGTATATTTGTGCTTCATTGGGTTACTCCGTGCACAAGTATGGCGTCACTTGTTGGCGAGAGCAAGTACATCCGCACGTCTCTATTGTCATGTGCGAGGCGCCGGTCCAGGCAACACGATCCCTCCTACCTTGAGGTGATTTCGGCGCTCAGCGACCTCGCGGCCCGGTCGTCGACCAGGCTTCCTCTTTGCTGGACAGGTCAACCAGGCTGTTGGACGCGGCTGTTCGCAGCCTTACGTATGAATCACAGCCTGGTTGATCAGGTATCCTTTGGAGGTTTTGGTCAAGTTCTCTCTTGAACACTGTGAGGGGTCGGCCAGGTATGCCCCTTATGTGTAGCGGAAGCGTGTTGAACAGTCTCGGGCCTCTGATGTTGATAGTTCTCTCTTGAGCACTGTGAGGGGACGGCCAGTTATGTCCCTTATGTGTAGCGGAAGCGTGTTGAACAGTCTCGGGCCTCTGATGTTGATAAAAGTTCTCTCTCAGAGCACCTATTGCACTTCTGCTCTTCAACGGGGGTATTCTGCACATCCTGCCATGCCTTCTGATCTCATATGCTGTTATTTCTGTGTGTTGGTTTGGGACGAGCGCCTCTACTATTTTTCATGTGTAAATTATTATGTATCTCTTCCGCCTGCGCTTAAGAGAATACCGATTTAGGGTCTTTAGTCGGTCCTAGTAGTTTAGATGTTTTTCTGAGTGGATTCTAGCAGTAAAGGAACTGAGAAATTGCTGACCTGCACGCTCTCCAGGTCAGCAATTTCTCCAACTTTGAAAGGGGCTGTCATTGTGCAGCAGTATTCCACTCTATAGAGCACTAGCGTCTTGAAAAGTATCATCATTGGTATAGCATCTCTAGTTTTAAAGGTTCTTGTTATCCAACCTGTCAATTTTCTTGCAGTTGTGACGGCTACTTTATTGTGTTCTTTAAATGTAAGGTCTTCAGACATGAGTACACCCAAATCCTTTACATTGCCTTTTCGTTTTATATTATGATATGACTGAGTTTTGTACGTGGTTTCCGTTTTAATATTTTCATTTTTTCCGTAGCGCATGAGCTGAAAATTTTCTTCGTTAAACACGAGTCTAGGATGGAGTCTCCCGACTCCATCCTGGAGTCAATGCTATACTATGAGATCCCTGAGGCACATTGCGCAGGGCAATGGTTAAAATTAGCAATATTAGAAGATAAAATAATAATCTGGAAATCTGGACACGTCCAGATTTCTTTATGAGTCCATGTTAACTTAGGGAGGAAAATGCTTATTTACTCATGGTCTAATTAAATCCAGTCTTAATAAATACTTTTCTCGTGTTTAAAGTCTCAGACAGGAAGTAATACGAAATTACAAACAGAGATATTAGGGTCCTCGGCTGCTTGGCTGACGCAATACTTTCCCATGGTTGTGTGGGAGTCACTCGGAACACTCTCTTTGATCAAATTAGTAATGTTAGTATTATTAGTAAATACCTCGCATAACCACTTTAACTAGGCATGTCAGGGGTTAGTAATTTGATGTCAGAATTTCCGACATAATTCCGGGGGAGAGAGAAAACACGGGTCGGAGTCCACTGTTTAGGACTGATGTGCACAGATACTCCCACTCGAAATTATAAATTTAATATTAGTTTAGTAACACATCTGTACGACTATTCGTACAGTACAGATGTCCCATATTAGAGATGCAGTTTTTGGAAACGTCTGAGCGATCCACTGTCCTGCTAACTCCAGTTTTACTGAATTCATTCAGAGTTATAGTACTGTTTAAGTTTAATTTGGCACTGTTGTGCTGTAGTCCTTGCTGGACGGACGTTCCCTTCTGGAGCTGCAGGTGTGTTTCGTCTTTGATTTACTTCGTTTACTGCCAACTCCAGGGGAACTAGTTTTTCTAAAGTCTTAAGAGTAGTGGTACCTCGGCACTGGACGTCCACTGTTCTCAAGGTAACCTGGTTGTAAGGATGAACAGAAACGATTCAATCTATGGCCACTCTGAGCATGGTCCGTTACTGTGCGCCAGAACCTTATCACCTAGGTTTAAATTAATTTTTATTATAGGGTTTCTTGCTCCGTAATGATACTCTCTCAGAGCAGTTAGATATTCTCGAGTCCAAATGTCATTCCACCGATCTATCACTCGTGACAGGTGTTTGTAGCACTGAATTAAGTCACTCACTCAGACATATGACAGATCTTCTGATTGCTCATCAGTGAGAGACGCTAGAGGGCTAAAAAATCCCCTAAACATCAGATGAGATGATCTTAGTGGTTCTTGTTGCAAGATATCATCAGAGAGGTAGGTCAGAAGTCTGTTACTGACTCAAGCTTCTATTTCCTGGACAAGGGTTTGATGTTCCTGTAAGTCCATTTTTTTGTTTACGGTGTAGGGCTTTCCTTACTAAACAGTGTTACACTGTGCCTACCATCCGTTCGTATAAGCCTCCGTGTCACGGTGCTCTGGGGGTATAAACTTCCAGTGACACTGCCGTTGATTCAGAGCAGTTGGTACCTTTGGGTGGTTCCAGATTTTACGCAGACATGCTTTCCCTGCATCAAGTTGGACTCATTGTCCGAGATCAACAACTTGGGGCAGGATCGACAGGCAGCAAACCTGCAGAAAACCTGTATGAATGACTCAACATTCATGTCTAAAGTTACTTCTAGATGTTCACCTCTAGTTCAGGCACAGGGGAATAGGCAGATGTAGACTTTCATTGGAACTTTATCCTTGGAGCCTGTGAGGGTTACTGCTCAAGTGTAGTCTACCCCAGTGGTCCCGCCTCTCAACTGGCAATCAACTAGTGTGCAGATTCCTGAGCCTACTGAGCTCTATCATATCTACATTTGAAACTGTGTATGGAGTCAGCCTCCACCACATCACTGCCTAATGCATTCCGTACGTTAACTACTCTGACACTGAAAAGGTTCCTTCTAACGTCTCTGTGTCTCATGTGGGTACTCAATTTCCATCTGCGTCCCATTGTTCGCGTCCCACAAGTGTTGAATAGTTTATCCTTGTTTACCCGGTCGATTCCCCTGAGGATTTTGTAGGTTGTGATCATGTCTCCCCTTAATCTTCTGTCTTCCAGTATCCTAAGGTGCATTTCCGGCAGCCTTTCCACGTAACTCATGCCTCTTAGTTCTCGGACTAGTCTAGTGGCATACCTTTGGGCTTTTTCCAGCTTCGTCCTGTGTTTGACAAGGTACGGGCTCCATGCTTCGGCCGCATACTCCAGGATTGTACTTACATATATGGTGTACAAGATTCTGAATGATTCCTTACAAAGGTTCCTGAACGCTGTTCTGATGTTAGGCAGCCTCGCGCGTGTGTGTGTGTGTGTGTGTGTGTGTGTGTGTGTGTGTGTGAGAGTGAGAGAATACTCACCTAGTTGTGCTCTCGGGGGTTGAGCTTTGGCTCTTTGGTCCCGCATCTCAACCGTCAATCAACTGGTGTACAGATTCCTGAGCCTACTGGGCTCTATCAGATCTACATTTGAAACTGAGTATGGAGTCAGCCTCCACCACATCATTTCCTAGTGCATTCCATTTACGTCTCATTTCCTAGTGCATTCCATCTGACGTCTCTGTGGCTCATTTGGGTACACAGCTACCACCTGTGTCCCCATGTGTGTGTACCACCCGTGTTAAATAATTCATCCTTGTCTACCCTTTCAATTCCCCTGAGAATTTTGTATGTGGGGATCATGTCTCCTTTAGCTATTCTGTCTTCCATTACCGTGAGGTGCACTTCACGTAGTCTGTCCTCATAACTCATGCCTCTTAGTTCTGGGACTAGCCTAGTAGCATACCTTTGAACTTTTTTCCAGCTTCGTCTTGTGCTAGGCTAGGTACAGGCTCCATGTTGGGGCTGCATACTCCAGGATTGTACTTACATATGTGGTATACAAGGTTCTGAAGGATTCCTTACACAGGTTTCAGAAAGCAGTTCTGATGTTAGCCAGCCTTGCATAGGCCGCTGATGTTATTCTTTTGATGTGGGCTTCAGGAGACAGGTTTGGCGTGATATCAACTCCTACATCTTTCTCTCTGTTCGTTTCGTAAAGGACTTCATCTCCCTTTCGGTATCCAGTGAGTGGCCTCCTAGTTCCTCCTCCTAGTTTCATTACCTTACATTTACTGTAAGGATGAACTTTAGTAGCCACTTGTCAGACCAACTTCCTTCAGTTTGTCTAGGTAATCTTGTAGCCTCATACTATCTTCCTCTGTCTTGATCCTCCTCATAATTTTTGCATCTTCAGCAAACATCGAGAGGAACGAGTCAATTCTTTCTGGAAGATCATTTACGTATATTAGAAACATTATAGGTCCAAGGACTGATCCCTGTGGGACTCCGCTGGTGATTCCCCGCCACTCCTAGACCTCACCCCTCACGGTGACTCGCTGTGTCCTGTTGGTTAGGTACTCCCTTATCCAGTGGAGTACCTTCCTTTTCACTCCTGCCTGCATCTCGAGTTTGTGCACTAGTCTCTTATGTGGTACTGTGTCAAAAGCTTTCTGGCAGTTCAGAAATATGCAGTCTGCCCAGCCCTCTCTCTCTCTCTCTCTCTTGCCTGATTTTTGTTGCCTGGTCATAGAACTCCAATTAAACTTGTTAGGCATGATTTGCCATCTCTGAACCCATGCTGTTGTGTTACAAAGCTCTTTCGCTCCAGATGTTCTACTACCTTTTTTCGCAGAATCTTCTTCATCATCTTGAATGGAATGCAAGTTAGGGACACTGGCCTGTAGTTCAGTGTATCTTGCCTATCACCCTTCTTGTATATTGGAACTACATTGGCCGTCTTCCAAATTTTTGGCAGTTCATCTGTTACCAGTGATTTGCTGTACACCATGGAGAGTGGCAGGCACAGAGCTTCTGCTCCTTCCTTCCTTTAGAGTCCATGATGAGATGCCATCTGGGCCTATAGCCTTTGTCACATCCAAATCTAGCAGATGCTTCCTCACCTCCCCACTGGTAATCACAAACTTCTCAAGTGGTGTCTGGTTTCATGCTCCCTCTCTTATCTCTGGGACTTCTCCTTGTTTTGAGGTGAAGATATCCTGGAATTTCTTATTGAGTTCCTCGCACACTTCCTTGTCGTTTGTAATGAATCTTTCTGCCACTATCCTCAATTTCATTACCTGTTCCTTTACTGTTGTTTTCCTCCTGATGTGGCTATTGTCACGGGGGGTGGGCTGGGGCTCCGCTAGCAATCGGCTGCTAGGGGCTCAAAAGGCAGAATATTCAGCCACTCCGACTACCGGGATTCACCGGAGTCTCCTTGGTCCCACAGGAGAAGACCAGCAATACCCACCACCGCAGGTCTTTGCTCCCAACACTAAAGGGGGGTGCCACTGATTCACCCTGGGAGCCCTTCAGTCAACCACGGGGAAACTGCTGTTAACAGTTCCGGCCTAGACCCATGGAGAAGTGAAGGAAGACTCAGGCTTACCTTTTAACAATAACTTCCCTGAGTCTTGCCTGCCAGACAAAAAGGTTGCAGGAACTCCTTTCCCGCCTGCCTTCCCTATCTTCTTCTTAACAAGGTCGCCAGCTGAGTTAGTTTATCTGCACCCCAGCGATGCAGTTCAGTGGGTGTATTCCATACTGTTTGTTGCCAGAGTGTCACTACTCCCTCGATCTGCCACTGGACTGTCAGCCCAGAGTACTCTCCCATAAAAGTCTGTGTGGCTTCACCTCTCTCCAGCCACTACGTTACCTGTTGCCACCATTCAGGCACTGATACTCGTCGGATGGCTTAGGGTACACTTTTATATAAGCCTGTGCTGCTTTACCACTCTCCAGGCGATAAGAACTTCTATAGAGAACGTGATGCTCCCTAGGTAGTACTATGGTAACCCCTAGTGTATGCTCATAGAGAAATATTATAATGGAGGCACACTTAAACACAATGGTAAAATGTGTGAATTTACTGACACAAATTACATGATCACACATACAATCACAAGCAATACATGAAAATGAAATTAAGGATAATAAATCTGAAGATCGTCAGCAACTCTTCTTTCACGACCTCCAACCACTCCTTCAACTGGGTAGATTAGACAGGAGTCACACACTCTCTCACAGAAGGGCCTCCCACGTCGGCACCTCTTCTTCGACTGTCCTGCCGTCCACACACACTGTCCTCTCCAACAGTCCTGGACACAAGCTGCCCTGCAGCCTATCCTACTACTAAAGTATTAATGCTATACTGCAACATACAAACTCAAATATCGTGGCCTATCTAGCCTACTCAAACAAGGGGTAATGGGGGGTGAAGTTTGATCTACCTTATATTCCTGGCTCACGACGCCTGTCCCTCGATGGTGTGAGGTTCCCACGTTTCCTGAGTCGGTCCTTGACGATCCAGGAACGTTCCACAAGTCCTCAGGTGTCGTGAAGCCTTCGCGTCATCGCCGATCCAATCCCAGAGATTCAGCTATCCCAATCCTGGTTCACCAGTGGGCACTGAGCTAGTCACTACATGCACACACTCGTCCCTTCCACAAGGCGTTGCTCCTTGCCCTAGGAACGGTGTCGTCCCTCCAAAACCCTCAGTGAAAGTGACCCGGTCACAGCTAAGCCTGCCCGCCACACCTTTCCAGGCCCTCAGCGTCGAGCGGCGCCGCCCAACGTCGTCGCCGACCAATTTTCCAAGTTTGGCACTACTCCGCTCAATGAACTTGGCTTCTTTCTTGCTTCCTAGAAGCGCGGGGTCTCCAATAACGATGGTGGGCTGCGATGGCTTGTTTAATCCACTGAATAAGGCTTTTAGAGCCTCAAATCCTCGAGAGCTGACTGAGGCCCATCCTCTCACCTCCACAGTCAGGTCAACTCTGACGTTGGCGCCGCCCTGGGCACTCGATGACGTCACGGCGGGCTCTGATTGGTCACCCGTGACCCGCACACGGCAAGCATTTTCTACAAAACGGCGGATCTGCAGGGCGGGGTACTCTTTCATTTATATCAGGGCGCCACCTTCCCCTTTACCTACAACTTATTATATAAACTCCTCCCTTATCTGGTGGCCGGTCTGGTCGCCACATATACCAACAGATTCCCCTGTATCTCAGAGAATCAGTAGGGAGAGCTGACATGACTCTTAAAGCAGGCAAACGAAAGAAATAGGAGAGGGCACCGTAACACTATGCAGCAGCTTGTGTTCAGTCTTGCCTGCTATGTCATATTCACATTGTCTCTCTACCTCTCTCCTCACCCTTACGTATTCATTCCTGGCGCTCTGGTACCTTTCTCTGCGCTCTAGTGTACTGTTGTTTCTATAGTTTCTCCACGCCTTTTACTTAGTTGCTTTGCTAGCTTACATCTCTGATTAAACCATGGGTTTCTCATCTGCATTTCATTCTTTTCCTTTTGGACTGGGACGAACTTGTATGCTGCCTCCCTACACTTCTGTGTGATGTAGTCCATCACGACCTAAACCGTCTTTCCTTTGAGCTGTGTTTCCCAAGCAATTTCAGTTAGGAATTTTCTCATCTCCTCATAGCTTCCCTTCCGGAATGCCGGCTTCTTGTTTTCTGGTCCCTTCCTTGAGTACATTAAACCTTCTTCGACCAGATACTTAAACAACAGTACACTGTGATCACTCAGACCCACTGGGGCTTCAAGACCGATTTCCCTTATGTTTGAATCGTTCAGAGTGAATACTAGTTCGAGTCTTGCTGGTTCATCGTTGCCTATCATTCTCGTGGGACCCTTGATATGCTGACTTAAAAAGTTTCTAGTCGCTACCTCCAACAGTTTCGCTCTCCGTGTTTCCTCACCTCCATGCGGTTCCTTGTTTTCCATGTGTGTGTGTGTGTGTGTGTGTGTGTGTGTGTGTGTGTGTGTGTGTGTGTGTGTGTGTGTGTGTGTGTGTGTGTGTGTGTGAGTGAATGTGAGTGTGTATGTGTGTGTGTGTATTAATCTAGTTGTGTTTGCGGGGGTTGAGCTTTGCTCTTTCGGCCCGCCTCTCAACTGCCAATCAACTGTTTACTAAGTACTACTACTTTTTTTTCCCCACACCACACACACATACACACACACCCCAGGAAGCAGCCCGTGACAGCTGACTAACTCCCAGGTATCTATTTACTGCTAGGTAACAGGGGCATTCAGGAAGAAAGAAACTTTGCCAATTTGTTTCTGCCTCGTGCAGGAATCGAACCCGCGCCACAGAATTACGAGTCCTGCGCGCTATCCACCAGGCTACGAGGTTCCCATTGTAATTACCTAAGTGTAATTACCTAAGTGTAGTTACAGGATGAGAGCTACGCTTGTGGTGTCCCGTCTTCCCAGCACTCTTTGTCATATAACGCTTTGTGTGTGTGTGTGTGTGTGTGTGTGTGTGTGTGTGTGTGTGTGTGTGTGAGTGTGTGCACTCACCTATTTCAGTATCCCGCCTCAAGTGTGTGTGTGAATGTGTGTTTGTACTCACCTATTTGTGCTTGCAGGATCGAGCATTGACTCTTGGATCCCGCCTTTCTAGCTATCGGCTGTTTACAGCAATGACTCCTGTTCCATTTCCCTATCATACCTAATTTTAAAAGTATGAATAGTATTTACTTCCACAACCTGTTCCCCAAGTGCATTCCATTT
Source organism: Procambarus clarkii (assembly GCF_040958095.1). NCBI lineage: Eukaryota > Metazoa > Arthropoda > Malacostraca > Decapoda > Cambaridae > Procambarus > Procambarus clarkii. The sequence continues at coordinate 8,639,599 of NC_091219.1, forward strand.
TTCCACTACTCTCACGCTAAAAGAAAACTTCCTAACATCTCTGTGACTCATCTGAGTTTCCAGTTTCCACCCATGTCCCCTCGTTCTGTTATTATTACGTGTGAACATTTCATCTATTTCTACTTTGTCAATTCCCCTGAGTATTTTATATGTTCCTATCATATCTCCTCTCTCCCTTCTTTTCTCTAGTGTCGTAAGGTTCAGTTCCTTCAGACGCTCTTCATATGCCATCCCTCGTAACTCTGGGACAAACCTCGTCGCAAACCTCTGGACCTTCTCCAGTTTCTTTATGTGTTTCTTCAGGTGGGGGCTCCATGATGGCGCGGCATACTCTAAGACGGGTCTCACGTAGGCAGTGTAAAGCGCCCTAAAAGCCTCCTCATTTAGGTTTCTGAATGAAGTTCTCGCCAGTGTAGAGTACACTGCTGTCGTTATCCTATTTATATGTGCCTCAGGAGTTAGATTAGGTGTCACATCCACTCCCAGGTCTCTTTCTCGAATCGTTACAGGTAGGCTGTTCCCCTTCATTGTGTACTGTCCCTTTGGTCTCCTATCACCTGATCCCATTTCCAAAACTTTACATTTACTGGTGTTAAACTCCAGTAGCCATTTCCCTGACCATCTCTGCAACCTGTTTAAGTCCTCTTGGAGGATCCTACAATCCTCGTCTGTCACAACTCGTCTCATTAATTTTGCGTCATCCGCAAACATTGACATGTATGATTCCACTCCTGTAAACATATCATTTACGTAAATTAGAAAGAGGATTGGTCCCAGCACCGATCCTTGAGGTACTCCACTTGTTACTGTTCGCCAGTCTGACTTCGCGCCCCTTACCATTACCCTCTGGCTCCTTCCTGTTAGGTAGTTCTTCACCCATACTAGGGCCTTTCCGCTTACTCTTGCCTGCCTCTCAAGTTTGTATAGCAGTCTCATGTGCGGTACTGTATCAAAGGCCTTTTGGCAGTCAAGAAATATGCAGTCCGCCCAGCCTTCTCTGTTCTGCCTTATCCTTGTTACTTTATCATAGAATTCTAAAAGGTTTGTTAGGCATGATTTCCCTGTCCAGAACCCATGTTGGTGCTTCTTTACAAACCCAATGCTGTCCAGGTGCTCAACAAGTCTTAGTCTAATTATTCTTTCAAGTATTTTGCAGGGGATGCTTGTCAGTGATACGGGTCTGTAGTTAAGTGACCTATTACCTTTCTTGAATATCGGTACGACATTTGCCTCCTTTCAGCAACTGGGCAATTCTCCCGACATAAGTGACTCATTAAAGATCATTGCCAGAGGCACGCTGAGAGCCTGCGCTGCCTCTTTAAGTATCCATGGTGATACTTTGTCTGGTCCAACAGCTTTATTTGCATCCAGTGTTGTCAACTGTTTCATTACCTCCTCTGCTGTCACCTCTATATCTGATAGTCTTTCATCTAGGGTAATCGCTTCTAACAATTGGAGCTGCTCAGGCTCGGTTGTGAACACTCCATGGAAATTTGCATTCAGTACCTCGCAGATTTCCTTGTCGCTTTCTGTATATGCCCCTTCTGTTTTCCTCAGTCTTGTCACTTGGTCATTTACCGACATCTTCCTTCTTATATGGGTATGTAGTAATTTAGGTTGCTTTTTCGCTTTGACTGCAATATCATTCTCATAATTTCTTTCCGACACTCGTCTTATGTTAATGTAATCATTCCTAGCTCTGTTACATCTAATCCTGTTGTCCTCTGTCCTTTGTCTTCTGTACTTCCTCCACTCCCTCCTGCTTTTCACATTTGCTTCCTGACACTGTCTATTAAACCATGGGTTATTATATTCCCTCCTGCTTTTTTTCCTTTATTGTTGGAATAAATCTCTCTTCAGCCTCCTTGCATTTCAATATGACTTGGTTCATCATATCTTGCACTGTTTTTCCTCTAAGTTCTTCCTCACACTGCACTTCTCCCAGGTAGTCCCTTATCCTTCTGTATTCCCCTTTTCTGTAATCAAGTCTCCTTTCCCGGACCTCTTGTCCTTTGGTCACAATTTTAAGCTCCATCATGTAGTCAAAGACTAGGACACAATGGTCACTGGCTTCTAGTGGTATTTCATGTTCCAACTGCTCGATGTCGTCTACATTCTGGGTGAAAATGAGATCTAATAGGCTTAGCGTATCCCCTCCTCTTTCCCTAGTATCTTCCTTCACATGCTGTGTTAGGAAATTCCTGTCAATAACGTCTACCAGCTTCACTCCCCAGGTCTCCTCCCCGCCATGGGGATTCCTCGTTTCCCAATCTATCTCTCCGTGATTTAGGTCCCCCATGACCAGCAGCTTCGCTCTCATTCTATGTGCTATAGTTGCTGCCCTCTGCAGTTCATCTATACATGTCTTGTTGCTTGTTTGGTGGGGGATTGTAGAGAATCAAAATTACAATCTTCTTCCCATCCACTGTCAGAGTTCCATGTATGAAGCTCGTGCTTTCATTGGTACCCGGATTTTCCAGCTCATCAAACTTCCATTTCCGCTTTATTAGGAGTGCCACTCCTCCTCCCTGTCTCTGTGTCCTTTCTTTTCTTATCACCTCGTACCCCTCTGGAAAGATTGCATCCGAGATTTTGCCATTTATTTTAGTTTCCACTATTGCCACTATGTCTGGGTCTGCCTCACTAACTCTTTCTTTTATCTCTTCTCCTTTATTGGCTACCCCATTAGCATTGGTGTACCAAACCTTGAGACTCTTCTAGGAAACTCGGGTGTCAGAGTTCCCCCTTTCACAGGGGGTATGGGGGGACTGGGGGGTGTCTGGGGGGCGAGTGGGGGCTGTGGGGGTGCTAGGGGGTGCCTGGGAGTGCCTGGTAGGCGAATGGGGTCTGGGCATCTAAGGGGGTAGGAAGGGCATAACTGGTCTGAAAGTTAGGGGTCTGAATAGCATAGGGGGGTTGAGAAATAGAGTGAGACTGAGAGTCAGATAGAGGGTGAGAGGTTGGGGGGGGAGAGGGATATTGAGGGCAGAGGGCTGAGAGGAGAATGGAGCATGGGTGCTAGGAGTGGAAGAGAAGGTGTATTAGTTAGGGGGGAATCGGGGGTAGGTGGGGTTTTTGGGGTAGAAGAGGGGAAGAGGGAGATGGGGGAAGGTGTTAGTGGGTCACAAGGTGAGGGTGTTAAATGTGGGCTGGAGGTGCATAGGAGGGGTGAGGGTTGGGTGGGGTTTGGGGGTGAGTGTAAGAGGGGTGCAGTGGAAGCTGGGATGGAGTAGATGGAATTGGAGGCAATGGGGTAGAAGGGGCAGGGGAGTAGGAAGGGGTAGTAGGGGAGGGGGGATGGGAAGGTGGGTTTGGGGAGGGCATGGCTTGACCCACTGGGGTCGTTGACAGGTGTGATGTAGCAGGGGCAGGGGAATTGTTGGGGAGGTGCAAATGTGGAAGGGACAGGGGGGTTTTGGGGTGATGAAGCAGGGGGGTTTTGGGGGGCTGATGCAGGGGGAAGGTATAGGCGGGCTGAGTTGCGGAGGATGCCACCTGGGAGGTGAGACTACCTGAGAGGCTAGTTCGGTGTCGTGTTTGCCATCTATTCTTGTGGGCTATTTGCTCATCTTTCGTCATGAACCTCTCTATAAATACATTGTAATGGGTTTCACTTCCTCTGAGTAAATGCTTGTTCCTCATTATGTACTCCACAGCCTCCTCATTGGAGAATTGCACCAGAACAGGTCTATTCTTGGTACAATTGTAAGGTCCAACCCGCCGGCTGATATCCACCTCGTGTTCTGCCATTCCTGCTCCAATACTTCTCAATATTTCATGCAATTCATATTTTTCCGTCTCTATTCTCTCTTGTCTTGTTGGTGCCCCAGATTCGAATAATCCATGTATTATAATAGACCGTCTCCTCAGTAATTCATTGTCATGCTGGTAGTCTGTCCCCTGGGGATTCTTTATCCCAACCGCAGTCACTAACCCATCCCCCACTAATCCTCTGTCCTTAGCCATGCTGTTAATCCTTCCTAATTCGTTTGTGATCTGAGCACATTCCCTCTCCCAGTCCTCTCTTCCCTTCCTAATCTCTTCCTGAATATAGAGCATAAGTTCTTGTTTCTGCCTCTCTACCGCATCCTGTATTTGCTGAAGTAACTCGCTTTTAATCCCTTGGATTAGATCCTCCATCCAATCGCTCCTTCTCTCTACAAATTTCCCTATTAATTTGTCTATAAATCTGTCCTCCTCCTCATTCCTGCTGGTGATTGACCTTGAACCCCTTCCTGATCTTGTCATTGCAGTAACAACCTAGCCAAAAAGGTGCTCCTTAATACCTTGCACAATCTGCAGCACAAACAGGTGAGAAAGTACTCCACGCGGCTGGTCAAGATGTGAGGTCGCTGAATCCCGCGTCACGGCTGGTGAGGTCACTCCGGCTCCACAATTTCGGCTCCACAATTTCACAATACCACGATGTACTCAACACTTATTTTCAGTGGTGCTGTTTCTACTGTTTTTCTTCACTTTCTTGTGGTTTGAGTGAGCTTACTAGTTATTCAATCACTCCTATACACTCATATACGCATATACACTGATTATTCCCCCCCAATTCACTAGCTACGCAAGAGCTTCCCAGACCCTTCTGACCTCCGCGGGCTGTCTGACTTCAACTGTGTGTGTGTGTGTCTGTGTGTGTGTATTCACTTAGTTGTGTTTGCGGGGGTTGAGCTTTGCTCTTTCGGCCCACCTCTCAACTGTTTACTATCTACTTTTTTCCCACACCACACTTTGTGTGCGTGTAATTACCTATGTGTAGTTACAGAATAAGAGCTATGCGCATGGTGTCCCGTCTTCCCAGCACTCTTTGTCATATAACACTTTGAAATTACTGACGATTTGGCCTCCACCACCTTCTCACCTAATTTGTTCCAACCGTCTACCACTCTGTTTACAAAAGATAATTTTCTTATATTTTTCTGGCAGCTTTGTTTCGTTAGTTTAAATCTATGACCTCTTGTTCTTGAAGTTCCGGGTCTCAGGAATTCTTCCCTATCAATTTGATAAATTCTTGTTACTATTTTGTACGTAGTGATCATATCGCCTCTTTTTCTTCTACCTTCTAGTTTTTGAATATACAGTGCCTCTAACCTCTCCTCGTAGCACTTGTCCTTCAGTTCTGGGAGCCACTTAGTGACATGTCTTTGCACCTTTTCCAGTTTGTTGATGTGTTTCTTAAGATATGGGCACCATACAACCGCTGCATATTCTAGCTTTGATCTAATAAAAGTTGTGAATTTTGTTTTTAGTATTTCGAAATCCATGTATTTAAAAGCAATTCTGAAGTTAGACAGTGTAGCATAGGCTCCTCGCACAATGTTCTTAATGTAATTCTCAGGTGACAGTTTCCTATCTAGAACCTCCCCTAGATCCCCTTCTTTGTCAGAGTTCTTAAAAGATTTCTCACATAATTTGTAGGTTGTGTGGGGTCTATGTTCTCCTATTCCACATTCCATAACATTGCATTTATTCACATTAAATTCAATTTGCCAAGTGGTGATCCATATACTTATTTTGTCCAGGTCTTCTTGAAGGGCATGACAATCATCTAGATTTCTTATCTTCCCTATTATTTTTGCATCATCAGCAAACATGTTCTTATAATTCTGTATTCCATCTGGTAGATAGTTTATGTAGACAATGAACATTACCGGTGCAAGAATTGAACCCTGTAGTACTCCACTTGTGACATTCCTCTAATCCAATACATTGCCTCTGATTCCGGCCCTCATTTTTCTTTCAGTTAGGAAATTTTTCATCCATGTTAGAAGCTTACCTGTCACCCCTCCAATATGTTCCAGTTTCCAGAACAACCTCTTATGTACCTGGTTGATACCTGGTTGATGGGGTTCTGGGAGTTCTTCTACTCCCCAAGCCCGGCCCGAGGCCAGACTTGACTTGTGAGAGTTTGGTCCACCAGGCTGTTGCTTGGAGCGGCCCGCAGGCCCACATACCCACCACAGCCCGGTTGGTCCGGCACTCCTTGAAGGAAACAATCTAGTTTCCTCTTGAAGATGTCCACGGTTGTTCCTGTAACATTTCTCATGTGGAACTCTGACAAAAGCCTTTTTTAGGTTCAGATAGATGCAGTCAACACAACCATCTCTTTCCTGTAAACTCTCTGTGGCTCGATCATAGAAACTGAGTAAATTCGTTACACAGGATCTTCCAGATCGAAAACCATACTGTTTGTCTGATATTATATCGTTTTTCTCCAGGTGTTCTACCCATTTAGTTTAAATTATTTTTTCTATATTTTGACTATTACACTTGTCAATGATACAGGTCTATAATTAAGGGGGTTCTTCCCTACTGTCACTTTTGTAGATTGGAACTATGTTAGCCTTTTTCCACACATCAGCTACAACTCCTGTAAACAGGGATGTCTGAAAAATCAGTTGAAGTGGAATGCTGAGCTCAGGTGCACATTCTCTCAGAACCCATGGTGAAACTCCATCTGGACCAACTGCTTTGTTCTTATTTAGCTCCTTTAAAATTTTCTCCACTTCGTCTCTAGACACCTCTATGTGCTCTATGCTGTTCTCTGGAATTCTTATTGTGTCTGGTTCCCTGAAGATTTCATTTTGTACAAACACACTTTGGAACTTTTTATTTAATGTTTTACACATTTCCTTTTAATTTTCTGTGAATCTATTTGCCATTCTTAACCTCTGAATATTATCGTTTACCTGCAATTTGTTGTTTATGAATTTACTGAATAAACCTTTCTCTGTTTAACATTTGTCCGCAATCCCTTATTCAAAATTTCTTTCTGCCTCTCTCCTCACTGCCGTGTAGTTGTTTCTCGCGTCTTTGTATCCCTGGTATGTTTGGGGGTTTGACCTCGTCCTATATTGATTCCATTTTTGTATCTTTTGATCTCTGACCCTCTCGCAATTTCTGTCGAACCAATCCTGTTTCTTAGTTCTGCATCTCTGTTTTGGAATAAAAAAATATTGTGCCTTTATCATATATTTCACAAAACTTGACATACATCTCATTTACTTCATGTCCTAACAGCAAGTCTTTCCAGTCAAATTACTTAAAGAAATGTCTGGGTTCCCCATAATGGCCTCTCCTGAAATCAGGCTTTTTAACCATTTCAACGTCATTTTCATCCAGATTATAACACATTGCATACTTTATTCCCAAAAAGACATGGTCACTTTTTACCCAAGGGAGGGAGGTACTGAATGTCATTTATATCTTCCTCTTTCCTGGTAAATATCAAATCCAGCATGGAGGGAACATCCCCTTCCCTCATCCTCGTAGCTTGTTTAACATGTTGAAACATGAACGTTTCCAGGATGACGTTTACGAATCTACAAGGCCAAAAATCCTCCGTTTTAGCTTCATATGCCTCCTAGTCTATAGATTTCAAGCTGAAGTCGCCGACTACCAACAGTCGTGATCTATCTTTATCAGCTCTCACTATAATTTCTCTCATTATTGTTATAAGACCATCTCGTTTATTTCTTAGCTCCTCCTTTCTCCATGTGTTGCTTGGCGGTGAACTATATGCATTTATGATCGTTAGTTTATCATCATGATTGCAGATCTCTAGATCACCAGCACAGCAACGCCACCGCCTTTCCTAATTTTTCTGTCCCGTCTTCAAACCGAGTAGCCTCTTGGGAATATGACCTCATTTAAAATAACATCTTCAAGTTTTGTCACCGTGAGTGCAACAATGTCTGGTGTCTGCAGCTCTACTACATCACTTAACTCCAGTATCTTTGATCTCAATCCATCTATGTTGGTGTAAGCCATTTTCAGGAACTTGTTTCCCCTCTCCTTATTCTTCACTTCCCCTCTCTCTAATGCTTTTGTTGGTTTGCCTTTATGTACCACTTTACCCGGTTTGCCTTTACTGGTTTGCACTTTGTTGAAAAAATAATTGATTTCTTCTTCATTCCTACCCTCATTGAAACGTTTAGCCTCGGCGAAGTTCAGCTTCAGCTTCTCTCTGTCTTCTTTTGAAAGATCTCGTCTTAACAACCATATTTTCCCTACTTCATCACTTTTTAATTTTCTTGCATTCCTTAGTACTTCTTCCATCTGTTTGGCACCGTTCAGGGCTATCCTCATATGTCGATATTTCCCTTTTACGTACTTACCAATCCTGTGTGTGTGTGTGTGTGTGTGTGTGTGTGTGTGTGTGTGTGTGTGTACTTGCCTAGTTGTGCTTGCGGGGGTTGAGCTCTGGCTCTTTGGTCCCGCCTCTCAACTCTCAATCAAAATATTGCACAGGTTTCCTGAGCCTACTGGGCTCTATCATATCTACACTTCAAGCTGTTTATGGAGTCAGCCTCCACCACATCACTTCCAAATGCATTCCATTTGTGTACTACTCTGACACTAACAAAATTCTTTCTAACGTCTTCTATGGCTCATTTGGGCACTCAGTTTCCACCTGTGTCCCATAGTGCGTGTGCCCCTTGTGGTAAATAGCCTGTTTTTATCTACCCTATCACTTCCTCTGAGTAATCGTGTATGTGGTGATCATGTCCCCTCTAACTCTTCTGTCTCCCAGTGACGTGAGGTTTAATTCCCGTAGTCTCTCCTCGTAGTTCATACCCCTCAGTTCGGGTACTAGTCTGGAGACCAACCTTTGAACCTTTTCCAGTTTAGTCTTATGCTTGACAAGATATGGATTCCGTGCTGTAGCAGCATACCCCAGGATTGGTCTGACATATGTGGTATACAAAGTTCTGAATGATTCCTTACATAGGTTTTGAAGGCCGTTCTTATGTTAGCCAACCTGGCATATGCCGCTGTTATCCTCTTGATGTGAGCTTCAGGGGACAGATCTGGCCTGATATCAACCCCCAGGTCTTTCTCTCTCTCAGACTCTTTAAGGATTTCATCTACCAAATGATACCTTGTATCTGGTCTCCTGCTCTCTACACCTATCTTCATTACATTGCATTTGCTGGGATAAATTCTAACAACCATTTGTCGACCATTCCTGCAGCTCGTCCAGGTCTTCTTGAAGCCTCAAGCTGTCCTCTTCTGTCTTAATCCTTCTCATATTTTTGGCGTCGTCAGCAAACTTTGAGAGGAATGAGTCTATACCCTCTGGGAGATCATTTACGTATATCAGAAACAGGATAGGTCCGAGTACAGAGCCCTGTGGGACTCCACTGGTGACTTCACGCCAATCTGAGGTCTGACCTCTCACTGTAACCTCTCTGCTTCCTATCGCTTAGGTACTCCCTTATCTTACTGAGTACCCTACCAGTTACTCTGCCCGTTTCTCCAGTTTTTGCATCAGCCTTTTATGGGGTACTGTGTCAAAGGCTTACCGACAATTCAAAAAAATACAGTCAGCCCACCCTTCTCTTTCTTGCCTAATCTTTATCACCTATTCGTAGAATTCTATCAAGCCCTGTAAGGCAAGATTTACCCTCCCTGAACCCATGTTGATGGGTTGTCACGAAGTCCCCTTCTCACCACATGTGCTACAAGGTATTTTCTTACGATCTTCTCCATCACTTTGCATGGAATACAAGTTAAGGACACTGGCCTGTAGTTTAGTGTCTCTTGTCTGTCACCTTTTTAGTATATTGGGACTACATTAGCAGTCTTCCATATTTCTGGTAGGTCTCCCGTTTTCCAGTGACCTACTATACACTCTGAAGAGTGACAAGCAAGAGCGCTGCTGCACACTATTTCAATACCCCATGGTGAAATTCCATCCGGGCCAACAACTTTTCTCAAGTCCAGATATAACAGGTGCCATCTCTAGCAATCTCGAACCCTTCCAAGGTCGCCTGGTTTACTGCCACTCCTAGTGCAGAGAGGTCACTGAGCAGTTACTCCTAGCGAAGGGACCTCTCCTCGTTCTATTGTGAAGACATCCTGGAACCTCTTGTTGAGTTCCTCACACACTTCTTTGTCCTTCTCTGTGTACCTGTCCTCAACCGCTCTAAGTTTCATCACTTGTTCCTTCACTGTTGTTTTCCTCCTGATGTGACTGTGTAGTAGCTTTGGTTCGGTCTTGGCTTTATTAGCTATATCATTTTCCTACTTTTTCCTCAGCTTCTCTTCTCACACTAACATACTCGTTTCCTGGTTCTCAAGCATCTCTCTCTACTGTCTGGTGTACTGTTTATTTCCAAAGTTCCTCCATGCCCTTTTGTTCAGTTCCTTTGCCCTATTTAAACCATGGATACTTCTTTTGCTTCTCGTTTTTTTTCCTGTCGGGCCAGGATAAACCTGTTTCTGCTTTCTGACACTTTTGGGTGACATAGTCCATCATGTCTTGCACGGACATTGTTGTGAGTTCTCTGTCCCTTGGGATATTTCCAAGGAATTTTCTCATCTCCTCACAATTTACCTTTCGGTACGACAGCCCTTAGCATACCGAAAGGGAAACTACGAAGGGATAAGAAAATTCCTAACAATATAGCATGGGAAACAGAGCTCAGAGGAAAGACGACCCAAGATATAATTGATTACATCCACGCAGAAGTGCAAGGACGCAGCAACAAGTTTGTCCCAGTCCAAAAGGAAAACAGAGAAATGAAAATGAGAAACCCATGGTTTAATCAGAGATGCAGGCTAGCTAAGCAGCAAAGTAAAAGGGCATTGGAGAAACTATAGGAATAACAGGACACTGGAGACCAGAGAAAGATACCAGAATGCCAGGAATGAATATGTCAGGATGAGAAGAGAGGCAGAAAGACAATACGAAAATGACATAGCAAGCAAGGCAAAGACTCAGCCTAAATTGTTGCATAGCCACATTAGGAGACAAACAACAGTAAAGGAACAGGTTATGAAAATTAAGGATAGGGGCGGAAGGATTCACTACAAATGACAAGGAAGTGTGTGGGAATTGAGTAAGAAATTCCAGGTCTTCACCTTAGAGGAAGGAGAAATTCCAGAGGTAAGAGAGGGAATAGCTAACCAGGAACCACTGGAAGAGTTTTGAGATTACCAGCGGGGAAGTAGGGAAGTGTTTACTAGAGTTGGATGTGACAAGGCTATAGGCCCAGATGGAATTTTTCCCTCGGGTTCTAAAGGAAGGAGCAAGAGAACTGTGCCTACCACTCTCCATAGTGTATAACAAATCACTGGCAACAGGGGAACAGCCAGATCTTTGGAAAGCAGCTAACGTAGTCCCGATATACAAGAAAGGGGGATAGACAGGAGGCACTGAACTACAGGCCAGTGTCCCTAACCTGCATACCATGCAAGCTGATGGAGAAGATTGTGCGAAAAAAACTAGTGGAGCATCTGGAGCGAAGGAACTTTGTAACACAGCACCAACATGGGTTCAGGGATGGCAGGTCCTGCCTCAGGGTTACTTGAATTCTACGACCAGGCAACCAAAAATAAGGCAAGAAAGAGAAGGGTGGGCAGACTGCATATTTTGGATTGTCAGAAAGCCTTTGATACAGTAACACACAAGAGGCTAGTGCGAAAGTTGGAGATGCAGGCTGGAGTGAAAGGGAAGGTACTCCGGTGGATAGAGGAGTACCTAAGCAACAGGAAACAACGAGTCTGTGTGAGGGGTGAGGTCTCAGATTGGCGAGGACGTTTACAAGTGGAGTCCCGCAGGGGCCAATCCTTGGACCTATACTGTTTCTGGTATATGTAAATGATCTCCCAGAGGGTATAGATTCATCCTCTCAATGTTTGCCGACGATGCAAAAAATTATGAGGAGGATTGAAACAGAGGATGATGGTAGGAGGCTACAAGATGACCTATATAGACTGAGTGAATGGTCCAACAAATGGCCTGTTGAAGTTCAACCCGAGTAAATGCAAAGTAATGAAACTAGGCAGTGGAAACAGGAGGCCAGACACAGGATACAGAATAGGAGATGAAGTACTTAATGAAACAGACAGAGAGAAAGATCTGGGAGTTGATATCACACCAACCTGCCTCCTGAAGCCCACATAAAGAGAATAACGTCTGCGGCATATGCGAGGCTGGCTAACATCAGAACGGGGAGTACACAGTGGATAAGGGAATACCTAAGCAATTGGAAGCAAAGAGTTACAGGGAGGGAGTTACAGTGTGTGTGTGTGTGTACTCACCTAGTTGTACTCACCTAGTTTTACTTGCGGGGGTTGAGCTCTGGCTCTTTGGTCCCGCCTCTCAACCGTCAATCAACAGGTGTACAGGTTCCTGAGTCTATTGGGCTCTATCATATCTACACTTGAAACTGTGTATGGAGTCAGCCTCCACCACATCGCTTCCTAATGCATTCCATTTGTCAACCACTCTGACATTAAAAAAGATCTATCTAATATCTCTGTGACTCATTTGGGCACTCAGTTTCCACCTGTGTCCCCTAGTGTGTGTGCCCCTTGTGTTAAATAGCCTGCCTTTATCAACCCTTTTGATCCCCTGAGAATCTTGAATATGGTTTTCATGTCCCCCCTAACTCTTATGTCTTCCAACGAAGTGAGGTTTAATTCCCGTAGTCTCTCCTCGTAGCTCATACCTCTCAGCTCGGGTACTAGTCTGGTGGCAAACCTTTGCACCTTTTCCAGTTTAGTTCTTATGCTTGACTAGATATGGACTCTATGCTGGAGCAGCATACTCCAGGATTGATCTGACATATGTGGTATATAATGTTCTGAAAGATTCCTTACACAAGTTTCTAAACGCCGTTCTTATGTTAGCCAACCTGGCATATGCTGCTGATGTTATCCTCTTGATATGAGCTTCAGGGGACAGGTCTGGCGTGATATCAACCCCCAGGACTTTCTCTCTCTCTGGCTCATGAAGTATTTCATCTCCCAAATGGTACCTTGTATCTGGTCTCCTGTCTCCTCGTCTTAATCCTTCTCATACTATTGACGTCGTCAGCAAACATTGAGAGGAATGAGTCTATACCTTCTGGGAGATCATTTACGTATATCAGAAACAGGATAGGACCGAGTACAGAGCCCTGCAGGACTCCACTGGTGACTTCATGCCAATCTGAGGTCTCACCCCTCATTGTAAACTCTCTGCTTCCTATTGCTTAGGTACTCCCTATACACTGGAGAGCCATACCAGTTACTCCTGCCTGTTTCTCCAGCTTATGCATCAGCCTTTTATTGGGTACTGTGCCAAAGGCTTTCCGACAGTCCAATAAAATGCAGTCCGCCCATCCTTCTCTTTCTTGCTTAATCTTTGTCACCTGATTGTAGAATTCCATTAAGCCTGTAAGGCAAGATTTACCCTCCCTGAATCCATGTTGATGGGTTGTCAGGAAGTCCCTTCTCTCCAGATGTGTTACTAGGTTTTTTCTCACAATCTTCTCCATCACCTTGCATGGTATATAAGTTAAGAACACTGGACTGTAGTTCATTGCCTCATGTCTGTCACCCTTTTTGAATATTGGTTGTACATTAGCCGTCTTCCATATTTCTGGTAGGTCTCCCATTTCCATTTACCTACTATACACTATGAAGAGTGGCAAGCAAAATGCTCCTGCACACTCATTAAATACCCATTGTGAGATTCCGTCCGGCCCAACAGCTTTTCACACGTCCAGCTCAAATTGGTGCTTCTTGACCTCATCTCTTGTAATTTCGAACCTTTCCAAGGTCGCCTGGTTTGCTGCCACCTCTCCTAGCTCCGTGATCTCTCGTTGATCTATTGTAAAGACCTCCTGGAACCTTTTGGTGAGTTCTTCACATACCTCTTTGTCATTCTCTGTGTACCTGTCCTCGCCGACCTTAAGTTTCATCACTTGTTCTTTCACTGTTGTCTTCCTCCGGATGTGACTGTGTAGTAGCTTTGGTTCGGTCTTGGCTTTATTAGCCATATCATTTTCATGCCTTTTCTCAGCTGCTCTTCTCACACTAACATACTCGTTCCTGGTTCTCTGGTATCTCTCTCTACTTTCTGGTGTTCTGTTAGTACGGAAGTTCCTCCATGCACTTTTGTTCAACTCCCTTGCTTTCATACATTCCCTATTAAACCACGGACTCCTCTTTTGCTTCTCGGGTTTTCCTGTCGGGCTGGGATAAACCTGCTTACAGCCTCCTGACACTTTAGGCATAGTCAGTCCATGATGTCTTGTACGGACTTGGTGCTGAATTCTGTGTCCCATGGTATATCCCTAAATAATTTATTCATCTCCTCATAGTTTCCCTTTCGGTACGCCAGCCTTTTGTTTCCCAGTTCTTTTTTGGGGGAGATATTTCCTAGCTCAACCAGATACTCAAGGCTCAGTACACTATGATCACTCATTCCCAAGGGGACTTCCAACTTAACTTCCCTTATATCCGACTGATTTAGGGTAAATATCAGATCAAGCAAAGCTGGTTCGTCCTCTCCTGTCATTTTTGTCGGTCCCTTGACGTGTTGACTTAGAAAGTCAACACACACACACACGCTCTGTATGTGTGTGTGTGTGTGTGTGTGTGTGTGTGTACTCACCTAATTGTGCTTGCGGGAGTTGAGCTCTGGCTCTTTGGTCCCGCCTCTCAACTGTCAATCAACTGGTGTACAGATTCCTGAGCCTACTGGGTTCTATCATATCTACATTTGAAACTGTGTATGGTGTCAGCCTCCATCACATCACTTCCTGGTGCATTCCATTTACTAACTACTCTGATACTGAAAAAGTTCTTTCTAATGTCTCTGTGGTTCATTTGGGTACTCAGCTTCCACCTGTGTCCCCTTCTTCGCGTCCCTCCAGTGTTGAATAGTTCATCCTTGTTTACCCGGTCGATTCCCCTGAGGATTTTGTAGGTTGTGATCATGTCCCCCCTTACTCTTCTGTCTTCCAGTGTCGCAAGGTGCATTTCCCGCAGCCTTTCCTCATAACTCATGCCTCTTAGTTCTGGGACTAGTCTAGTAGCATACCTTTGGACTTTTTCCAGCTTCGTCTTGTGCTTGACAAGGTACGGGCTCCAAGCTGGGGCCGCATACTCCAGGATTGGTCTTACATATGTGGTGTACAAGATTCTGAATGAATCCTTACACAGGTTCCTTAACGCCGTTCTGATGTTAGCTAGCCTCGCATATGCCGCAGACGTTATTCTCTTTATGTGGGCTTCAGGACACAGGTTTGGTGTGATATCAACTCCTAGATCTTTCTCTCTGTCTGTTTCATTAAGTACTTCATCTCCTATTATGTATCCTGTGTCTGGCCTCCTGTTTCCACTGCCTAGTTTCATTACTTTGCATTTACTCGGGTTGAACTTCAACAGCTATTTGTTGGACCATTCACTCAGTCTATCTAGGTCATCTTGTAGCTTCCTGAAATCATCCTCTGTTTCAATCCTCCTCATAATTTTTGCATCGTCGGCAAACATTGAGAGGAACGAATCTATACCCTCTGGGAGATCATTTACATGTACCAGAAACAGTATAGGTCCAAGGACTGACCCCAGCGGGACTCCACTTGTAACGTCTCGCCAATCTGAGACTTGACCCCCTCACACAGATTCGATGTCTCCGGTTGCTTAGGTACTCCTCTATCCGCCGGAGTACCTTCCCTTTCACTCCAGCCTGCGTCTCCAACTTTCGCACTAGCCTCTTGTGTGGCACTGTATCAAAGGCTTTCTGACAGTCCAAAAATATGCAGTCTGCCCACCCTTTTCTTTCTTGCCTTATTTTTGTTGCCTGGTCGTAGAATTCAAGTAACCCTGTGAGGCAAGGACCTGCCATATCTGAAACCATGTTGATGCTGTGTTACAAAGTTCCTTCGCTCCAGATGCTCCACTAGTTTTTTTCGCACAATCTTCTCCATCAGCTTGCATGGTATGCACGTTAGGGACACAGGCCTGTAGTTCAGTGCCTCCTGTCTATCCCCTTTCTTGTATATCGGGACTACGTTAGCTGCTTTCCAAATATCAGGCAGTTCCCCAGTTGCCAGTGATTTGTTATACACTATGGAGAGTGGTAGGCACAGTTCTCCTGCTCCTTCCTTTAGAACCCAAGGGGAGATTCCATCTGGGCCTATAGCCTTTGTCACATCAAACTCTAGTAAACACTTCCTTACTTCCCCGCTGGTAATCTCAAACTCTTCCAGTGGTTTCTGGTTAGCTATTCCCACACTTACCTCTGGAATTTCTCCTTACTCTAAGGTGAAGACCTCCTGGAATTTGTTATTTAATTCCTCACACACTTCCTTGTCATTTGTAGTGAATCCTTCCGCCCCTATCCTTAATTTCATAACCTGTTCCTTTACTGTCGTTTTTCACCTGATGTGGCTATGCAACAAATTAGGCTGAGTCTTTGCCTTGCTTACGATGTCATTTTCGTATTGTCTTTCTGCCTCTCTTCTCATCCTGACATATGCATTCCTGGCATTCTGGTAACTTTCTCTGCTCTCCAGTGTCCTGTTATTCCTATAGTTTCTCCATGCCCTTTTACTTTGCTGCTTAGCTAGCCCACATCTCTGATTAAACCATGGGTTTCTCATTTTCATTTCTCTGTTTTCCTTTTGGACTGGGACAAACTTGTTTGCTGCGTCCTTGCACTTCTGTGTGATGTAATCCATCATATCTTGGGCCGTCTTTCCCCTGAGCTCTGTTTCCCATGCTATATCTGTTAGGAATTTTCTTACCCCCTCATAGTTTCCCTTTCGGTATGCTAACCTTTTGGTTTCGGTATCCCTCCTCGAGTTCAATAACCCTTCTTCAATCAAGTACTCAAACACCAGTACACTGTGGTCGCTCATTCCTACTGGGGCCTCAAAACCGATTTTTCTTATGTCGGAGTCGTTCAGAGTGTCGAGTCTCGCTGGTTCATCATTGCCTCTCATCCTTGTGGGTTCTCCGACATGCTGGGTTAAAAAGTTTCTTGTCACCACCTCCAATAGTTTGGCTCTCCACGTATCCTCGCCTCCATGCCGTTCCTTGTTCTCCCAGTCAATCCTTCCGTGATTAAAGTCGCCCATGATGAGCAGGTGGAATCTATTTCTACCGGCAGCAGAGGCTGCCCTCTCAATTATAGTGTTAACTGCCATGTTGTTGTTTTCATACTCTTGACTGGGTCTTCTGTCATTTGGTGGTGCATTTCTGTCATTTTGTATATTACTGCTACTACTATTCTTGGTCCTCCCATTGTTATGGTGCCTGCTATGTAGTCTCTGAACTCCTCACTGCCCGGGATGGCCATCTCCTTAAAACTCCATTCCTTCCTCATGAGTAAGGCCACTCCGCCTCCTCCCCTACCTTCCCTCTCTTTCCTTATTACTGTGTACTCCTGGGGAAACACGGCATTCGTTATGATTCCAGAGAGTTTTGTTTCAGTGAGTCCGATCACATCTGGGTTAACTTCCTGTGCTCTTTCCCTTAGATCACTTGTCTTGCTTGTGATCCGATCTATGTTCGAGTACATCACCCTGAAACTGACTCTCTTCTGCTTCTTCTCTGGGGGGGACCTTTGGGATCTGGGGTGAGTGGGAGCTGGGGGGGCCTGGCACGGGGAGACTAGTGGAGGAGGGAGGGCTTGGGGGGGGGGGAGAGGGGGGTGGTGGGGGAGAGGGGGGAGGGTAAGAGGGGAAGGGTAGGGGGGAGAGGGAGAGGGTTGGGGGTGAGAGTGAGAGGGGGAGGGTTGGGGGGGGGTGAGAGAGGGAGGGTTGGGGAAGCATGGGGGGAGGAGAGGCTGTGGGGGATAGGGGAGATGGGGGGAGGGGAAAGGGTGGAGGGCTTGGGGGGCGTGGGGGAAAAATGAGGGTTGAGGTGGGTGAGGGAGAGGGGAGGGTTTAGGGGAGTGGGGGAGAGGGGAAGACTTAGGTGGGGTGGGGGAGAGTGGGGGGTGGGGGAGAAGGGAGGGCTTGAGGTGTGTGTGTGTGTGTGTGTGTGTGTGTGTGTGTGTGTGTGTGTGTGTGTGTGTGTGTGTGTTTGTGTGTGTGTGTGTGTGTGTATGGTATGCGCTTATATGTTTTGTAAGTGTTTATATGTTTTGTATGTGTGTGTTGTTTGGTTTGTTTATGTGTGTACTTACCTAGTTGTAATTACCTAGTTGTGCTTGCGAGGGTTGAGCTCTTGCTCTTTGGTCCCGCCTCTCAACTGTCAATCAACAACAATGTCAATGTGTGTGTATGTGTGTTTTTGTGATTGGTATGTGTATGTGTTAATTATGTGCGTTTGTGTTTGACGTGATTTTGCGTGTGTTTTATGGATTTGTATGTGTTTGGTCTTTTTGTGTGCATATTTGACGTGTTTCTGTGTGTGTTTAGTATGAATGTATACCTGGAATGTTTTTGTGTGGTTGGCACGTTTGTCTGTGTTTGTGTTTGTGCGTTTGTGTTTGGTATATTTGTGTCTTTGGTGTTTGTGTGCGTTTGTTTTTGTGTATGTGTATTTGATGTGTTTGTCTGTGTGTTTGGTGTGTTTGGGTGTGTGTTTAGTATGTTTGAATGTGTAGAGTGTGTTTGTTGTGTTTTTGTATGTGTTGGTATGTTTTTGTGTGTGGTATGTTTGTATATGTGGGGAGTGTTTCGTGTTTGTGTGTTTCTTTGGAGCATGAGTGTGTACTCACCTATTTGTACTCACCTATTTGTGCTTGCAGGATCAGGCATTGACTCTTGGATCCCGCCTCTCCAGCTATCGGTTGTTTACAGCAATAACTGTCCCATTTCCCTATCATACCTAGTTTTAAAAGTATGAATAGTATTTGCTTCCACAACCTGTTCCCCAAGTGCATTCCATTTTTCTACTACTCTCACGCTAAAAGAAAACTTCCTAACATCTCTGTGACTCATCTGAGTTTCCAGTTTCCACCCATGTCCCCTCGTTCTGTTATTATTACGTGTGAACATTTCATCTATTTCCACTTTGTCAATTCCTCTGAGTATTTTATATGTCCCTATCATATCTCCTCTCTCCCTTCTTTTCTCTAGTGTCGTAAGGTTCAGTTCCTGCAGACACTCTTCATATCCCATCCCTCGTAACTCTGGGACAAGCCTCGTCGCAAACCTCTGGACCTTCTCCAGTTTCTTTATGTGTTTCTTCAGGTGGGGGCTCCATGATGGCGCGGCATACTCTAAGACGGGTCTCACGTAGGCAGTGTAAAGCGCCCTAAAAGCCTCCTCATTTAGGTTTCTGAATGAAGTTCTAATTTTCGCCAGTATAGAGTACGCTGCTGTCGTTATCCTATTTATATGTGCCTCAGGAGTTAGATTAGGTGTCACATCCACTCCCAGGTCTCTTTCTCGAATCGTTACAGGTAGGCTGTTCCTCTTCATTGTGTACTGTCCCTTTGGTCTCCTATCACCTGATCCCATTTCCATAACTTTACATTTACTGGTGTTAAACTCCAGTAGACATTTCCCTGACCATCTCTGCAACCTGTTTAAGTCCTCTTGGAGGATCTTAATTTTGCGTCATCCGCAAACATTGACATGTATGATTCCACTCCTGTAAACATATCATTTACGTAAATTAGAAAGAGGATTGGTCCCAGCACCGATCCTTGAGGTACTCCACTTGTTACTGTTCGCCAGTCCGACTTCTCGCCCCTTACCATTACCCTCTGGCTCCTTCCTGTTAGGTAGTTCTTCACCCATACTAGGGCCTTTCCGCTTACTCCTGCCTGCTTCTCAAGTTTGTATAGCAGTCTCATATGCGGTACTGTATCAAAGGCGTTTTGGCAGTCAAGAAATATGCAGTCTGCCCAGCCTTCTCTGTCCTGCCTTATCCTTGTTACTTTATCATAGAATTCTAAAAGGTTTGTTAGGCATAATTTCCCTGTCCAGAACCCATGTTGGTGCATGTTTACAAACCCAATGCTCTCCAGGTGCTCAACAAGTCTTAGCCTAATTATTCTTTCAAGTATTTTGCAGGGGATGCTTGTTAGTGATACGGGTCTGTAGTTAAGTGCCTCCTCCCTATCACCTTTCTTGAAAATCGGTACGACATTTGCCTCCTTCCAGCAACTGGGCAATTCTCCCGACATAAGTGACTCATTAAAGATCATTGCCAGAGGCACGCTGAGAGCCTGCGCTGCCTCTTTTAGTATCCACGGTGATACTTTGTCTGGTCCAACAGCTTTATTTGCATCCAGTGTTGTCAACTGTGTCATTACCTCCTCTGCTGTCACCTCTATATCTGATAGTCTTTCATCGAGGGTAATCGATTCTAACAATGGGAGCTGCTCAGGCTCGGTTGTGAAAACTCCATGGAATGTTGCATTCAGTACCTCACAAATTTCCTTGTCGCTTTCTGTATATGCCCCTTCTGTTTTCCTCAGTCTTGTCACTTGGTCATTTACCGACATCTTCCTTCTTATATGGCTATGTAGTAGTTTAGGTTGCCTTTTCGCTTTGACTGCAATATCATTCTCATTGTGTGTGTGTGTGTGTGTGTGTGTGTGTGTGTGTGTGTGTGTGTGTGTGTGTGTGTGTGTGTGTGTGTGTGTGTGTGTGTGTGTGTGTGTGTGTGTGATAAACTACTGAATAAACTAAACCCAATAAACTACTGAAGTGAACTACTGTGTGTTCACAACAACCAAGTAAGCACCGTACGTCTAGGGGGCGACGAATACTGGTAACAGCAGTGGGATCTGAGAATGTTTATTTCACACCAAGAAACTCACGTTTCTCACATTGTTATGTGTCTCCTGCCGCCACCTGCTACCCACGCATCGTCAATATTCATTGTATTGTACCAGTCCGGGGCCTACCATCAACTACTACTCTAGGTCAACGCCTCAGAAGTAAGGCACAATATTCATCAGTGCGAACGCCATTTCATCAGTGAGGAGAAAGAAAGGTTTCCCACGCCAGCCATTTTGAATTTCTCGCGCCATTTTCGCGGTATTGCACTTAATACCACCCACCACAACCCAAGCCGACAACAACAAGCCTGTGTGTATTTGCCTATACTGTTCCAGCTTTTACAATCATCTTCTCAAGTTATAACTGATCATCAGAAGTGTTGTACAGATACTTGATGATATAATTGGTGGACTGCAAACGTCAGACTAGTGACGCCGCCAGCCCCACCGCTGCCACCCACCACAGCCACACCTGCCCCCCCCCCCTACTACACCACTCTGCAGTGAACTTCTTCCTACACTCCTGCATAGCAATTGTCTTTCCTTCGTTATCATCGTCGTCTCTGCATTATCGTTGTGCTACCGACATCATCTCAAGTGTGGGGTTAAACCTGAACTTCTTGACGTTGCCGTGAGCCACGCTGCTGCTGTCGCCCAAACATAAACAAACGCCACATGTGCCTTTTCACACGCCTCGACGTCGTTTTTCATGTTTGCCATGGTTGTATTGCATATCCTGCAGTCCTGAGTTAAGTAATTAGTAGCTAAGGCTTACTGTGCTATTGTTTAATGAGGATTTACATAAATATATCCACAATATCATATACATTAACCTTCCAGTGACTTGATAAATATTGGAGCTGGTAACCACTCCATACACACAGTTTCCCTTGAGTCATTTCAACATTTCCTGCTTCCAACAGTAATTCCATTGTGTATTAATTGTGTTACTAGAGGGTTGTTGATAAATTCAAAGTTCATAGAAGTAAGAAATAATTGTTTTTCTAGCAGTTAAAGACTTGCACAATAGAAAATTTTGGATAATTCTCCAGACCTTAATTTGAAATTTATTCTTTCAGTATTTTACATTAAAATGTTACCATAGCATGTTACACATATACCTTTGTCTAGTTTTACAAGTTTGTTTGTGCTAAACCCATATTTCCTGCATTGTTACATGTTGAGTGAAGATTTTTTTTATGAAAATTGTAATTGCACTTTCCAGTTGTTTACTCTAATTTGCTGTGCTTAGCCTGGATTAAATAATTTACACAACTCTAATTCCAGCCATATTCATACCAGATTGCTAATTTAATTCACAATTTTCCTTGTTCTACAATTATTTTATTGTCTAAATACAATTTAAAAAAAAAATTGACATTTCCTTACTTGACCCAAGTTTGATATTTTGAGTGTTTTTATTTTTGTGCATTTTATTCTTCATGCCAAGTACGCTTATTTATAATTTGTGATCAAACATCACCTCCTCGGTAGTGACAATGTCTACCACTGTTCCATCTACTTCTGACTCAAATGTAGGAATTGCAGTCTAGAGGTCAGCTTATGAAAAGGCAATTCCACTATTTGCTAGAGAATCTCACTTATTGGAATCATGGTTTAGCAAAGTTAAGGCAAAGGCCAAGGTTTGTTTCTCAGAGCCTTCTGACGATGATTACTCTGCAATTGCTCGGCCATCTGTTGACACCACCAAAGGTGATGCACATTTTGTAGTTGATGAGAAAGTCATTGTTAGCCTCCATCATGGCCAGAATTTAAGGATTTCTTTCGCCGTCGCTTTGTTAACAAAGGAGACCTCGACCCATATAGGTTAGTTAAGAAAATTGCCAATGCCACCATGCAACCTGGTGAATAATCTAATGCATTTTCTAGCTGTCTAGATCAGTATTTGTATGCCTTAGTGACTGCTATGGTTAGTTCATCATGGGTGGATAATAACAAATTACTGACCCCAGTAGCAATAGCTAAAATGATAGCATTTGAGATTTTAATGCATTTTGCCCCAGAGCATAATAAACCTATCCGAAAACAACAAAATTTTGGATCTCAACACGAAATTGGGCATGTGTTTGAAACGTTAAATAATGCAGCAGTCTCGTTGGCTCCCCAAAGTGCTTAACTGTTGACACCCTCTGATACTGTGAATGTAGTAACAAGCTCTTAGCATCCTCCCACAAACTCTTGGTTGCAGAAGCGCACCCATGGTCGTAGCCTGCAGTCGAATTTTCCTCCCCATTAGTTGCCGAGAAGCCATAGCCCACAACTATCCACTCCCTCATGTTGGCATTATGGAAAGACTAACCACATCGCAAGGGTCTTTTGGTCCGCTCCTAGTTCATCATCCCCTAGACAATTCACTCGATCTCCTCGTCAGTCTAATAACTCTAACCTCCCATATAGCAAGTATCATAAACAAGTTGGTCACCACACTGCAGATTGTAGAGCTAGGCAAAGAACATCTCCTATCTCGTAGCTCTCACGGTCAGTCTTGGCGAGGCGCACAACATCCAAAACATTATCAGAATGTCTTAGATGAACATCATCATCATCAGAGCGCTATGCCCTAGGAGGTCAGGTCCCACGCTGATCCGGTGCATTATACCAGTAAGAGATGGGAGGCCTCTTAAGGAAAGTGCAACCCTCTAGACAAGACTGTCTTGCACCCAGTACTGCCGGGTGGATAAACATTGGTGCAGCAACAACAAGAGCTACCATGATCTACCAGATCAAGGTACGATTTCGAGAGGACAGAACCCTTACCCGGTCAGGCATCTCTGACTTGATCAACAAAAAAAACCAGTGTTGCACCGCTGGACGTAGTCGTCGACGATAAAGGCCCTTAACTGCTGTTCAGCAGTGACGCAGCCGTCCACGGTCTATTTGACCCCAAAAACCTTACTGCTCTTAAGGAGGCGCACATGATCCTCACCCCACCACGACATTACCTCGCAGCCAGGACGGTGTTTGTCAGGAGAGTTAGCTCCCTACTCTCAGAAAAAGTTACCACCGACGTCGCCACAAGCATAAATGCACAGAACCCTTCCTTGACTGCTGTCACTGTACAGTTTATTCCTGTGCAGGACAGCCACCTCTCCACAATGAAGGTCACCTTCACATCACCTTGGGAAGCTACCTTTGCTACTACCAACAGCTGGCTTCCGGTGCTTCGGCATCGCTTGCACTCCCCGACAGATCAGCAGGAACACCACTACCAGCTTCGACAATGCTTTAAGTGCTATAGCTACGAGCAATTCACGAAAAAGTGTTCGTCTTCAGCCCAACAGTGCAGCTAGTGTGCTGAAAATCACCATTTCAAAAGATGCACCAACAACTTCCTTCGATGCCGTCTCTGCCAAGGTGACCACACTGGCGCCTCTGCTGAGTGCCCCCGAAGATGTACAGAAATTCAGATGATGTCCGACGCCAGGTAGGTCAACACCACTCGCCGTGCACCATCAACATTCAACGTGCAGGCCGCCAGCTTCCCTGAGCTTCCGGGTGGGGGCGGAGCTTCTGCACAGCCTGCAAGTCAATGGGGGCCACACTCTCTGTCTTCCAACTGATCTTCGACTCAGCCGCAACAATCACAACCTCTCTTTGGCCAATCAACAAGGCAGCCTTCACCACACCAGGTGCCGTCCTCCAACGTCAATCATAATACCATCTTCAGACTCATCAGCATGGCTGAAATGATGGCAGGCCCGAACTCCAAGGAATTTGCACGAATTCTAAACATCCTATACGTTGTCAATGGTCTCTCAACATTTAATGTTCCTGAAGAACATTAACCACAGTTCCAGCCACTGCCACCGCTACTACTTCAGCCTCTGACATCACCATCTCTCCAGCTGCACTGTCAGATCTCCTGTCTGCTGACGCCCACCCTCTGCAACCTGCTACAGTTACGGTTCCTACCTTACCTCTGCAAACTGCCTCTCCAAATCACCCACCTATTACTCCAGTCATACCTGCGACTACATCACTTGCATCGGTACCAACATCAGTTGCTCCTGCAGACCTCAACCTGTCGTCTGATGACGACTCTACTGCCTCTGTCGACATTGAAACACATTTACCACCCCCAGACTCAGCGGTTATTGATTCTCTAGCAGTAATTAAATTGTATCAGCAACGTGGCAACACTACATATGGATCTCCTGCATTCAGACGGGACATCAGCCGTATATATAACACGAAGTATGAAGAATATGTGCAGTATAATCCAGGAACTATTGTAAAGTGCGTGATTGACAACGACGTAATCTTCGCAGCATGTGATGAATCTACACTGGCAGCCGAACTTTTCCCCAGCGACTATGTCGAGTACGAAAATAAACATCAAATGACTACACGAAGCCTGAACAAACAGAAGAAAGAAGAAAAAAGAAAGAAGACATAGCAGCACAAAGGTGCAGAGCTAAGACCTATTGAAGACAGTAGCCTTCTTCCTCCTCTATAGAAGGATGGGGGACATAATTTTGCTTGTTTATGAGTGGTGGAATCCTTGCAAGATTCGAAGCAGACCGAAGTAGAAAACAGACTACAGAAGAATGAAGACTCCAGCTTCACAGAAGAACAAAGACTTCAGCTTCTTAGAAAGAAGAAGACTCCACATCTCAAGAGAAAAGTAGTCTTCGCTTCGCCAACCCTGACTCGGGACCCTGCCTCCTAGCCTCAGCCAGCCTGGTGTTTAATGGCCTCATTTTTCCGCCATGCAGCTGGGTTTAGCCACTGACTCTGTCTCTCCAACTTCGACGTTTCCTCTCACCAGGCTTCTCTTCAACTATACCCACTTCAAAGCTCACCCGAAGGGTATCTTGTCCTGTATTTAATTCATTCATTCATTCATTCATCATTATCAGAACTCGCGAAAATACAACACTCAGGCCAGCTATAATAACGTGTCAAATTATAATACTCAGTCACAGAATGCTCGAGCTCAGAATGTTGAGTCCATGTCATCGGGAAACTCTCTAAGGCATCCGTTAACAAATTCAAGTTAGCCAGTCCTAGTGCCCTCCCTGTGTACTCAGTAGCTACCCAAAATAGATTTGGACACTTGACAGAGGAGGATACTGACTCTCAATCAGTTGTAGATGTTGATGGAACAACAGTGAATTTGACCTAGACGAGACACAGACTTCCTAGGCAACATAAGTCACAAGTAGTAATTAGTCCAGTCTCAAGTGATGATCCTCTCGTATCAGCCATTGTACTTAGTAGAATTTTAAAAGTCTTCATTGACTCAGGTGCAGAAATTAATACTGTCAAGCCTTCGGCTCTTTGAGATATTGCAAGTAAGCACCTTGTTCCAGTAAAAAAAGTCACCCATACCTTTTCTAAGTGGTGTTCCAGGAAATACAGTAAAAGTTCTGGAAAATTTACCTCCCACTCAAGTTAGAAGATATCACACAGTCTATAACATGTTTAGTTGTTGACAGTATCCATTTTCCTGGTGACATTCTCTTAAGTTTTTATACCATGACTGATGAAATAAAATATTGCTTTTGTGACGGGAAAGTGTTGGAGTGTTGATGTTTGGCAGTCCTCCAATGGCAGGTGTCAAAGTCTGGTCACACTTTAAACAAAAATATAGACTGCGTGCCTGTTGTCTGTGATAAGTTAGAGGGAGGAACACGTAAAACACAAAATATGAACAATGAAACTTTAATATATTTACTTTAAACATAAATGAAAATAAAGACAAATCTCGGGAAGTTAAATTACAGTTAAATAATAAAGAAAATTCAAAGACAATGTGAAATACAAAATACAATGTTAAAATGGTGCTGAGAATATCAGCTATGGCTGAAACCTCCCTTCGTATACGAGCTAATGAGCGAGTATGCCAGAGGTGTCAACCTTAAGAGCACAAGGAATATTCTGAAGTGGATAGCTGGTCAGGCTTAGACGTCGATTCGTGTAGAGGGCACTGAGGTGCTGGGTGCAGGTGCACGGCTGGCGAGTCCCCAATCAGAGGCAGGCAAGCTGGTTTGATGACGAGCCGGCGCGTGGAAGGTGTGTGGAGTAGGGAGATCTTGAATACATTTTGCCTCCTGGTCAAAACGTTTTGTGCTACTGGTGACGTATCTTGAATGTAGCATCTTATACTTGTGTCTTTGGCGTAACTTAAAGTAGGGAAGAGCAGGCTCAATCTCTCTTGAAAGAGATTATCGTCACACTTTGTTTCCCCATAGTTGGATCATTAGAATCAAAGACCATGTCATTCCCTTGTGTAGCATGTATCGACAGGGCCATGAGTTCAACCTTCAATCGGATTAGGTTAATTTTGTTAACACCCGACTTGCTAGCATAGGTTTGTCAGATCCTTGTTGCAGTAACATACCAGAGAAAACAGTCACTCGACTGAAGCATCGTAGTTGTGTAGTTATTCAGGAGAGTGAGTATCAAGACTTTCTGGAGGGGGACGCCCTGATGGATTCTCGTTGTCTTGCTCGCCTAGCAGATCCCATCTCTGAAGTAAGTGGCTCCACAGGTACTGACACTGTGCTGCACTCTCATTCTCTCACCAGAGTAAGAGTTAAGGTTCAGGGAGTGCCTGAGTTATCGGATGTCATTGAAGAAAGTGAAACATGTAAAGTGAACGGTACATTTGTTGAACTCTCCTGGCATGTGATGCAGGATAGTAGAGTTACATTCTATGTTGCAAACACTAGTAATGCTGACATCCATCTCCAGTCTGGTACCCATGTTGTAGATTTTGCCCATTACTCGTTACCGGTGCGAGTTGTGGATGATGTCTCCATGGAACATACTGTGTGTACACTCACACCAGAAGAACATGGATCTCAGCCAGAGGTACAAGCACAACACCTCAGTCCTACTGATTTCCCTGACTCCATAGTTCAACTTTTGGAAATTTTGAATATAAATAGAGGCGATGTAGCTCTACCAGGAGAAAAGTTAAGTCTCACTCCTCTTATTACACATAAAATCCCCCTTGAGCAAGGAACTATGCCAATTTATGTTCCAGCATACCGTCTACCCCATTCTCAGAGAGCAGAAGCTAATAGACTCATAGAGGAAATGTTACAGAGTAATGTAATTGAGTAGAGTAATTTGCCATGGAATGCTTCATTGTTTCTTGTACCAAAGCGAGATGGAACATGGAGACCTGTAATCAATTACCAGAAGCTTAACAGAGTAATTATACCTGATCGTTTCTCACTCCCATTCTTAAATGATTTGCTGTAAAGTATAGGTTGAAACAAAGTATTCTCAATGTTAGATTTGTTGCAGGGATTCTGTCAAATTCCACTTCATGTGGACAGTAAACAGTTGACAGCCTTTAGTACTCCCAGTGATAATTTTTATTTCAAAAGAATGCCATTTGGTTTGTGGTATAGTCCAATAACCTTTTCAAGGCTCATGACAAATTTATTTCATAGATTAATAGGAAGTACTCTTCAAGTGTACCTTGATCTCAAAATTATGCCACAAGATGTTCAGACTCACTTCAAGAACCATGAGAAAGTATTTGCAAGGCTTGCAGAGGTAAATTTACAAATAAAAATCTCAAAGTGCTCATTTTTAAAGGAAAAGATTAATTTCCTAGGTTATACAGTCTCACCTTCAGGCATTACAATGAATGAATAAAAAATTATTGCTGCCTGTGATTTTCCAATGCCTCATACTGCAGAAGCTGTGAGACAGTTCACAGGTCTTGTAGGACTTTATTGTTCATTTACTGCTGGATTCTCTATTATAGCCGCTCCACTTTATAAGTTGCAAAGAAAAGATGAACCCTTTGTTTGGGAAGATGTCTAAGAGTAGTCATTCAAAAAACTCAAAGCACCGTTGATCTCATCACTTGTCCTTAGGTATTCAGAATTTTCTAAACATTTTACGCTGGTCACAGATGCTAATAACATATGCTTAGGTGCTGCATTACTTCAAACAGAAGGCCACAGAGATCACGCAATAGTTTATGCAAGCCGTACGTTATCTAAAGAAAAAAAAATTATAGTGCAGCAGAATGTGAAGATTTAGCAGTTGTATGGGCTCTTGAACATTTTGGGGATTCAATTTATAATTACCCAGTTCATGTTCTTACAGATCACCAACCATTAATACCTTTGTTCAAGAATAAGAACCCTGTTGGAAAGTTTGCAAGATATTTGCTCACAATTCAAGAGATCAGTTCCACATTTGGTTATATTCCAGGAAAGCAAAATGTTGTAGCTGATGCATTTTCTCAACACGTAGCTGCAATTCAGTTAAATTGCCTGCATTCGATGCTACAGTAGTCTAGACGGAACTTAGACAAGATCCCATATGGGCACCCGTCATTAGGTTTTTGACTAAGCAAGATACTCGCCCGACTCACAAACCTCCAGTACCATTGAAAGAGTTAGTGATGTTAGACAATTTACTATGTAGAGTAGTAAATTTAGGGACAGCCCCGAGGAAGTGTTATAAGTTAATTGTTCCAGCTGTATTAGTACCAACTATGTTAAAGATTACCAATGATGCTCCTGCACGTGCACATCCAGGAAATGATTGTACACTCCAGCAAGGTCACTTTTAGTATTTTTGGCCAAAAATGGCTAAGGAGATTGCTTATTATGTTGACAGACATTTAACCTGCTGACAGCACAAGAAACATGTAGAGGGACCTAACCAATTCATGTGTACCCAGCGACTAAAGCTCCTTGGGAACGAGTTTCAATAGATTAATTCACAACTTCTGCAGAAACAGAAAAAGGGAACAAACACTTGCTTGTAATGGTTAATAATTTTTCCATGGTATAGCAAACTAGTTCCAATCCAAATCAAATGGCAGAAACTATAGCCTGTGCATTCCATGATAAAATAATTTGTATATATAGTATACGTAAAGTAATTTTTCAGATAATGGTCCAGAGTTCTGTATTATTATCTTAACTAGCTTGTGTTATTTATATAACATTAAAAAATGTAGTATTATGCCATATCATCCAGGAAGTAATGGGTTAGCAGAGCGTACTAACAGGACAATTTTAGATGCCTTGAGAGTCAAGTTGAATTCCGATAACAATAATTAGGATGAGATCATACCTTTAACTCAGTGTGCCTAAATTCTTCAATTAATGCTTGTACAGGTGACACTCCTTATGCTATTCTTTATGGTACAGATAAGATCCTCCCTAATGAAATGACTAATGTATCCCCCTACTCCTCTGTATACCATGGATGTTTTGGTCAAGTAATGAATTGACCTATGTACCCCCCTACTCCTTTGTATAACAGATGATTTGGGTCAAAGCTTAGTCAGATGCAACTAGTCTTCAAGAAAATACGAGAACAATTGTCCAAGGCAACAGCCGAGTACTCTAGAGCAAGGAATGCACGAGCTAAGTCCACTAACATAACTGTGGGATCTGAAGTAATGGTACTTAACCAACACAGGTCTGGCCCTATGTACAACCTAACTAAGAAATTTTTGGGCCCATATAGGTAATAGAGCTTGTCAAAGGTAACAAGTACAAACTTAAGAATTTGTTAACAGGAGAGTATATAAATGAACATTTAGACCAAATGAAGTTAGCTAACATGACGGCTGACGAGGCTGATAAGGAAGATGACTGTAACGGGGGTCCGCCTTTAACCTCTACTTACTAGTTAAATGCTGGTCGTTATTAATTTAATATATACAGAAACCAGAGTCCTACTGTGTAACCTTCGGTTCACCTCCTCAAGATCTAAATGTTTGACTGTTTAGAAGTCACGATTAGAGGATACTGTACCCTTCTATGTTACACTGCAACTCTGAATTACACCGCCACCACCTGCTAACCCACTGAGCAATTCCCTCAAACTGACGGTGAAGCAGGATACCGTCAAATAGATATAAACCACCGAAAATGGATCCCTAGTTATCGTAAAAGGAGGGATTAGATTTACGTTAAGTGTGGAAATTAAATTAAAGTAAAAATGGGTTATCTTCGGTATTAAATAAATGCATGCAAGCTTGCAGAGGATGCTTAGTCTCAAGCATGGGCTTGAGACTATCAACAGGAAGTACAAAATACACGTTGGGGAAAATTCCACTAATAACAATAAATTCTATGAACGGTTTATTAACCCAAGATTATGCATAAAAATTAAATTATATAAAACCCTGTCGAAATACTTCCTAACTGAATATTTTCCTAACTGAGGCAATTGGTAGTTAACTACAACAATTAATGTGGATTCTACAATGTACTTAAAACCCAGACACAGATACCTTAAAATATACAGCCCGGCCTCGATGGTCTACCCGGCTCCAGAGGGAGAGATGTTGCTCCCAGTTGACCGCACAGCCCACACTGACCTTCCCCTGTCAGTTCAAGCTCTGACTGACCTAGGCTCAGTTGCCAAATTAATCATTGAAGAAGATTATTAGCCAAAATCCTGTATTCGTCACTAAAGGCGACTTTTTTTATTCCAAAACAATTGGGAATTATCTAGATACGTGAGCCAGGCTACTTACAATATTCAGTAGTACTTGTCTTTCACTAATTTACATGATTTAACAAAACAAGTTGGTAGGGGACCTATTTTCCAGTGACGAAATACTTTTTTCATATATTCAAATCTTACTGCAGTCAAATGCTTTTTTGATAACCTACAAGACTTATTCTCTGTTCTCAATTGCGTTAATTTTAACATAAGAACTTAACCATGATTGATAATTCCTCATAATTCTGTAATATCTTTCATAATTCTCCTAGTTCGATGACTCGACACGGGGTGGGGGGTGGGTCAAGTAGCGCTGCTGTCTACTAATCCCTTGGGTTGACCCAGGCTACCAGTCAGGTTACTACCAACTCTCTCAATATTTCATGTTAGATCGTTTGGACTTAACAGTACTACTGTTACATGACAATGAACTTACCCAGACAGATTCTTCTAATGGGACACACCGTACTGTGGTTGACCGACCACTTGATGTACAGCCACCCCATGCCAGCACCGATAATCTTAGATCTAGGCCTTTCGTTTCAACTGTGCACTCACCACATGTCCATTAGCTAGATGGCAACCAGATTACCTCCCAAGATGAAAGCTTGGCACATGCAGTTTCATCTGTTCCTGACCTTCAATCAGAGAAAGAATTGAATAGTGCTTTTGGCGAACAAGGTGTTGACATTCGCAGAATTTATAATTAAGTGCATTCTGCCCTTATTCTGTTTTTGTTTGGCAAAACTTACTTCCCAGTAATTCTACCCCATGTGTCCTATTATTGCTATCTATATATATATAATATATATCTATTATATATATATATATATAGATAGCAATAATCTATCTATATATATATATCTATTATATATATATATATATATGTCGTACCTAGT
The DNA here is from genome assembly GCF_040958095.1 of Procambarus clarkii. Classification (NCBI taxonomy): domain Eukaryota; kingdom Metazoa; phylum Arthropoda; class Malacostraca; order Decapoda; family Cambaridae; genus Procambarus; species Procambarus clarkii. Next base: position 8,671,432 of record NC_091219.1, read on the forward strand.
AGCCAGAACTCCCTTCTCAGCCTACTATGCAAGGCCCGATTTGCCTAATAAGCCAAGTTTTCATGAATTAATGTTTTTTCGTCTACCTAACCTACCTAACCTAACCTAACCTAGCTTTTTTTGGCTACCTAACCTAACCTTACCTATATATATAGGTTAGGTTAGGTTAGGAAGGGTTGGTTAGGTTCGGTCATATATCTACGTTAATTTTAACTCCAATAAAAAAAAATTGACCTCATACATAGTGAAAAGGGTAGCTTTATCATTTCATAAGAAAAAAATTATAGTAAATATATTACTTCAGGAAAACTTGGCTTATTAGGCAAATCAGGCCTTGAATAGTAGGCTGAGAAGTGAGTTCTGGCTACTAGGTACGACATATATATATATATATATATATATATATATATATATATATATATATATATATATATATATATATATATATATGTCGTACCTAGTAGCCAGAACGCACTTCTCAGCCTACTATGCAAGGCCCGATTTGCCTAATAAGCTAAGTTTTCATGACTTAATTGTTTTTCGAATACCTAACCTAACCTAACTTTTTCGGCTACCTAACCTAACCTAACCTATAAAGATAGGTTAGGTTAGGTTAGGTAGGGTAGGTTAGGTTCGGTCATATATCTACGTTAATTTTAACTCCAATAAAAAAATTGACCTCATACATAATGAAATGGGTAGCTTTATCATTTCATAAGAAAAAAATTAGAGAAAATATATTAATTCAGGAAAACTTGGCTTATTAGGCAAATCGGGCCTTGCATAGTAGGCCGAGAAGTGCGTTCTGGCTACTAGGTACGACGTATATATATATAAATATATATATATATATATATATATATATATATATATATATATATATATATATATATATATATATATATATATATATATATGTCTGAGCAGGTGGTGGAGCGGTTTAAGGCGTACCTGTTATGCCAGTTGCTGGAAGGCTTCTGTGCTGGCTAGGGTTCGAGTCTACTGGTGGGAAAGTGTTCTAAAGTTGTATATATATATATATATATATATATATATATATATATATATATATATATATATATATATATATATAACTGAAAACTCACACCCCAGAAGTGACTCGAACCCATACTCCCAGAAGCAACGCATCTGGTATGTACAAGACGCCTTAATCCACTTGACCATCACGACCGGACAAAATGAGGTGATAGCCGAGGCTATTTGAACCACCCCACCGCCGGCACTCGGATAGTTATCTTGGGCATAGCATTTTACCAAATCACCTCATTCTTTGGGGCAACACGTGAGGAACACAAATGCGAACAAGCCTGAATGGTCCCCAGGACATATGCAACTGAAAACTCACACCCCAGAAGTGACTCGAACCCATACTCCCAGAAGCAACGCATCTGGTATGTACAAGACGCCTTAATCCACTTGACCATCACGACCGGACAAAATGAGGTGATAGCCGAGGCTATTTGAACCACCCCACCGCCGGCACTCGGATAGTTATCTTGGGCATAGCATTTTACCAAATCACCTCATTCTTTGGGGCAACACGTGAGGAACACAAATGCGAACAAGCCTGAATGGTCCCCAGGACATATGCAACTGAAAACTCACACCCCAGAAGTGACTCGAACCCATACTCCCAGAAGCAACGCATCTGGTATGTACAAGACGCCTTAATCCACTTGACCATCACGACCGGACAAAATGAGGTGATAGCCGAGGCTATTTGAACCACCCCACCGCCGGCACTCGGATAGTTATCTTGGGCATAGCATTTTACCAAATCACCTCATTCTTTGGGGCAACACGTGAGGAACACAAATGCGAACAAGCCTGAATGGTCCCCAGGACATATGCAACTGAAAACTCACACCCCAGAAGTGACTCGAACCCATACTCCCAGAAGCAACGCATCTGGTATGTACAAGACGCCTTAATCCACTTGACCATCACGACCGGACAAAATGAGGTGATAGCCGAGGCTATTTGAACCACCCCACCGCCGGCACTCGGATAGTTATCTTGGGCATAGCATTTTACCAAATCACCTCATTCTTTGGGGCAACACGTGAGGAACACAAATGCGAACAAGCCTGAATGGTCCCCAGGACATATGCAACTGAAAACTCACACCCCAGAAGTGACTCGAACCCATACTCCCAGAAGCAACGCATCTGGTATGTACAAGACGCCTTAATCCACTTGACCATCACGACCGGACAAAATGAGGCCTCGGCTATCACCTCATTTTGTCCGGTCGTGATGGTCAAGTGGATTAAGGCGTCTTGTACATACCAGATGCGTTGCTTCTGGGAGTATGGGTTCGAGTCACTTCTGGGGTGTGAGTTTTCAGTTGCATATGTCCTGGGGACCATTCAGGCTTGTTCGCATTTGTGTTCCTCACGTGTTGCCCCAAAGAATGAGGTGATTTGGTAAAATGCTATGCCCAAGATAACTATCCGAGTGCCGGCGGTGGGGTGGTTCAAATAGCCTCGGCTATCACCTCATTTTGTCCGGTCGTGATGGTCAAGTGGATTAAGGCGTCTTGTACATACCAGATGCGTTGCTTCTGGGAGTATGGGTTCGAGTCACTTTTGGGGTGTGAGTTTTCAGTTGCATATGTCCTGGGGACCATTCAGGCTTGTTCGCATTTGTGTTCCTCACGTGTTGCCCCAAAGAATGAGGTGATTTGGTAAAATGCTATGCCCAAGATAACTATCCGAGTGCCGGCGGTGGGGTGGTTCAAATAGCCTCGGCTATCACCTCATTTTGTCCGGTCGTGATGGTCAAGTGGATTAAGGCGTCTTGTACATACCAGATGCGTTGCTTCTGGGAGTATGGGTTCGAGTCACTTCTGGGGTGTGAGTTTTCAGTTGCATATGTCCTGGGGACCATTCAGGCTTGTTCGCATTTGTGTTCCTCACGTGTTGCCCCAAAGAATGAGGTGATTTGGTAAAATGCTATGCCCAAGATAACTATCCGAGTGCCGGCGGTGGGGTGGTTCAAATAGCCTCAGCTATCACCTCATTTTGTCCGGTCGTGATGGTCAAGTGGATTAAGGCGTCTTGTACATACCAGATGCGTTGCTTCTGGGAGTATGGGTTCGAGTCACTTCTGGGGTGTGAGTTTTCAGTTGCATATGTCCTGGGGACCATTCAGGCTTGTTCGCATTTGTGTTCCTCACGTGTTGCCCCAAAGAATGAGGTGATTTGGTAAAATGCTATGCCCAAGATAACTATCCGAGTGCCGGCGGTGGGGTGGTTCAAATAGCCTCGGCTATCACCTCATTTTGTCCGGTCGTGATGGTCAAGTGGATTAAGGCGTCTTGTACATACCAGATGCGTTGCTTCTGGGAGTATGGGTTCGAGTCACTTCTGGGGTGTGAGTTTTCAGTTGCATATGTCCTGGGGACCATTCAGGCTTGTTCGCATATATATATATATATATATATTGTGACGGTAACGCGTTGGTGTTCGGCTGTTTCAAAAGCTAGGGGTATGGCCTCGTCTAATAAAATGGACATAAAAATTGTAACATAAATCAATCAAACAAAATAATAAGAATAATCAATGGCAAAATGGAAAGTTACGTTAATACAAGTGAATAATATACAAGTGAAATATATGGATGCAGGAATATTGGCTTCAAGCTGCCACCTTCCTTAGTACACGTAAGCCAAGGCTTAGTCTACCAATGAGACGTGTTAACTTGTGGAAAGCATGGGATATTCTGAGGGCTGTAGGTCGTTGAGGCCCAGACGTCAGCTAGTGTGGCGGGTGGAGGGAGCAGGTGCTACAGGCACCAGCCAATCAGCGATGAGCAGGCGACGGACAAGTAGTTTGCTGGTTTGAGTGGCGGTGGTGGAGCAGGTGTTCCTGGTGCTGAATACGTTTGCTCTCTGGGCAAACCTTTATGTTGTACTTGTTGGATATATCTTCTATATTTGTTGTTATTGTTGTTAGGGACGTACTTAGGAGGGAAGAGCAGGCTCAATCTCTCTTGAAGGAGATTATCGTCATAATATATATATATATATATATATATATATATATATATATATATATATATATATATATATTTGCCAGAAGTGCGTTCTGGCTACTAGGTACGACATATATATATATATATATATATATATATATATATATATATATATATATATATATATATATATATATATATATATTGGTAGCAGTCTTTCCTGTAGACATATATTATTAAATATGACCGAGAAAGTAAGATTAATAATTCTAACACGAATTTTCTCTATCTTTCTTACGTTTCTTTTCACTGTTGATGGTAATTCAAAGATCAATTCTCCAAAATTCCTTTTTATTTAGGAGAATTGATCTTTGAATTACCATCAACAGTGAAAAGAAACGTAAGAAAGATAGAGAAAATTCGTGTTAGAATTATTAATCTTACTTTTTCGGTCATATTTAATAATATATGTCTACAGGAAAGACTGCTACCAAAATATACTAATATTAAAACGCACGACCCAGCAGCAAGGAATCAAGCTTTCACGATAAAATATCGCCAAGATCTGATTCGTGATCAGATATACAAGGCAGAAAATGAAATCAAAGACAACAAAGCGCAACTACTTCATGCTACAAACGAATGGAGAAACAGCATCATCGACGAAAGTCTCCGTACTCGCATTGAACAACACCTCGACATCCTCACAGACCGACATCACCTCAGCACTGAAACAAGGATAATCAAGAAACTAACAACGTTATATGGAGGACCTATGGCAATTTCACGACCAAGAGATGGCTTCCTCAACCTTGCAGGAACCAACCTCACTGTCGGAAAATCCGACACCATTTAATAATAATATCATACAGACAGATAAGAGCTGTGTTACCAACAAGTTACCCATAGAAAACGTAACTTGTAGTGGAATTACCGTCTAAAGAAAACGGGATATCATCACCACATACTATTATAATTCACCAGCTATTCTGCTGGGAATTATTCTTAAATACATTAGTCTTTGGACTTTACCATCATAAAACATCTTATATAAATTAACTTAATTATCAATATTAAAGTAGAGTAAATGTGACCCTTCTATCACTTTCTGAAATCTGGACAAAGTAGGCCAGGCGTCAGAGTGGAGGAGGAGGGCAGCCATTGTTGTTTATTGAGACCAGAGGCTCACACGGGAGCAAATTCGGCTCCTGTTAAATTTACTTGGACGTAGTGTTATGGAACCCAAAGGTGTACCATTGTCAACACGCTGTCTACAAATACAAGTTAAGTGTCTATCCGAAACCCGTTTATCATTCATTTATGGCCATTAATGTCAGGATATAGGGTTAGCCGGTTAGAACGCGAAATCGCCTCATACTAAAGGTAATTAAGCCAGGTCTTTAATGTTCCATGTACTGTATAGTGTTTTCTCTGATATAGCTTGTCATATATAGGATTCTGGCTTCACAGCTAGCGCACTTTTGACAGGTCAAGACGAGGATGCAAGATTATGTGCACCAGTTACTGGGTGATAGAAGCTACCTCAAAGAGGATAATTTGGTGTCTACACCCTAGTTATACCTGGTGGACTAACCTGCTGTACTATAAGATAAGGAACCTCTTCAATGTATGTAGTTACTGTAGTTTGATTGGCTGCATATATTTAATTAATAAACCCCCCTAATGTGTAGAGGATCGATTTGTGAGATTATGAGATTATTGCAGAAATACAGTCCACTTATCATTATACAAATTGCTATCGAAGTATATAAATTAACGTAAATATAAATTCATATAAATTAAATAAATATAAATCTCACAGGTCGGTTCCCACATTTTTGGTCATCTTCGAACCGGATGACGGATTATTTGATCCTTTGAACCCACATTTGGTCATCTTAGTACCGGATGAACCAGTTATCCAGTGGATTCATTAAATACTAGTGCAGTGTTATTTAAACAAAGCCAGCCAGTCATAGACGGCAGCGTAGCCTCGAGGGAGCTCAGGAGCCTCCCTCAGCCCAGTTCAGCCTTAGTCAGCGGTTTCATGCACACCCACAGATATTTGGTGGCGTGTTATTTCGTGAAATGACAGCGCTAATATAGAATCCAGCCAAATTAGTGACTGTGTCTTCGCGAGATTGTTCACGGATTTCGTGGTGTTACATTTCGCGAGAGATTATCTACGAATTTGTGGACTTTATTTCGCGAGGTCACTAATAATATTTAATACTTCTAGATAATATTAGAAGTTTCATAGAGGCTAATTAAGAGGCTATTATCAATAATTGTGTATATTATTTCTCCAAAATAGAGAATCATTTAATATAAATTGCACTAGTGTTCTCAATATAATATTTACTAATTGCCAACCCACAACAGGGTAGGATATGACTAGTTGAACTATTATTGTTCATCCTAGTCCCATTATTACAATAGTCAGTTGTACTATATTGAATAACCTAACACCATTAATGAATGGTGCAGACCCTATTTTGGGTGTAATTTTTATCAACTCGAGTTGAGTTGTATATATAATAATTTACTTATGATCATTACACCTTTGAGTGATTAATTAGTGTCTCTACCATCCTAGGGTGATATAGAAGAGCTAACCTAAAGGTACTTCCAGTGACACTGGTTTATCACTCAAATCATTAGTGTGTATGATTGTATATATATAATGTGTATTAATTTTAAGTGCTAACCTCTAGTAGAGGTAGGATTATTGCCTAGTGAGTTCAGAATTTACCCTAGGCTACCATCAGTGCTTGTTCAGTATTATGAGCAGCCCAAGTACAAGCCCCACTAGGCTTCACCAACTAGCCAGTATGGATAATGCAGGGAGAATGAAAAGAACCCTTGCAGGTCTTAAAGGCCACTTAACAAGACAGATCAAGAAATGTGAAGATTTGTCACAACAATCTCAAGTTGATTATGCTGACCTGGAAAGCTATTATCAAGCAGCTGCAGGTAAATTTGAGCAAATCAAATGCCAAATGGCTGTCCTTGTGGGGACAGACTACTACCATCAATTCATTGGTAGCCCTACTAAATATCAGGGCATAACCATGTTAAACTCTGCAGGAGGTAAATTACTCTCAGGCCCAGTATCAAGCCTGAGGAGACCTATGCCTGCAGATAAACAATACCAATAGAAATCTAAATTTGTCAGCTGATTATATTTCTCCAGTAGCATTATACTAAGGAGATTACAGCTGACTATAGTAACAGAGGTTGATGTTAGTATCATCATTTAAAGCTGGAGATGAGTTCATGAGGCCTCAGTGGCAAATCAGTGAACAGTAGCTTAAACAGCTACAAGTCACTGCGACCAATGTCACTGAACCCACTGCAGTCTCAGAACCATACTTTACTTTAATGATGAGCTATTCAGTCTTCTGAATCAATTAACTAAATTAAACCCTAATAAATCTGATGACTGATTTGATACATTTATTATTTAATCAAGATGTATTCCATGGGCCTCAGTGTTTATATATCAGTGACCAGTTACCTGAAGAAACTTCAAGTTATATCTGATGTCACTGATCTCACTGCAGTCCCTGAATCATACTTGACTGTAGTACTTGATCACATTCAGTCTTCTGGGTTAAATAATAAGTAATTAGGCTTGAATATTAGCCTTTCAAGAGTTGACAGGGAAATGAAATCGCATTAGACTTCTAACCCCTACAACTCTAGTACGGGACATCCGTCCTGTACGAACAGACGCACAAATGTGTGCTTACTGACTACTAACATCAAATTAATCTAATAATTCGAAGGAGGAGTATCGGTGTTCGTCTGTTCTAAATAGGACTTCGACCCGTGAGCAGCCCCCTGGGGAATTATGTCGGAAAATCCGACACCATTTAATAATAATATCATACAGACAGATAAGAGCTGTGTTACCAACAAGTTACCCATAGAAAACGTAACTTGTAGTGGAATTACCGTCTAAAGAAAACGGGATATCATCACCACATACTATTATAATTCACCAGCTATTCTGCTGGGAATTATTCTTAAATACATTAGTCTTTGGACTTTACCATCATAAAACATCTTATATAAATTAACTTAATTATCAATATTAAAGTAGAGTAAATGTGACCCTTCTATCACTTTCTGAAATCTGGACAAAGTAGGCCAGGCGTCAGAGTGGAGGAGGAGGGCAGCCATTGTTGTTTATTGAGACCAGAGGCTCACACGGGAGCAAATTCGGCTCCTGTTAAATTTACTTGGACGTAGTGTTATGGAACCCAAAGGTGTACCATTGTCAACACGCTGTCTACAAATACAAGTTAAGTGTCTATCCGAAACCCGTTTATCATTCATTTATGGCCATTAATGTCAGGATATAGGGTTAGCCGGTTAGAACGCGAAATCGCCTCATACTAAAGGTAATTAAGCCAGGTCTTTAATGTTCCATGTACTGTATAGTGTTTTCTCTGATATAGCTTGTCATATATAGGATTCTGGCTTCACAGCTAGCGCACTTTTGACAGGTCAAGACGAGGATGCAAGATTATGTGCACCAGTTACTGGGTGATAGAAGCTACCTCAAAGAGGATAATTTGGTGTCTACACCCTAGTTATACCTGGTGGACTAACCTGCTGTACTATAAGATAAGGAACCTCTTCAATGTATGTAGTTACTGTAGTTTGATTGGCTGCATATATTTAATTAATAAACCCCCCTAATGTGTAGAGGATCGATTTGTGAGATTATGAGATTATTGCAGAAATACAGTCCACTTATCATTATACAAATTGCTATCGAAGTATATAAATTAACGTAAATATAAATTCATATAAATCAAATAAATATAAATCTCACAGGTCGGTTCCCACACTCACTGAGGACCAAGTCACTCTCCTAAATCTGGGTATAAACTGTCAGGTTATGTCCAGACCGAGTGAGATGGCCCGGAAAGTGGAGTTGGAGATTCTGTTGGACGACATATTCGACCTCGATGCACAAAAGAAGGTCACCACCAAAGATACCTTACAAGCAGAACTTATTGCGGAAGGAGGAAAGAATCGAGGCAACTACAGAAGCACCATACTGTCCCCCGAGCTCAAAGCGGCAGCTAAGAGCCTTCGTGAGAACAAGGAGATAGTTGTCAGGAGAGGTGACATGTCGCCAATATACGTCATTCTTAAAAAAGACGAATATCTGGCGAAAATGAGACTCATACTCTCTGACCAAACTAAATTCCAAAGGGTAACGAAGGACACTACAGCCGAACTAAAAGCAAAGGTCAACAAATTGATCGAAACTGTGAAAGCCAAGAAATCTGGACTGCACCTGAAAAAGATTATTGGGGAATATAAACCTGGATATGCATATGGAAATGTCAAGACACACAAGCCTGGAAACCCACTTCGGCCAATCATCAGCCAGATACCCACACCCACGTACAGACTGGCGAAACGACTCAACGGCTTGCTGACTCCTTATGTCCCTTGCGCCTTCAGCCTGAAGTCTCCAAAGGAATTTGTTGACTTACTGCGGGGCACACGGGCCACAGGGATAAGAGCCTCGTTGGACGTAGAATCGCTGTTTACCAACGTACCTGTGGACGAGACAATCGGGATGATAGCCGACAGAGTGTATCGTGATCCAGCCTGTACTCCTCTTGACATACCAGAAAATATTCTGAGGAAACTACTCCAAGCTTGTACTAAAGAGGCACCCTTCTTGAGCCCGGATGGGCACATGTATAAGCAAGTAGATGGGGTCGCCATGGGTTCTCCCCTAGGTGTCCTGTTTGCAAACTTCTACATGGGTACCATCGAGCAAAAAGTCTTAGTCGACATGAACTTGAAACCGGCCATATACTGCAGGTATGTTGACGACATTTTTACACAGGTACCTGATGTCAGACATCTGCAGGAGCTGAAGGAGGCATTTGAGCAGAATTCTGTGTTGCGTTTCACTTGCGAGATGGAAAAGGATGGGAAGCTGCCCTTTCTAGATGTAACAGTCATGGAAAGGAGCGGAGTTTTCCACACTGCAGTCTACACTAAGGAAACAAACATAGGAATGTGCCTGAATGCCAACAGTGACTGCCCGGACAGGTTCAAGAGGAGTGTTGTTAACGCTTATTGCGACCGTGCCCTCAGCCACAGCTCAGAATGGAAGCAAGTCGACGAAGAACTCTGTAGGGTAAGGCAAGTCCTAGTCATCAACGGCTTCTCCAATGGTTTCGTGGAAGACATCATAAGAAGGAAAGTGAAACGCCATGCAACCTCTGAAGAAACAACTAACACAACACCTATACCCCCTATTAGACTATTTTACAGGAACTTCTTTTCCACAGCCCATAAAACGGAGGAAAGGGTCCTGAAAGATATTGTCAGTAGAAACGTTATCCCTACAGACAAAAATCAGAAGATACAACTGACGATTTACTATAAAACCAGAAAAACGGCCAGCCTACTCATGAGAAACTCTCCAGACACAAAGCAGAACGCTTTAAAAGAGACCAACGTCGTCTATGCCTTCATATACCCTCTTGGGGACTGTAAGCCTCAAAAAACCAGTATATAGGCAAGATAACAACATCTCTTTCCAGGCGTTTAACGATGCATAAGCAACAGGGCTCCATTAAGGAACATATAATCTCTTCCCACAAAAAAACCATCACCAGAGAAATCTTAGCAAACACCACATAAATCATCGATAGATACAGCGATAGCAGGCGGCTTGACGTCTGCGAGGCACTACACATCAAGAAGTCAACACCAGCAATCAACAGCCAATTAATGCACAACTATATTCTACCCACTTCAAGACTCCGCTCCAGTATATAAGCATCAAGAAATATGGACCAATAGGCTTTCTACAATTACTTCCATTCAATATCCATTGTTTCGTGTTCTGTCTTGTGTTAGAATTTATTACCCATTGTTGAAAGTTCGTTTTCACCTCATCCACCTCACCCACATGTAGATATAAACACGAAGATGTGCAAAGCTCTATTCAGTTTCAGTTGTGTGTTTGTAAACTAAAGTCTTTGAAAATGTAATAAGTTTTACGAAACGCGCTCAAGTGTCGCGTCAGACTAGAAATAAAAATGAATTTTGGAGAACTGATCTTTGAATTACCATCAACAGTGAAAAGAAACGTAAGAAAGATAGAGAAAATTCGTGTTAGAATTATTAATCTTACTTTTTCGATCATATTTAATAATATATATATATATATATATATATATATATATATATATTTATATATATATGTGTGTGTGTGTATATCACGAAAATAAACACGTGATTAAGAATGTGACAATGTCAGACCACGGAGGAAAATGAAACAGGAATTTCCTTAAGTACTTTCGTATATTAAATACATCTTCAGAAGGAATAAAGATCCTTCATTCCTTCTGAGAAATCTTCCTTCTGAAGATGTATTTAATATACGAAAGTACTTAAGGAAATTCCTGTTTCATTTTCCTCCGTGGTCTGACATTGTCAGACCACGGAGGAATATTTATATATATATATATAAATATATATATATATATATAAATATATATATATATATATATATATATATACATATATATATATATATATATATATATATATATATATATATATATATATATATATATATATATATATATATATAAGCGGCCAAGTCACGTAAATACAGAGACCTTGAGCACCACTACAATTTTGTCCCCATTGCCTCAGAGACACTTGGTGCCTGGGGTAAAAGTGCTGCTAGCTTTTTAAAGGAGTTGGGGTCTAAGCTAATCGAAACAACTAGAGACCCCAGAGCTGCCAGTTTTCTTTTTCAGCGTCTTAGTGTGGCAATCCAGAGAGGAAATGCTCACTGCATCCATGGTTCCTGCCCGCCATCTGAGGAGCTGGAGGAGCTATTTAACTTGTGATCAGCAGCCTTGTACCCTGTATGTAATCAATATTGTAACTTTTTTTGTGTAATGACATTTTCAAATAAAGTTAGATAAATATACACACTATATATATATATATATATATATATATATATATATATATATATATATATATATATATATATATATATAAATAAATATATATATATATATATATATATATATATATATATATATATATATATATATATATATATATATATATATATATATATATATATATATATATATATATATATATAAGCGTTTAACGTTTGCATAAGCAACAGGGCTCCATTAAGGAACATATAATATCTTCCCGCAAAAGTGTGTGAAGTGAACCCCCCCCCCCTCCCCTGCCGGCACTCGGATGGTAATCTTGGGCATAGTATTTAATCAAACCACTTCATTCTTTGGGGCACACGTGAGGAACACAAATGCGAAGAAGCCTGAATGGTCTCCAGGACTATATGTGACTTAAAACTCACACCCCAGAAGTGACTCGAACCCATACTGCCAGGAGCACAATGCATGATGATGCTGGAGCTGGAGGAACTCGACAACCTATGATAACCATCTTTGTAACCCATATGTAACTCCTTTTTTTGTAACAAATTTCAAATAAAGTAAATATATATGTGTACATACAAAAGAATGGGGGTGGTAGGAGAAGATAATATTAGTGTTCAGTGAGAAACCACAAGGTCTCCTCTGAATACTTTTTATTTTCTTCTCCGAGGCTATGGGTCCCCACATTGGCACCAGAGGTGGTACCCTCACAAACTTTAAAAAAAAAAAAAAAAAAAAAAAAAAAAATATATATATATATATATATATGTATATATATATATATATATGTATATATATATATATATATATATATATATATATATATATATATATATATATATATATATATATATATATACACACATATGCGAACAAGCCTGAATGGTCCCCAGGACTATATGCAACTGAAAACTCACACCCCCAGAAGTGACTCGAACCCATACTGTCAGGAGCACAATGTAACTGCTTTGTACAGGACACCTTATCCACTCGACCATCACGACCAGTCAAAAGGTGGTGATAGCCAAAGCTATTTGAACCCCCTCCCCCCGGCGGGCATTCTGATGGTAATTTTGGGCATAGTATTTTATCAAATCACCTCATTCTTTGGGGCACACGTGAGGAACACAAATGAGAACAAGCCTGAATGGTCCCCAGGACTATATGCAACTGAAAATTCACAACCCAGAAGTGACTCGAACCCATACTGCCAGTAGCACAATGCAACTGGTGTGTACCGGACAACTTAGTTAGTGAGGCAGACTGTTACGAACCTGGATCCAGCGTCCGAGCACGGAGCAGTGACAACCGCGCCATCTGTGGGTCAGCTCCCGAAACCCCCTCCAAACGGACGACGACACCTGGTGAGGACGGCGTAGATTGGCCACAAGGGCCAGTTTCCAGTCCTGTGCAGCTCACAACACAGCCGCTCCTGACCTCTGGTGAGGTGGTGCTCCGACGACAGCGCCATCTATGGAGTGGATACGTCAGGCGTTTGTGCCTGAGCCCGTAAGTGAGGTGCCTTAGTGTGTCCCAGTTATTGATGACGTGTCTGCTTACAGAGTCGACCTGGGACTGCTGTGATGGGAGTTGAATCAGTCTACCCGAGGCAGCCATCTCCATACCTTGTGCTTTGCTGCAGCAGCTGTGAAGTCGTCCCCCGGAAGAACACTGTGGTGTTACCCTGCCAGTGGAGTGGCAGTTGAAAGGATCGTCGTTCCCGGGACCGACTGCTGGAGACGTTTATCCACTGGGGTATTGAGGACAGGAGAGTGATTTGTGGTGTCACACGAGACTCCTGTCTAGGGCGTTCCCCTTATATCGTTCGTGGAGTGGCCTGACCAGCCTTGCTGATCCGGAACCTGCCAGCAGACCAGCTGGACGTGTGGTTGACGGCCTCCACGGCGGTGCCCCCAGTGGACCTGTGTTTTGGCTGACCTGTGGCCAGGGTAGGCTCAACTTCTCAGAGGATTCGTTGTGAGGCCACGAAAGCACCGACGACTCAGCACCGAGAGAGAGTTGAACCAGAGTCTTCAGGAGAAGACGAATGTGCGATTCTTCAGTACGAAGACATAGGTGTACAGTGTTAATACCCCTCCCCCCGTGTAATCTTTTTATATATTATTTATTGGTGGTGGTTAATATATTATATTAAGTTTTTGCCTTTATTTCCCTTCCCCTTTAAGTTACTTGCGTCACGGATCACATCCCTTGAAAGCCACTACTGGCTTGGGGTCGGATACAACTTCCTCTAACAACATCAGAGTAAGAACCCCGTTGCGTCCCGAGAGGGCCGTAACATAATTGGCATCCCCAGCGGGATCCGTCCCCTTGTTAAGTATGTTTAACAAGGGTGGTAAAGTGGCGTAATCCCTGTATATAATTCCCCCTGTGTGACGATTGTGACGTTATACGTCCTGTGCGGTGCTCAGAGTGACTAAGTGCGATATTGTGCAGTGCGGTGCTCGCCGTGATTAAGCGATTAAGTGCAATATTGAGTAGTACGGTGCTCAGTGATTCAGTGCAATATTGTAGAGCGAAGTGTTCGCTGTGATTCAGTGCAATATTGGGTAGTGCAGTGCCCGAAGTGATTACGTGCAATATTGGCAAGTGCAGTGTTTGGTGCGATAAAGTGCAATATTGGCGTAGAACAGTGCTCGGTGCATTAAGTGCTAACGTGTAAGCGGTGTGTTAAGTGCTAGTTGAGTGTTCCATCTGTGACAATGGCAGAAAAGGCTACCATCGATGATCTGGACGATGTTCAGGCGTTTCTGAACAGAGTGGACTGTCTTGCCAGATTAAAGTATCTGAGCAAACCAGAGCTTGTACTAGTGAGCGCCTACCTGGAGATCAAGATCCGTGCCAGTGATTCCCGTGTGGAGATCTTGTCCAAGGTTCACCGGCACTTGAAGGCAGAAGAGAAACAGGAAGGCGAGGCTCCTAGTACAAAGGAAGGTGAGGAAACAGCTTCCACGGAAAAGGAAGATAAGGGCAGTGACGTTGACAGTGATGCAGGTGAGCTTAATATCAGCTTCCTAACAGTCAAGATGCGTGCCCTAGAAATAAATCGCGAGATAGAGTGGAAGAAGTTAGAATTGGAACGAGAATTAAAAGATAAAGAAATGGAGATGAAAGATAAGGAAATGGCGATGAGACGTTTAGAATTAGAGGAAAGGAAAGAAGAACGAGAAAGAGAAGAGAAACGAGAAAGAGAAGAACGAGAATGAGAAGAGAGACGAGAAAGAGAGAGAGAAGAACGAGAAAGAGAAAGAGAAGAACGAGAGAGAGAAGAGAAACGAGAAAGAGAAGAACGAGAGAGAGAAGAGAAACGAGAAAGAGAACAGCGAGAGAGAGAGGAAAACGAAAGACAGAGACAACATGAACTAGAAGTATTGCGACTAGGCGGTGGTCGGAGGCCAACAACGGACACCAGCGGTTTCGATCCGGTAAGAAACATCAAAATGGTCCCCAAATTCAATGAGAGGGAAGTTTCGAAGTTCTTTGCAGCCTTCGAGAAAGTCGCTGCCTTTTTGGAGTGGCCAAGGAAGAATTGGGCCATCATGATACAGTCAGTCTTGACTGGGAAGGCCCAAATCGCCTACTCTACGTTATCCCTTGACGACTTCGGCGATTACGACAAGGTGAAGAAGGTTGTGCTCATGGCGTACCAATTGGTACCTGAGGCATATAGGCAAAAGTTCA
Source organism: Procambarus clarkii (assembly GCF_040958095.1). Taxonomy (NCBI): domain Eukaryota; kingdom Metazoa; phylum Arthropoda; class Malacostraca; order Decapoda; family Cambaridae; genus Procambarus; species Procambarus clarkii. The sequence goes on from NC_091219.1 coordinate 8,687,109, forward strand.
GAAACCTGAAGAAGACCTCAGAGCACACTTTCACCGAATTCGCCACAATCAAGGAGCGACTTTTCCAGGAATGGTGTGCCTCTCGGAAGGTGGAGACCAAGGAAGACCTCGAGCAGCTGATTCTGCTCGAGGACTTCAAGGATTGTTTGTCTGGAGACCTCAAGACATACTTAGAAGAGCAGCAGGTAGAGACCTTGAGTGCGGCAGCCACCATGGCTCAGAAATATATCCTGACTCATAGGCCGTCTGCTAAGTACGTCCCAAGGAATTACCAGCGCCGGTTTGACAGACCTCATGACGAAGAGGAAAGACCCGTCCCACAAAGTGCTAAGAAGACGCCCCCAAGTAGCCCTCGAAGAACAAGTCCTAGCAGTCCGAAACAATGGAGTCCAAGGAGGAATATGGTGTGCTGGACTTGTGGGCAGAAAGGGCATGTAGCTGCTAGGTGCTGAGGCAGAAGAGGTGGCAGCGCACGCAGGGAGGTGATGATGATGAGCTGTGTATTACCACCAGCAGGAAGCCAGTCGACGACGACGCAGGAAGAACCCAGATTGTTTTCCCCTCACACTTCAGGCGGGTATGTATCGAGTGATCATACTGGTAGATCAGTTGTAGTGCTCAGAGATAGTGGAGCAGCCCAGTCCCTGATCGTGAAGAGCTCGTTACCCGAGGGAGTAAGTGTGGACGAGAGACAACAGGTTGTCCTGGTTGGGTTTCCGAGAACGCAGTATATCGCCCCCTTAGTGCCGGTGCATCTCGACTCGCCTTACTTCAGTGGCACCTGTGTGTTGGCAGTAGTCGATACCCTCCCTGTGGCTGGGATTGACGTGGTACTAGCCAACGACTTGGTGACCGATTGGAGCATCAATCTTCCCAAGGTTGCAGACGAGTTGGCCGGAACAGCAAGGTCTGAGGTAACAGGCAGTGGTAAATTCCAGGTACAGTCAAACTTGGATTCAGATATAATGTTTAATTTGTCCTCTCACCCGCAGATCTACAATATTCTAGCAGTCTCTCCTGATTCTCTCGACAAGGAACATGAGGTTACAATGGCAGAAGTACCTGAGCAAGAAGAGAGGCCTTGTGTGCAAGCACCCACGGATACCGAAGAGTCTGGAGTGAAGGCACCTGTATACTTGCAGCCTGGCAAAGTACAATGTATGCTGAACCGGCCAGAGATTCCCCAGACGTCGGAGGTATGTGAGGTATGTGCAAAGTTTCTAGTGCCCTCTTTGGTCCAAACCAGGCTAATGGATGTAGCCGGCTATGGACATGACAGGCTCAGGAAGCTTATCCCTCAGGTGACCAAATGTTTCCTAGCCGTATTTTGTTTTATTCTCGTGTGTGGTCTCGGTAAGGATCAGTGGACGACCCGAAGGATGATGGCTCCCTTGAACATCGTGAAGAGATCCCAGGGATTAGAGACGTGTACTGCGAGGGTTGCAGTCGACAAAGGAGCCTGGAAGCTGATAGTGGATACAGGAGGTACGCGATACGATAATATGAGTGACTGTTTCCGACAGGTTGACACCCCCCGCGTGATAGCTGAGCCTCAATGCAGTGTTGTGCGGAACGTTGGTCGACCTGACGGTGGCAGAGCGAATGCCATCCTCGACGTACGAACAGCCCCATTGGGACTAGGTGTGGACCTAGTAGAGTATGCTGTAAGTACTGTTTTACCCGCTGTCGCTGTCACTCTAAATTATCAGACCCCTGTATTCCAGGTTCCTGTCTCCCTGAAGGACCATCGGACCGGTACCAGAAATGCCGTTTGTAACCAGCCATCATCGGTGCCACGACGCAGGGAAGTGTCGAGTCACCCCAGATCGTGTCGAAACCAATCCTTACTCGAGAGATGTGAGATGATGCCCCTGCTTGCCATCGCAGAGGAGGTGTGGAAAATTACGTCAGGCAGGACATCGCCTGCCATTTTCAAGGTCCCTTTGTGCCAGGGTTTTTCCTCAGTACACTTCTGTGGACAAGACAGCCTCACCGTTCCAGTTCATAAAGCATGTGTGTCCATTTGGAGTTGTGTCGCCGTACTAATTTGGTTTGTGTTTCTTTTTCTAGAACTCCAAACCAAATTCTTTTTGGTGGGGAGGTGTTACGAACCCGGATCCAGTGTCCGAGCACGGAGCAGTGACAACCGCGCCATCTGTGGGTCAGCTCCCGAAACCCCCTCCAACCGGACGACGACACCTGGTGAGGACGGCGTAGATTGGCCACAAGGGCCAGTTTCCAGTCCTGTGCAGCTCACAACACAGCCGCTCCTGACCTCTGGTGAGGTGGTGCTCCGACGACAGCGCCATCTATGGAGTGGATACGTCAGGCGTTTGTGCCTGAGCCCGTAAGTGAGGTGCCTTAGTGTGTCCAAGTTATTGATGACGTGTCTGCTTACAGAGTCGACCTGGGACTGCTGTGATGGGAGTTGAATCAGTCTACCCGAGGCAGCCGTCTCCATACCTTGTGCTTTGCTGCAGCAGCTGTGAAGTCGTCCCCCGGAAGAACACTGTGGTGTTACCCTGCCAGTGGAGTGGCAGTTGAAAGGATCGTCGTTCCCGGGACCGACTGCTGGAGACGTTTATCCACTGGGGTATTGAGGACAGCAGAGTGATTTGTGGTGTCACACGAGACTCCTGTCTAGGGCGTTCCACTTATATCGTTCGTGGAGTGGCCTGACCAGCCTTGCTGATCCGGAACCTGCCAGCAGACCAGCTGGACGTGTGGTTGACGGCCTCCACGGCGGTGCCCCCAGTGGACCTGTGTTTTGGCTGACCTGTGGCCAGGGTAGGCTCAACTTCTCAGAGGATTCGTTGTGAGGCCACGAAAGCACCGACGACTCAGCACCGAGAGAGAGTTGAACCAGAGTCTTCAGGAGAAGACGAATGTGCGATTCTTCAGTACGAAGACATAGGTGTACAGTGTTAATACCCCTCCCCCCGTGTAATCTTTTATATATTATTTATTGGTGGTGGTTAATATATTATATTAAGTTTTTGCCTTTATTTCCCTTCCCCTTTAAGTTACTTGCGTCACGGATCACATCCCTTGAAAGCCACTACTGGCTTGGGGTCGGATACAACTTCCTCTAACAACATCAGAGTAAGAACCCCGTTGCGTCCCGAGAGGGCCGTAACACAGACCCAGACATAGTGGCAATAGTGGAACCTAAAACAAATGGCATGATCTCGGATGCAATCTTTCCAGACGGGTACCAGGTGATAAGAAAAGAAAGGACACAGAGACAGGGAGGAGGAGTGGCGCTCCTAATAAAGCGGAAATGGAAGTTTGATGAGCTGGAAAATCCGGGTACCAATGAAAGCACGAGCTCCATACATGGAACTCTGACAGTGGATGGGAAGAAGATTGTAATCTTGATACTCTACAATCCCCCACCAAACAGTAGAAGACCCAGGCAGGAGTATGAGGACAGCAACAAGGCGTGTGTAGATGAACTGCAGAGGGCAGCAACAATAGCGCATAGAATGAGAGCGAAGCTGCTGGTCATGGGGGAACTAAGGACAAGAGTTCCGGGAAAGGAGACTTGAGTACAGAAAAGGGGACTACAGAAGGATAAGAGACTACCTGGGAGAAGTGCAGTGGGAGGAAGAACTTAGAGGAAAAACAGTGCAAGGTATGATGAACCAAGTCATGTGGAAATGCAAGGAGGCTGAAGAGAGAATTATTCCAACAGTAAAGGGAAAAAAGCAGGAGGAAATATAATAACCCATGGTTTAATAGACAGTGTCAGGAAGCAAAGGTGAGAAGCAGGAGCGAGTGGAGGAAGGACAGAAGACAAAGGACAGAGGACAACAGGATTAGATGTAACAGAGCTATGAATGATTACATTAACATAAGACGAGTGTCGGAAAGAAATTATGAGAATGACATTGCAATCAAAGCGAAAAAGCAACCTAAATTATTACATAGCCATATAAGAAGGAAGATGTCGGTAAATGACCAAGTTACAAGACTGAGGAAAACAGAAGAGGCATATACAGAAAGCGACAAGGAAATCTGCAAGGTACTGAATGCAAGTTACCATGGAGTGTTCACAACCAAGTCTGAGCAGCTTCCATTGTTAGAAGCGATTACCATAGATGAAAGACTATCAGATATAGACGTGACAGCAGAGGAGGTAATGAAACAGTTGACAACACAGGATGCAAATAAAGCAGTTGGACCAGACAAAGTATCACCGTGGATACTAAAAGAGGCAGCGCAGGCTCTCAGTGTGCCTCTGGCAATGATCTTTAATGAGTCACTTATGTCGGGAGAATTGCCCAGTGGTTGGAAGGAGGCAAATGTCGTAACGATTTTCAAGAAAGGTGATAGGGAGGAGGCACTTAACTACAGATCCGTATCACTGACAAGCATCCCCTGCAAAATACTTGAAAGAATAATTAGGCTAAGACTTGTTGAGCATCTGGAGAGCATTGGGTTTGTAAACAAACACCAACATGGGTTCTGGACAGGGAAATCATGCCTAACAAACCTTTTAGAATTCTATGATAAAGTAACAAGGATAAGGCAGGACAGAGAAGGCTGGGGAGACTGCATATTTCTTGACTGCCAAAAGGCCTTTGATACAGTACCGCACATGAGACTGCTATGCAAACTTGAGAGGCAGGCAGGAGTAAGCAGAAAGGCCCTAGCATGGGTGAGGAACTACCTAACAGGAAGGAGCCAGAGAGTAGTGGTAAGGGGCGAGAAGGCGGACTGGCGAACAGTAACGAGTGGAGTACCTCAAGTATCGGTGCTGGGCCCAACCCTCTTTCTAATTTACGTAAATGATATGTTTACAGGAGTGGAATCATACATGTCAATGTTTGCGGATGACGCAAAACTAATGAGAAGAGTTGTGACAGACGAGGATTGTAGGATCCTCCACAAGGACCTAAATAGGTTGCAGAGTTGGTCAGGGAAATGGCTACTGGAGTTCAACACCAGTATATGTAAAGTTATGGAAATGGGATCAGGTGATAGACTACCAAAAGGACAGTACACAATGAAGGGGAACTGCCTACCTGTAACGATTCGAGAAAGAGACCTGGGAGTGGATGTGACACCTAATCTAAGTCCTGAGGCACATATAAATACGATAACGACAGCAGCGTACTCTACACTGGCGAAAATTAGAACTTCATTCAGAAACCTTAGTGAGGAGGCTTTTAGGGCGCTTTACACTGCTTAGGTGAGACCCGTCTTAGAGTATGCCGCGCCATCATGGAGCCCTCACCTGAAGAAACACATAAGGAAACTAGAGAAGGTTCAGAGGTTTGCGACGAGGCTTGTCCCGGAGTTACGAGGGATGGGATATGAAGAGCGTCTGAGGGAACTGAACCTTACGACACTAGAAAAAAGAAGGGAGAGAGGAGATATGATAGGAACATACAAAATACTCTGGGGAATTGACAAAGTGGAAATAGATGAAATGTTCACACGGAATAATAACAGAACGAGGGGACAAGGGTGGAAACTGGAAACTCAGATGAGTCACAGAGATGTTAGGAAGTTTTCTTTTAGCGTGAGAGTAGTGGAAAAATGGAATGCACTTGGGGAACAGGTTGTGTAAGCAAACTCTATTCATTCTTTTAAAATTAGGTATGATAGGGAAATGGGGCAGGAGTCATTGCTGTAAACAACCGATAGCTGGAAAGGCGGGATCCAAGAGTCAATGCTCGATCCTGCAAGCACAAATAGGTGAGTACACACACACACACATACACACACATAACAAACGCAGTGTTTCCACAGGGCTACTATGTAGTGAGGAAAGAGAGAGAAGGGAGAGGAGGATGTGGTGTGGCTTTGCTACTAAGAGAAGGTTGGAGTTTCGAAGAGATGGTAATTCAGAACTGTGAAGGTTTCAGTGACTACATATCAGGCACCATAGCAACTGGAGGACAGAAAATTATAATAGAAGTCATATATAACCCCCCACCGAATGACAGAAGACCCAGACAGGAATATGATAGAAACAACTTGGCCACCATCAATATAATAGAGAGAGCAGCTTCTGTAGCTACCAGGAACGGATCCAGACTTCTAATCATGAGAGACTTCAACCATGGGAAGATAGATTGGGGGAACAGAGACCCACATGGAGGCCCAGACACATGGAGAGCTAAGCTGCTGGATGTGGCAACAAGAAACTTTCTAAGTCAACACGTCAAGGGACTGACAAGAATGAGAGGAGGGGATGAACCAGCCTTGCTTGATCTGATATTTACGAAAAATGAGTCGGATATAAGGGAAGTTAAGTTGGAAGCCCCATTGGGAATGAGTGATCATAGTGTATTGAGCTTTGAATACTTGGTTGAGCTGGGAATTATCACCCCCAAAAACAACTGGGAACCAAAGGGCTGGCATACCGAAAGGGAAACTATGAGGAGATGAATAAATTCCTATGGGATATACATTGGGACACAGAATTCGGAACCAAGTCCGTATAAGACATGATGGACTATGTCACCCAAAAATATCAGGAGGCTGTAAACAGATTTGTCCCAGCCCGACAGGAAAAAACAGAGAAGCAAAGGAAGAATCCGTGGTTTAATAGGGAATGTATGAAAGCAAAGGAGCTGAACAAAAGGGCATGGAGGAACTTCCGTAATAACACAACACCAGAAAGTAGAGAGATACCAGAGAACCAGGAACGAGTATGTCAGTG